>NC_133371.1:6834033-7168198 GCF_049309525.1 Garra rufa | reverse complement strand
GGGCATACATACATACATAAAGAAAAAAATGTGAGTAAAAAACAGAAAATGTCAAAATGGAATTAACATTGCTTGAGTGCTTCAGCCTCTATGGAAAAGATAAATATGGACATTCTGCAAGATGCAATTTTCTGTAGGGTAAAATATGATTTAAAAAAAAATGCAGATTTTATTATTTATAATTATATCATATGCCAAATCTAGGCTTAAGTCTACAAGCTATTCATATGTGGAAATATTAAGAGGTTACCATCTCGGTAGCAGTGTTGTGTAACCAGGAGACATATAGTGTTTCCCCTTATTAAAATTTTATGATGGAAGAGTTTCACGCAGCCCGGTTTCACACCAAACGTCTCACAGGTCAGCTACTCTATCCCCCGGTTTCACAGACAAGGCTTAAGCCTAGTCCTAGACTAAAATGTCAGTCTGAGCTGTTTCAACTGAAACAAAATTGCACTGATTGATCTTAAAATATATCAGTGCCTTTGTTTTGTCTCAAGATGCACACCAGTAATGTTTTTTTCTAAGCATGTTTATAAAAATTACTTAAATGTCCTAATTGAACTATGGCCTAATCCTGGCTTAGTCTAAGCCCTGTGTGTGAAACCGGGCCTACAAGTCTAAATCAACCCACACAACACATGCGTGACCCATGCAAAAGCTTTGTGATTGTACAGGGATTGATTTGAATAACGATGAAAATAAACAAAGCCTAGTGGTGTGATAATGTGGACTTTGTGTCCCGCTGCAGCATGTAGAAGGAGAACAGTAGGTGTTGGGTAACAGCTGAGGCGTGTCATTCCCTCACACACGTCAAACATCCAGGTTTATGACCCTCTCTGTCGCCACACCGCACTAAACAAACAAACGCTCATAACCTACTTCCACAAGCTAACATTTATGAAATGACGGCAGTTTGTAGAAATCACACGTGAGGTTTTCCTTGTCATCTGTCGATACTACCAAACAAAATCTCAACTTATGTTTATATTAAGTAATCACAGCTTACTTTTTGGTCATATTTGATAAAATAAACAAAAACAAAAACATTAACATTAACACCATTTGTGCCAGGGACATCAATAATACCTCAAATCCTTCAGCTTTTTAAAAAGAGCTGTTTTATTTTTATTATTTTTGTCTGATCCTCTACATTTGATGTCCAATTAATGTTATATATGAAATGTATGACCTAGTTATCTCAAGCACTTTTCATAATACACAGTTTCAGAGCAGCTTTACAGAAAACAATGATGTTAATGTTTATAATATCTTGTTATCTTCATGCCTTATGGTTGCATTTGTAGATTAGAGCTTTGCCCTAATATACTTTACATTCTGTAACAATACAAGCAATCAAGCAGTTATAAGATAGGTTATATAATATATTTTGGCCTATGAGAGAATGCTGCATGCAGGGCATCCTTATCTATCCAACTTTAGATAGCTGGCTGATAGCAGTTATATTTAGTGAGGAAATGAACAGTCAGGCATTATTCAGGTATTTATTTGACATTGTTTGGTGCAGGGCACTATTCTGCCCTCCAAAGGCAAAGGGCAGTAACTACACATTTGGTCAAAATTGAATTAAGGCTCAAAAATGGACTTTGTGACAACTGTTTTGTCTTGTGGCAAAGTCTCCTGGTTCAATTTTGTCCCGTTTCAGAGAAACGAGAGTGTCAACAGGTGTAAAAATTTTAAAGGCATTTTTCTCAGTTTCAGTGTTGGCGTAGTTACTGCACTTTGCCTTTGGAGGACAGTATAGTTCATTTATGTAAGTGAGGATAGCAAAATAAAGTAAGTTGTGACATATTATACCCAAAAGTTCTTCATAGAGTGGACTACCAGTAAAACTGATAAAAAAAATTTGGGACCAAGCACACTTTGACTTGCACTGTAAAAACAGAAAATGCATATTTTCCGGTTTACTAAAAATTTTGAGTCTTAAATACTAAAAAAAATGCTATTTTCTTGAAATGGCATAAAAACCCTTGTTTTACCCCAAATGTTGTCCCAACTAGTCAAACACAGTTGTCTGAACAAAGAATTTCATATTGTTGAAATGTTAAGTCTTTGTGTGTTTCCAGCATGCATGAATAACTACACTCTTAAAAATAAAGGTGCTTCACGATGCCATAGAAGAACCTTTTTTGTCTAAATGGTTCCATAAAGAACCTTTAACATCTGAAGAGCCTTTCTGTTTCACAAAAAGTTCTTTGTGGCAAAAGAAGGTTCTTCAGATTATAAAAAGGTAAGAAAGAGATGGTTCCTTAAAAAAAACTTTGACTGAATGGTTCTTTGTGGAATCAAAAATGGTTCTTCTATGGCATCGCTGTGAAAAACCTATAAAGCACCTTTATTTTTAAGTGTAAGCAATTACTGTTAAAGGAATATTGTTTTGCAGTTTGCTGACTTATTGTAAACTTTTAGTTGTTGTTTTGTCATTAATGTTAGTTATTTGTTACACTGTGATGTAAAGAGCTCATCTTTCTAACATTTGTTGATTGCAACCGTTCTTGAGGTTTGTGTGTGTAGTTTTGAGGCCTAAATATGTTCAACCACTTATATCTGTTTGCTGGATATCTTAGTCTTGTAATATGTTTTACAAACAAATGCAAATGTCGTCTACATATTAGACTAAGTTATCCATTAAGGTTTCTCTAACAATTCACAGTTTTGTAATTTGCAAATAAACAAAAAATTGACACATAAAAAATTAATTACTTTAGCGACAGTAATTGTTGTTTCAACTTTTTCTATTAGCATTGCATAAACAAACAAATTTATGTTGGCTAAGCAAAGTATCTTTACTGAGAAAAACTAAAAAACTCTTGTTGAGAGAACTCAAAAGTCTGCATCAAGTTCTCAACTATTTATTTTTTTACAGCGTAACCATGTTTTGCTTAAGTGCAATGCATAATTTTTCACAAAATTAAGCATTACTTGGATAATCGGTCAACAAAGCATTGATAGTTGTGTAAATATGCTCATACTAACAGTTCTCTGCATTTTGGTTGATTGTAATCCAATATATCTTTCTATCAAAGTCATCTGACATTATCACTGCAAAAAATGCATTTCTTACTTAGATTTTTTGTCTTGTTTCCAGCCTATATATACATTTTTTTTTAAATCAAGAAGGATTTTCTAGACTAGTAAAAATTATTTTCTTGTTTTCAAGTCAATCAAGTCAAAATTAAGTGAGCTTTTGCTTAGATCAAGCAAAATATTCTAAAAAAAAAAAAAAAAAAAAAAATCTTATTTCAAACAGAAAACAAGCTTATTTTTCTTACCCCATGAAAACAAGACAATATTTTTTTTCTTCTTGATTTAAGAATTTTTTTATATATTTTGGCTGGAAACAAGACAAACAATCTAAGTAAGAAAAGCATTTTTTTGCAGTGATCACAATGAATTTGTTCTGACACAGTTTTATGTTATAAACTATAGCGAATAAACTGTAATAATGTGAGAAATATTGAAGGTGTCTGAATAAATTTGGCTTGACTGTATATGGCTTTAACATGACTGCATCATATGTACAGGTTTTTTAACTAACTTCATATATAGAGCTGTGTGACAGTACACTCTTCAAAATAAAGGTGCTTCACGATGCCATAGAAGAACTTTTTTTGTCTAAATAGTTCCATAAAGAACCTTTAACATCTTCTTCTCTTTGTGGCGAAAGAAGGTTCTTCAGATTATAAAAAGTTCAAAAGGAGATGGTTCTTTAAAAAACCTTTGACTGAATAGTTCTTCTATGGCATCGCTGTGAAGAACCTTTTAAAGCACCTTTATTTTTAAAAGCCAAGATCTGAACACAACACATAAATAAATGTGTAATGTTTTAAACATTTACACACCATTTAACCAGCTATTTTATGCAAAACACCTTCCAGTACAAGAGTTCCCTGGGGGGAAATCAGGGGTTGCTGATCAAGGGCACAATGGCCAGTCACCATTAGTTCTGGGTCACGGCTGGTTGGCGTCAACCATTGTGCAAGCAGTCCCATCATTAACCAGTAGGCCACCACTACAACCTTAATTACATAACTCCTGGATGATTGACACCTCCATCCTGCAGCACGGTGAGCAATTGATATCAATTGTTGCAGACGTCACTGAGAAAATACTGATCGAAACAGTAAAGCTGTGGAGGAATGTTCTATGATCTATAGTTTACATAATCCAGTGAGCCAGTTATTACGGTCCACTGAGCCTCCTACACCCTCTCACGACTCTCCTTGCTGAACGCCTGTGTACCACACTCTGTTGACTGTTTGTGAGAACATGCTGTCTAGAGTTTTATTGGGGAATCGAATCAGGGTTCTTCATACCAAGTAGTTGATGTTTGCACCCTATGTTCTCAGGGCCACAACTTTTGACTTCATGATATTTAGATGAAGCCATGTTAGGGGTCCCTGATGCACGTCTGCTTATGAGAGTTTTGAAGCTTTGCTATGCATGAGTGAGCAATGCCAGGACCTTCCTGTCACTCCTGAATCCTGAAGTTGTCCGTGTGCACCGTTTCTGGACCCTTCCCAACCTGTCACTATAAATCGCCCGAAACATTCAGTGTCTGCATTACATGTCCTCAAAGAGAGAAGGACACCAGAAGCAAAGGTCTCTTAAACTTAAACTGAATCAGTGGCTATATATGAGTCACCTTATTAGTCCGTGTTACATATAGAACAGCAAAGCTCAAGTGAGGTCAGGTAAGAAACAGGTAACTTACCATGGCTGAATTCATCCAACAACAGCTGGGAATGCATTTTCAAGTCAGTAATCCATGCAACAGTGTTAGAAAAAGTATCCGAAAGACAGTATCCAGGTTAAAATGAGAGACAGAGACGTCCAGAGGGTGTCCAGAGCGGTAGCGGTGTCTAAGAACACTCATCTGTTTCTGGACTCGGGCTCCATAATGAGCTGTTATAGGCTGAGAGAGAAGGGGCGGAGTTTCTTCTCGGTATGGTTCTGTTAGTCAGCGCCAGCTCTAGTCCTATTACAGGTCACCCTCGTTCTCTTTCTCATGCTCAACTCAATCTCTCCTGCTCCTTATTTCTCTCTTTCTTTCTTTCTGTCTGTCAAACTACTTTGGTATTATGTGCTCATAAGCAAACTGCACTCTTAAAAATGAAGGTGCTTTAAAAGGTTGTTCACAGCGATGCCAGAAGAACCATTCAGTTAAAGGTTCTTTAAAGAACCATCTCTTTCTTACCTTTTTATAATCTGAAGAACCTTCTTTCACCACAAAGAAGCTTTGGTGAAAAAGAAAGGTTCTACAGATGTTAAAGGTTCTTTAAAACAAAAAGGTTCTTCTATGGCATCGCGAAGCGCCTTTATTTGTAAAAGTGTAAGATGATTGCAATTTCCTTTTTTATAGACAGCAGCAGGCTGACTGCTGTTTGAGTTAGTGGAAAATCAAATAAAATGGAAAATTACATATCTTCTGTACTACAACATGACCGACATTATTAAGTAACACTTTAGAATATTGTTCCGTCATTAATGAATAACTACACAGGAACAAATGACTAATGCACTATTAACATTATACTAACAAGGAAATCTGATTAACCAGTCAGTAAGTAATAGCACTCAGTTGAACGTGGTAGTTCACTATTAGCTAATCAGTAACTACTATTTTTTTCATATCTTCTGGAGAACTACTAAGAACTACTATATGCATATTCATAACTAATGTGAATAATGCAAAATGTATAATTAGTCCTAAAGTGAAGATCATGGTAACCCACTAGTAATGATTCAGGCATTACCAAATCCGTCTGAAGAAATTACTAATTATTTGGATCCATATTCTAAAGTGAAGATCATGATAGCTCCCTAGTAATGACTAAAGTCATTCAAAACCATTTTAATGAGTTTTTGTAAGGTTCTGGTTAGTCATACGTCCGATGGCTTTAGTAACACTTAAATCGTTATGATCTTCACTTTAGAATATGGATCCAAATAATTAGCAATCCCTTCTGAAATATTTGGTCATTCTTGAGTCATTACACGGTGTAAACTTAAAGTAATTTGTTACCCTGCTGCCTTAAATTTTAAAGTTCAGTCAGCTCAAATAAGTTTGGTCAACTTGAAATGTTAAGTTGTACTAAGAGACAACTTAAATATTTGAGTTGAAATAAAAAATGGTTTGTTAAACTTAAAAGCTGGATAAGTTACCTCGCTGCCTTCAATTTTTAAGTTGAATCAACTCAAATATCTAAGTTTTACAATTTATCATTTTAATTTGACTAAACAATTTTGCATTGACTGAATTTAAAATTATGAGGCAGCCAGGTAACAAATTATTTTAAGTTTACTCAACAAATTGTGTTTTTTTTTTTACTCAGAATATTTAACTGTACTGTTCTGAAGTAAAGTTTCAGACTAACTAGTAATTTAACAGACACAACTTTTATCAGTTTCAATTTGCTTGACATGGCTTATAATCAATTCAATATTCCACTGAGGATTTTGGCTTCAATTACCTTTTGTTCAAAATGTTGTTTACTTATTTATTAATTAAACTTACCAACATTCAAGTGTTTATAAAACAGAATGCATGAAGCTAGAATAAAATGTTTTTTGTTTGCAAGCAGATACTCTGTTCTTTCTTTTGGAGTTTTGTATGTTCAGATATTCATATAACAAAATATATACAAATTAATACCTAAATAAGGACATAGTAGTTTACTTAAAGTATGATGTAAAGTTCACTTAAAGAAAACTTATGAGTATACTTGCAGAATAAAACTACTAAACTAGTAGTTTACTGAGACTATACTTCAAAGTGTACTAAGAATGCATAAAAAAGTAGCCTATTTAATTAGTAAACTATCAGTATACCTATAAGTTCACTTTTAGTATACTTGCAGTACAAACTGAAAACAGATGTAAACTAGTTGTGTACTCAAGTTTACTACTGCTAAAGTATACTTTTACATACTAGAAAGTGGGCCAATTTATTCCCAATAAAGGATTGAAGTAGTACACTTAAAAGTATACTACTAGTACACTGATATTTGTATACTTACTACATAAAGTATACTTAAAATATACTAGAACTTTACTTAAGCATACTTAATAAAATAAATTTGAAGTATACTTCTTTTTGGTAAGGGCAAATCTAGCAACAGACTGGTAGTCTACGGAATTGGTAGTAATTCTTTGCAGTAGCATATACAAAGGGATATAATTATTCACTATTGCATAAACATCTACATACAATGGTCCCACTACAGTATGTTTTTGTGAGGTTTCAGCGCTGGTGCTGTTATTTTGTTGAGCACAGAGGGGACTCTGAACGTCTGCCACTCTGTGGATGTTTACAGGAGAGAAATACTTGTGTGTGATAAAGTTACCGGTTATATGTGGGAGGTTGAGTGTCATTGTGTGTCATGTTGCAGAAATCCATCTCTTTTCCTCTCTCGACCCCTCGCTAATCATCTGTCTATTTTTCTCTCAATTCCTGTCGTGCCGTCAGCTCTGCATGTGTGTGTTTTGTGTGTCCATGAGGTCAACATTTCCACCAACAGATGCTTGGATCAAGGGTGTGATGTTATCAAAATAAAGGCTCTAAATAACTGGCTGTGAGCCTGTGACATGTGTGTCTATTAGTCTTATTACCATCTGGATTTCTGGATTCTGTTACTAGGGGCACTGAAGGTCCAAGCACTGTCAACCTGTTTACGTGCACAGATGACAAATAAAAACAAGCTCATAAGGTTATTGGGACCAAATTTAAAGCAGTGTGATTAAACTAAACTAAACTGCTCCTTTGAAGTATGTAGAAAGCTATGCTACAAGCTATAATAATAAGTAGCAGTGCTGAAGTTATAGTGATATATAAAAACAAAATCATTCCATTTGCGATTTCATTTTGCTAATGCAAGGTGTTTAGAAATGAACACAATGTTAACAGAATGTATTGAACCTTACGAATATTTACCACAGAAACAATCACATCTGTCAAACGTTTTCACCAGTTTTACCTTAAAAACTTTAGTTTAGCAGCTGCCTTAAAATTTTAAGTTAAATCAACTTAAGTCATTTCAACTCAGAAGTTAAATCAACTCATTTTATTTTATTTGAGCTAAAATGACTTGTAGTTTTAAGCTGATTTAACTTAAAATTTAAGGTTGAATCTGGTGAAAACTTTTTACAGTGACAGGTTCTATGCACAACACTGTGGTGACTCATTATTAAAATGCAGGTATTAGTAGTTACTGTCAACAAAAATGGAAATGAATCAATGAATCTGTGTCTGCATGAAGATCTCATATTAATTTCATAAAACTATACATTTTTAAAGGGGCAGGGCCTGTCACCTCTTACCAAAAAGAAGTATACTTTTAAGTATATTTTAAGTATAAGTTTATTTTATTAAGTATACTTAAGTAAAGGTCAAGTATATGTTTAAGTATACTTTATGTAGTAAGTATACAAATATCAGTGTAGTATACTATTAAGTTTACTACTTCAATACTGCTTGGGACTAAATTGGCCCATTTTCTAGTATATACTTTGAATGAACAACTAGTTTACATCTATGTTTTCAGTTTGTACTGCAAGTATACTAAACGTGAACTTATATAGTATACTGATAGTTTACTAATTAAATACTTTTTAATGTATTTTTAGTACACTTTGAAGTATAGTCTCAGTAAACTAGTTTAGTAGTTTTAAACTGCAAGTATACTTGTAAGTTTTCTTTAAGTGAACTTTACATCATACTTTAAGTATACTACTATGTCCCTATTTAGGTATTAATTTGTATATATTTTGTTATATGAATATCTGAAAAACTTCAAAAGAAAGAACAGAGTATCTGCTTTTAAACAAAACATTTTATTTTAGCTTCATGCATTCTGTTTTATAAACACTTGAATGTGGTTAAGTTTCATGAATTATAAATAAAAAAGAATGTAAATAACATATTGAAAAAGCTAAAAAAAAAGACTATTGATGATAATCCAAACGTAGATGGAGTTGATCAACAGCCCAAAGCTTGACAGTCATTATTTCCTCTTCATGGGTGGACATTTTATTCCATAACGTTACACAGTTTTCCATATCTATGGTTTTGATGCTGTTTTATGTCTGATGATTGTGTTAGATTACATGTGGAAGCATCTGTTGTTTCGGTTTCTTCTTCACTTGTGTTTTGGAAATTCTGTTCAGAAGATGTGCAATAGCGCCCCTAGAGTATAACAATGAAAACACAGATTCTCAGAGCACAAGTAGAGCTCAAGTATACTTAGACTTTTATAAGTCAAGTACACTTAAATGTCATTTTAAGTATATTTCTAAGAAGTAAATAAAAAGTAAACTGAAAGTATCCTTCCCTATTTTTTAGTTTAAAAGAAGAATGCTAATAGCACACATGAATAAACTTCTTTTTGGTAAGGGATGGCCCAGTTCTTCAACATTATCCTCTGTTTGGAACGACATGAGAGTGAGTAAGCACTTTGTGTGATTGTGTTATGACATCAGAAATAGGTTGCCCTTTCAGGACCCTGATGGTGACATCAGTGAATCATTCATTCGCAGAGACTGCTTCAGTTTGGTCTGGACCGGCCTGCACCAGCCCCTCGTTACAATTCACACCGCTGTCAGTGATTCAAAACCTTGTTTAAGATCACTAGGGATCAGAGAACACAAAGATTAAATTTCAAGGAGTAAATGAATCTTTAACTGTAAAGACGTGGAATAAGTGCACGTTCCTCTCCTTCTCAGAAAAAAAGGTCATCATAACATCCCATGCTCCAATATGCTGATAGCCTCAAGGTCATAGGGATTAGACTCAATGCTTTAGTCTCTTTAGTAAAGTGTTGGTGTCTATCTTTAAAGCATGCCGCTGCTGATAACAAATGACACATCACAGGTTTAGACGAACACAGACTTTGACTGATTGATAGGTCCCCAAGAAATAGAGAGAACTTCTTCGAATGTAAGTGTTTCGGCATACTTTGAAAGAAGGTCCAAGGATGAGTGAAGGATTACCAGGTCCAATGTTTTTCTTCCCATCAACTAGAACAAAGGTCACACACAGAGTTCACTTCGTTTAGATTTGCATGATGTATGTAGCAGCAGACTGGCAGAAGAATTTGTTCTTTAGTGACAAAAAAAGACTAATACACTCTTTAAAATAAAGGTGCTTCACAATGCTATAGAAAAACCTTTTTGTCTAAATGGTTCCATAAAGAACCTTTAACATCTGAAGATCCTTTCTGTTTCACAAATGGTTCTTTGTGGAGAAAGAAGGTTCTTCAGTTTATTAAAAGGTAAGAAAAGAGATGTTTTTAAAGAACCTTTAACTGAATGGTTCTTTGTGGAACCAAAAATAGTTCTTCCATGGCATTGCTTAAAGAACCTTTTGAAGCACCTTTATTTTTCAGTGTCAGATAACATTTGGGTCACATGTCTCTGGACAGATGACTTGGGACTTCTCTTTGGTGAAAGCAGAACACTTTCTAATCAATCCTAAAATGTGACCATGGACCACAAAACCATTCATAAGAGTCAATTTTGTGAAATTGAGATTTATAAATCATCTGAAAGCTAAATGAATAAGCTTTCCATTAATGTATTTGTTTGGATAGGACATGATTTAGATACAACTATTTAAAAATCTGGAATCTAAGGCCGCAAAAAAAAAAAAAAAATAATAATAATAATAATATATATATATATATAATATATATATATATATATATATATATTTATATATTAAGAAATTCGCCTTTGAAGTTTATTCCAAATTAAGTTCTTAGCATTGCACATTACTAATCAAAAAATAAGTTTTGATATTAGGTAGGAAACTTACCAAATATGAAACATGATATTTATGTATTATGATTTTTGGCATGACAGAAAAAAATTGACCTATAAATACAACGTATTTTTGGCTATTGCTACAAATATACCCAATAAGACTGCACTGCAAAAAAAAATGTTTTTCTTACTTAGATTTTTTGTCTTGTTTCCAGCCAAAATATCAAAAAATTCTTCAATCAAGAAGGATTTTCTAAATGAGTAAAAATAATAGTCTTGTTTTCAGGAAAAATAAGTCAAAATTCTGCCAAAAAAAAATCTTATTTCAAACTGAAAATTCATTATTTTTCTTACCCCATTGGCAGATGGTTTCAAACAAAAATGCACTTAATTTTGACTGAAGAATATCCTTCTTGATTTAAGAATTTTTAGATAATTTTGCTAGAAACAAGACAAAAAAATCTAAGAAAGAAAAGATTTTTTTTTTTTTTTTTTTTTTTGCAGTGTGGTTTTGTCCTCCAGGGTCACAAATTAAACAATGAAGCAACATCCAAATGATCCTGGAATAAATTTTTTTTTTTTTTTTAAACTCCAATGTTGGTCTCCAACCCAGTAATTTTAAAGTCATGATGAAACAGAAGTAGTGACAGATCTTTTGTTCTGTATTGTATCTTTGGTTCTCTGCAGTGGATTTGGAAGTGTAGATGTTGGCCCTTTCAAGGACTGTCTGTTCACTCTCCCGCCACATTTGCAAACGCAGCTGCAATAACACAAGGACTACCAATTTTCAGAGTTTGGTTTGAGGAACTCAGTAACAAAGATGCCATTTAGCAAGCAGTATATTTAGGGCCCGAGCACCTACAAAAATATCTCTTGGAGCAAAATCCGAAACCCAACAGGAAGTGAGTTATTTTTAATTTTCTCAGCAAATTTAATGGCATTTTTGCTATTTTCAGGTGTCGTACTTGAACGAACTCCTCCTAGAGATTTTTTCCGATCGACACCAAATTTGGTGAGTCCAATCTAAAGGCCCATGTGACGTTAAATTACAAAGATCTAGAGTTTTCGTCGGAGGGCGTGTCCGTGGCGGCCTGAAAAATTTCGATGTTTCATCATTAAACAGGAAGTTGCTATAACTCAGACATACAATGTCCGATATGTCTCAAACTTCACATGTGTAATAACACTCCTGACCTGAAGACATCTACATGCCCATATTCAGTTATAGTCATAGCGCCACCTGCTGGCAACAGGAAGTGACATGCTTTACGCTGCAACAAACTACTCCTAGAGATTTATACTGATAAATACTAAAATTTTTCAGTCTAATCTAAAAGCCTTAGTGATGTTAAATTGTGAAGATCTTGAGTTTTCGGTAAAGGGCGTGTCTGTGGCGGCCTGAAAAAGTTTGATGTTACACCATGGAAATAGAAGTTGTTGTAACTTAAAAAGCCATAAAATGTCCAATCTGCCTCAAACTTCACACGTTTAATGAGTCCTCGCCCAAACACATTTAAAGGCTAATATTCTGGCAACTTGTTTTACACTAACTTGGATGCAACATGCAGTGTCTAATCTACAACACATTTCACAGGTTTGGTAAGAGTCCTGGCCTGAAGACACCTAAAGGCCAATATTCAGATATTATCATAGCGCCACCTGTTGGCAGCAGGATATATCATGTCTTACACTCAAGCATAACAAGTTAAATCTGCACCAAACTTCATATGTTTGATAAAAGTGCTGGCCTGAACACATCTACAAGCCAATAATCAGTTATAGGCATAGCGCCACCAGCTGGCAGCAGGAAGTTTGCCACATATAAAACTGACTTTGACATATTCCTCTTATATTTACTGTATTAAAAGCATACTGCCCACCGTTCGTTGTTTTCCTAACAAAGTGAGCCCGGGTGCGAGGGCCTTTTAATCTCTGCTTGCAGCTTTAATTCACTTTGTTCCCAGAGTTATGTCTTATTTGTCTTTTCATTTCTAAGTGGATGGTTCTTCACCATAATCTGCAAAGTGGACCAGATTCTTATGCTGACATTCTAAAGTCTGTCTTAGCCAGAATGGAGGATGATTGTGTAAGGGCAGGTTTGGGTCAGGGATTAGCTGTCTGAGCCTATAATATTGATGGTGACACTCTAGTAAGGACAGGTCTGAGGTCAGCGGTAGATGCAGGCTCTTTCAGTTCAGATATAGGAACTGGGGCCAGTGAATTGTGTGAAATAGTTGGCTGCATACTGGGTTATGTGATGTAACTCCGTTCTACTGTTTTTCTTGCCCGGGGACAGACATCACTGTCACAACATGTCCTTGTGTTGCAGTTTGGAATACAACAGAATCTGGGTTTTCTGTGATGTAACCGGCTTTGCACTCGCTAACCATGCAATTTATAAACAAGAATTAACAACAGAGGTAGCCAGTCTGGCTCCTTTAGCCTTTGGACAATCGCCTTTCAGAGAGAGAACGCTTGCCAGTCATGCCCAGAGAGGCTTTATCTTCTTCTGTTCCCTTTGGACGCCTGATTTGGTTGTTTGTTGTGAGTGTTCTCCCTTGCAGACTGCAATCATTTTAATTTGAACCTCAGTATGTTTGTTTTCAATGTGACAGATGAGGAAATCTAATAAAAAACATGCTTTTTCATGAATTTCAAAAATATTTTAGTTTTAGTTTTAAGCTATGTTCAAGATTCAACCAACTTTTAAAACAAAAATCGTTGGTAACAACACAGTCAAGACTTTCCTTATGATTGGTTACTGCTTCTGTGTTCTCTGTTTAGGGACAGATAATGTGTTTTTGATATGTTTTGTTTTGTGTTTTAATAATTTGTTTTGGTCTAGCTGCTTTTTGACCAATTAAGTGTGTTGAATCGGCATCATCATAATAACTGCATGCTATGAACCATTAGTTAAGCATTAGTAAACAGTCAATACATCATTTATAAAGCATTATCCCAACATTAATTGACAGTAAGCAGCTTATAAATGCAGCTATAAATGCTTAGTTCTTGATTTATGAGCATATCACTTATGTCTTTAATATCTGTATTTTTATTATTAACTAATGATCAACAAAGCAGTTCTTTAGGCATTGTCGGTGGTTCATAAGAGCATTTAGAAAGTGCATTCATACATATTATTTGGACATGAAGTAATAGTGTGTTAATAAATGTTTTTCCTACTTTAAATCATTAATTCAGGTAGTTATACAACATTTAATAGTTGTAAAAGTAGACTTAAAGGCTCAGTTATTCTCTAAACAGAAAAAGGTAACAAACACAACAGAGTAATACAGCATATATTATATAGAGATGCAAAAATATACACTTCATTTGTACACTAGATATAAAATAATAATCAATATCAATCAATAAAAAAGAAACTAAAACAACAAGAAAAAGCAAGAAAGTAAATAAATATAAGCAACAAAATAAGCTACAAGATAAATATATGTTAACAAAATAAGCAACGGAACGAACCAAAACCAACAAAATGAAGAAAATAGAAGATAACTGATCCTTTAAATCTTCTTTGTAAAAGCTTTCAGGTATATAAAAGTGTTCCTCACTTTAGATGAGCTCACAAAAATAGTTAACTGAAAACTACAAAATGTTTTAGAACTACCTGAATTAATAATGAATTACAGTAAGAATATGTGTTAATAAAGTAATAATAATAATAATAATAAAGTAAAATAATACATTTAAATAGTTTATTAATCATTTACTTACTTTTTCTAAATGATCTTATATCCCTATATAATCCCTATATTATATGATGTAGGGATAATGCTTTATAAATGAAGAATTGACTATTTACTAATGCTTAACTAATGGTTCATAGCGAAGAAAAAAACGAAAGTGATGAAAAAAGCCACAAACAGATGGCTTTTCTATTTTTACATGAGAATTCCAAAATGCAAATATTTTCATAATGACATGGCCATGTGGAATGAACAAAGGGAGCATGAGTCAACATGGTTCAAAATAGCAAGCGCTGCTTTGTTTATGGTTTGAATATCTGCAGTTCTAGTTTCCGTTTCCCTTTTTAGATGACAAATGTAGACTACTGCCACCAGTTAGTATAGACTCTCAGAATGTATGCGCTAGTTGATCAGTTGGCCAATGATTGTAGTGTTTGTGGTGTGTTCAGGTACAGCATTTAGGCAACATAAAGCCAAGAACAAAGTTATGATGTTGGTTTTGGTTACTTAATTCCTGCTGGCTGAAGAGGCTTCTCTCTCTGATTTTTGTAGTGAACTAGCTTTGAGTGGGTTCCACAGACATTTTTTCTAATTTTAAGTTGGCGCTGTGTCTTTTTCAGAATATGATTGTTTTACTCTTTTCAATGTTAACTGTCAGAGGGTGTGCAGGAAGTCTAGATGCTGCTGTAAATCTTCTGTTGTGGATGACAGCAGCACCAGATCATCTGTAAACAGGAGACATTTGACTTCAGTGTCTAGAAGGGTAAGATCGGCTGCTGCAGACTGTTCCGAAGCCCTCATTAATTCTTTGATGTGTATTGAATAGCGTGGGACTCGAGCCATAGCCCTGTCTCACTCCACAACTCTGAGGGAGGAAACATGTCTGTCTGTGACCAATTTAACTGCAAATTTGTTGTTTGTGAACATTGATTTGTCCATGTCATATGGTTTCCCTCAAATGCCACAGTCAACAAAGCATGGTGAGTTTCTGCTTGTTTTGGTTTATTTACTTGTCAATTAGGGTATGTATAGAGTATATAAAATCTGATGTAAAATTTTTGCATTTACTCAGCACATTTTTTTGAATGAGAAAGTCGAGGAGTCTGCCATTTATGTGACACAAAAACAAAAAGCCATGTAATAACTTTAGTTTGTCAAAATATATACAAAATATATAATATATTTTTTTCTGCTTACTAAGTCCTTCTCTATATGATTTAGCAGCTGTATTAAAAGCTCACTGTATTATGTAGTGTATTATGAGAGAGAGATGTAGTGAGCGAGTGTGATTACCTGCATCTGATAGAGCATTCATTCTTCAGCTCAATCTCATATTCACAATAAAACATTAGTTTGAATGTCCGCTGAGGAAAGCGATATCTTTGTTGCACTATTCTTTCACCTGTAAAGGGTGATTTCTGATCACAGTGCTGCTCAGTGCATTTGTAGGCTGCATTTTACAAGCTGTTGTTAAAAGTAAAAATAACTTCCTTGTTTACAACCCTGTTTCAGTCTTTTTCAATATAAAAATTTACTGCTGACTCGCTCATAAAAACAGTTGTCGCCATATAATATTACCGTTACAATTCAATCTCAATTCCAAATACAATTTAATACTACTATTATATAAATAAAATATTATTTATTGAACAACAACAGCCATAATAAAAGTGGCTAAACAATTCAGTCAAAAGTACAAAGGCAGCGCTCTGATTTACAACATTAAATTTACATAAAATAACGTGATGAGATTTTGCCCTCAGCCAAAACTATTTGCTCTGCAACAAATAATAGATTAGTGAGAGAAGAATCCAAAAGATCTGGCCAAGGCGAGGCGTCTCTCAGCAGGTTCATGAGCGCTGAGCACCTGCTGACGTTCTGGAGCTTACATCTACGAAAACACTGAACCAAATTTACCTTTATTAACAAACTGCATATTTAAAGTCTAAACAAGTGCATTCTTGCCTATTAAACTCCCAAGACACAAAAACAGTATTATTTATAAAAGTACAGTGGATTTGGGCATTCTCTATGAGAAAAACTGCAAGCTGAGTGATACAAACAGTGAAACAGTTCCTGTGGTGCTATTGGGTGAACATCTTATGGGTGGAAAGATCTCTCAGCCAATCAGATTTTAGGACCAAAAATGGTTCATTATCAAGCAAGGAAAGAATTTTGACTTGTGGAATTGAGGACGTTTTTGTATTTGCAGGATTTTCAGATTTTTTAAATCTAAAACAAAAAAAGAGGAATTGTGAAAGCGTTTTAAGTTACATTTGTTTTTTGGTCAGAGTGGTATGACAGACACTTCCTCAGAGGATGAGGACTGATCAAACTTCATCGTGCATAGATAAAGGATGCTCTGAGAAAAGAGGAAGACCTCTGAACATGGACCTCTTTTGCCTTCTGTCAGCATACACTTCTAGATAATCATTACCTCCTCATAAAATGACTTTACCTGACGGCAAAGTGCTAGAAATCAGCCAATGTAGTTTATGGTCATGATTCATTTTGTAAATGTATTTCATCTTAAAGTTTGTAAAAGATATAAAAAGGGAAGTTTTGTGTGTTGCTTTTCTACAGAAGCAGTGTTTGAGCTTCAAGAGCAGCCTCTCTATTTGAGCTCGAAACATCTATGTAAGTGTGTGTCTATATGTAAATGTGGTTGATGCTTGCGGCATTGCTGTGGTAACCGCACCAAAGTGCCTGTTACATAATTCTCTCTCTTTATCACTGGCAGGACAGCACTGCTCTTTTACCCAGTGTCCAAGTTCTGTCCTTCATCTTTTAGAACCATTTTACTGCCAATACAATCACACTGCAGGGAAACAAACTCCAGTAATACTGATTATCGAGAGTGGTTTCCTGGATGAGGACTATGGATGGAATATGGCTCATCTGTTTTCCGGAACCAAGGTTTCTGTGTTTGTGTGCCATAAAAAAATATTTAGTCTTACTTCAAACATCAAACATATCTTAAATCTCACGTGCTACGAGAAAGAACAGCTTATGAATAGTAAAAATGTCCTCTGGGAAGTCTCAATTGGTAATGTTATTTTAGTTTAACCTAGTCTATTCTTAACATGTGCATTAGTTATTCACAAACAAAATGTTTCATTTAGCTAATGCATAACATTGCCTTAGGTGCTGTTGGAACAATGCAGACTGGAATGAACCCAGTGGGCTGTGCAGTAAACACTGCCATCACGTCTGTCTGCCATCCATTAAAGGAATGTTTTACTGCCCTGAACAATATGTGACTGGGTCATAGCCTGTTATTTAGAGCCATCTATGGAGTGCCTGGTGTGTATCAATGCGTTGTATGGATTTGGATTCTTTACGCCACATTGCCCAGGACAGATGGGAACAAGCAAAGTAGTAATAGATTAAACCAATAAGCGACGTGTGGAAATGGGCCTAGAACAGTGTGTTCGCTCTTTTGTAATGGTCTTTTGTGCTTTAATTTGAAACAAAGCTAATAGACCAAAATGTAAATGCATGCATGTGTTCAGAGTCAACGTTGTTGAATTTAGTAAATCTGGAAGCTATGTAATAGGCTTATGGAAAATTTTTAAACATATAGGTTAGAGTTATTTTAGTTTCATGTAGTCTGTGTGTAAGATTACATTTTGAACACTGAAGCCTGTTCTAAATTCAGCACTAGACTGAAACTCATCTGTTTCCATGCTCTCTACTCCAAAAGGCTCCGATCTAAATGTATTTTGAGATTTTTTGTTCCTTCTATCACTTAACTACTACTGATTATGATGAGTGCAACCAGTGAGATTGCTTGCTCAAATTTCAATAGTCTCAAATGTTCATTATAGGTTGGTCCTGCAGTGTGCTATCAGAACGTGAAACCCTCCACCTCCCCCAGCTCCACATGTCTAGATCTGCTCCAGGATTTATGCATGCCTATTTATGCAGCAGCATATCTTACATGCTCATAGCAATGTGTATGTGTTTCTATTTGCAGTACAAAGTCCATACTTGCTCTGCAGCAGCAGCAATAGCAGATAAATATGTGCATATCCCTTTCAGATAAAGGTATTCTCCTTTATGAACCACAGTAAACCAAGTGCCATCATGCTCCACAGTATTAAGAAGGCCTGTCCTCACCCACTCTACTCAGTTGCATGGTGAGATTCTGCTTGTTTTGGTTTATTTACTTGTCAATTAGGGTATGTACAGAGTATATAAAATCTGATATAAAATTTTATCATATTTTACTCAGCACATTTTTGTGAGTGGGAAAGTGGAGGAGTCTGCTGTTTACAAGACACAAAAACAGAAAAAGCCCTGTATTAACTTTAGTTTGTGCATATACTCTTTCCTGCTTACTAAGTATTTCTCTATACAATTTAGCAGCTGTATTAAAAGCTCACTGTATTATGTAGTGTATTATAATAGAGGGAGATGGAGTGAGCGAGTGTGATTACTTGCATCTGATACAGCATTCATTCTTCAGCTCAATCTCATATTCACAATAAAACATTAGTTTGAATGTCCGCTGAGGAAAGCGATATCTTTGTCGCACTATCCTTTCATCTGTTAAGGGTGATTTCAGTACAAAGTCCATACTTGCTCTGCAGCAGCAATTGCAGATGAATTCATATATGCATATCCCTTTCAGATAAAGGTATACTCCTTTATGAACCACAGCAAACCAAGTGCCATCATGCTCCACAGTATAAAGAAGGCATATCCTCACCCATTCGACTCAGTTTGTCATCTTGGCTTGCCAAATTGGCAGAATTCATTCTTTAGCTCAATCTCATATTCACAATAAAACATTAGTTTTAATGTTCGCTGAGGTAAGCGATATCTTTGTCGCACTATCCTTTCATCTGTTAAGGGTGATTTCAGTACAAAGTCTATACTTAGCAGATGAATTAATGTATGCATATCCCGTTTCAGATAAGGGTATACTCCGTTATGAACCATAGTAAACCAAGTGTCATCATGCTCCACAATATAAAGAAGGCATGTCCTCAACAACTCCACTCAGTTTCTCATCTTGGCTTGTTTCACTGCTGTCCTCTTAATAATCTACATCTGTCATGTTACCTTAAGTGCATCCCAGATGCTGTAGTTAAATTTGTATTTAGCCAGTAGAAGTTCTCTGAGGTCATGCATCTACTTCAGACATTCCAAGTATCTCTTAGAATAAAACTGTCCGAATAGCGGACCCACGAGTCAGATATGGCTTTTCATTAGGATTTGCAACATACGTACCTCTGGGTACTTTTTAGCTGCATCGTTTTTTATGTACCTTACTGCATGTTTTGCGGCAGTTTAAAAAAGAAATGTCCACTGAGAGTTCAATACGTAAACCTGAGTTTTAATTACGTTGCTTCAGGTACGTATTGTGGCATTTCAGAGTTCAAATATCTGGGGGCTTTTGCTAAAAGTTAATGCTTTATGGTGTTTGAAATATGCCCTACACCAAACCCGGAGATCTTCAACTCTCGAATACATCTGTGTACTGTGTGAGCTACTGAACAAACCTACCGTCTATGAAAACCCATAGATATAAAGCTGGATATGTCATGCTAACATTCAAAAGCCTCAGTTTTCAAATCTCCCAGCTTATTAAAATTGCTTTAGGTCATAATATAATATTCTTCAAGTACTTCTGCGAAAATTATTATGCTTTACGCTTTTAATTATGTTTTATCAAACTCTGTAAATCATACTTTTTCTGAAAAGGAATAAACGGTGTTGGTGTTTTACTGCCTCTAGTGTTCATTTATTTTGGAAACTGCAGTGATATGTACTTATTGGTACGTAATTCGTGTTTCACAAAAAAAAGTGCCTCCAGGTATGTTTTTGTCATGAGACCAGGGAGCGGATTTGCCTAATTCATTGTCTTGACTAGATTACACTACATGACTTGTAGTTGGGTTGAGCCATATGCCACAAGTCAAAATCATTCATCTCAACTCCAGGTCTCCTCTATAGAGTCCACTCACGCTGACTCACACAGGACCGTATCCAAATGCACTCGTTTTAGCTTGCTTTTTTTTTTCATGACTCACAACATAAAGTCACTGCAACAGCTAGTACCATTGCAACTCGTTCACATAACACAATTTTATATAAAAACAAGCCAAAATTGTGACCCTGGACCACAAAACCTGTCTTAAGTCGCTGGGGTATATTTGTAGCAATAGCCAAAAATACATTGTATGGGTCAAAATTATTGATTTTTCTTTTATGTCAAAAATCATTAGGAAATTAAGTAAAGATCATGTTACATTAAGATTTTTTGTAAAATTCCTACTGTAGACCTATCAAAATGTAATTTTTGATTAGTAATATGCATTGTTAAGAACTTAATTTGGACAACTTTAAAGGTGATTTTCTCAGTATTTAGATTTTTTTGCACCCTCAGATTCCAGATTTTCAAATAGATGTATCTCGGCCAAATATTGTCCTATCCTAACAAACCATACATCAATAGAAAGCTTATTTATTGAGCTTTCATATGATCTATATATCTCAGTTTTGTAAAATTTAACCTTATGACTGGTTTTGTGGTCCAGGGTCACAATTGCTGTATAAATGTAAAATATGCACAAAAACGCTCTAGCATGCATGTGTATATCAGGTGTAAATGGCCATCTGTCTCGACGGACCACTCGTAATGATTATGCAAAAGGCCTTGTTTATTCAGTGGCTTGATGTAGCGCTTCAGCAGTGTTTTAGTTCAGCATGTGTTGTGTAATCTCAGCTACCTGCTGAGAGTACCTTCCCCGGTAATTGCCATTCACGTCATGTGTGCAATAAATAGTAAAAACACACTTAAGACAGCGTAAAAGAAAGAAAGCTCGATACACTGGTGCGACTGAACTTTGACCATGCAGCTTTGGAAATGCAGGCTCTCCTGGAGTGGGCTGAGAATTCACAGCATGTGTCTGAATATTTAGTCACATGTGCCTGCTGTGCTTGGCTGTTTTCTCAGTTTCAGCCTTTTGGGGTACAGAAACCTCAAATAATACATTTCTCTCTCTTGCTTTTTCATTTTTCCTTTATTTCTTATTTCTTTGTGACTTTATGACAGTGCTATGTTCTCCTGAAGGTTGTGCTGGATGTTCTCTTACGCATAACACAGGTTCAGTAGGACATTTGCTTTGTTTTTGTTTTCTGCTGTTTTCATTTGACTTCATATGGTGATCTGAGTTTTTGATCTTTGGCTGTAGTGATAAAAACGTACTAGAGTTGCAGTGACATTTAAGAGCCTGTTAAAAGGTTTTCCTAGAAGCATCGGCATGTCTAGGCCAAATGGTATACTACTGATTGACATGTTGACACAATGATGTCACTCACACTCACAATCTGTAATCTTATAGTCTACCTCGAGGAAAATTTTGCTGTACCATAAAGATATCTCTCTGGTAACCGGTAACATTTTAACCTTAATTCTCGTGAGTAGTCTGTCAAACTTTTCATGAGACTGGGTTGGAATTCTATAAAACCTTGAGGGAAAAACAGCTTAGACCAGCAGTTTCCTTGGTGGGCCAGGTTTGTTTGGTGCTAAGTTAACTAGTGAACCAGCTAAGCTGTTTGTATAGCAACATGTATTTGGTGAAGGCAGGCAAGCAATAAAGTCTCGCTGCTTTAGCCAGACCAGAAGCCTGCTGGAATGTGTTAGGCCCTTATCAAAAAGAAGTATACATCAAGTTTATTTTATATTTAAGTAAAGTATATTTTACTTTATGCAGTAAGTATACAAATATCAGTGTACTAGTAGTATACTTTTAAGTGTACTACTTCAATACTCCTTGGGAATAAATTGGCCCACTTTCTAGAATATAAAAGTACACTTTTAAGTATAACAGTAGTAAACTTTAAGTACACAACTAGTTTACATCTATGTTTTCAGTTTGTACTGCAAGTATACTAAAAGTGAACTTATAGATATACTGATAGTTTACTAATTAAATACTTTTTATGCATTTTTAGTACACTTTGAAGTATAGTCTCAGTAAACTACTAGTTTAGTAGTTTTATTCTGCAAGTATACTCATAGGTTTTCTTTAACTGAATGTTACATCATACCTAAGTATACAACTATGTCCCTATTTAGGTATTAATTTGTATATATTTTGTTATTTCAATATCTGAACAAAAAATTAAAAGAAAGAACACAACTTGTAAACAAAACATTTTATTCTAGCATCACACATTCCTTTTTATAAACACTTGAATGTGGTTAAGTTTCATGAATTATAAATAAATAAGAATGTAAATAACATACTGAAAAAGCTAAAAAAGGCTATTGATGATAGTCCAAATGTAGATGGAGTTGATCAACAGCCCAAAGCTTGACAGTCATTATTTCCTCTTCATGGGTGGACATTTTATTCCATAACGTTACACAGTTTTCCATATCTATGGTTTTGATGCTGTTTTATGTCTGATGATTGTGTTAGATTACATGTGGAAGCATCTGTTGTTTCGGTTTCTTCTTCACTTGTGTTTGGAAATTCTGTTCAGAAGATGTACAGCTCAAATATATTTAGACTTATTCTAAGTATAGGTCAAGTATACTTAAATGTCATTTTAAGTATATTTCTGAGAAGTACATAAAGTAGACAAAGTATTTTTCATTTAAAAGAAGTATACTAATTGCACACTTGAATAAACTTCTTTTTCGTAAGGGGGTATAGGAAAATGTGAATGCCATTCTCTTTCCTTCTCCATGTTGATTAATGAAATAGGCATTTGTGAAGCACAAAGTTATTTTTTACTGTGCTAGATTACACAACATCCACTCCTGACATGAACTGCATCTCTCTTGTTCTCGGCTATGAGCATGTGCCATTACTGTCATAAAAGAACTGATCAATAACGGGTAAACAGGACATGGAACGTAATCTTTTTTTAGCCGCTCATGAAATAGACTTGATCCTGATCGTGTCATGTCCATCAGCTGAGCTACAGAAACCTAAACCCATCTAAATAGTGGGTCGAAATTAATCTTACAGGCCAAGAAGCTGTATTTTGCACAATTTCATAACCGTTTTTATGCTCTTATGTTCACCAAGCCTGTGTTTATTTGGTCAAAAACACAGCAAAACAGTTCTATTGTGAAATATTGTTATACTGTTTATTATGAGAATGTGTGTTCATTTGTAATGGATTTTCAGCATCATACTCAAGTCTTCAATGTCACATGATCCTTCAGAAATCATTCTAATATGCCGATTTGCTGCTAATATTTGAGTAATTTGATGTGTCTAAATAAAATAAAAGTATTATTTACTTAAACGTTTGTATGACATAAATTCATTAATAACTGTCTATTTTCCCTTATATTTCCCTTTTTTGCTGAAAAGTTGTCATCATGCATTGCTCACTGTGTAAGGGTTCATTATTGATTTTTACAGTGTTCTCAAAAAGTTAACAGCCTGTTTTTTCCTTGCATTGCTTGCTGAATAGTATTTTTTAACTCATGCATGTAATGCACAAATGCAACAAAAGTCAAATGCAATTGTTTTCTTAAGTGTTGAACATGAAACTGCAGGTATAATCCGCTGTTTCAGATGATCTGAGGCTGATTGTTTGATATGTGATGTAACAAGTGTATACAGATGCTGTTATGGCTCTTATATGAGACTGTTTATGTAATAACATAGAATCAAATTTCCCCTGATTCACACAGATTGTAATCATACAAAGAAATGACCAGGACACTGCCATTAGGTGACCTCTGTCAGAAGTTGTTTTCACCAACAACACTCAATGCATAAAAAATTGCATAACTCATCACTAATCTTTAATAGACTTCTAGGTGTGATGGCGTCATCTGAAGCACCTTTCTAGGAAACTTTGAGTTAAAAGGTAGTTGCACCATTGTTTGATCTGACTAATGGCTTTATATTGTTGTACAGCATGACGTCCAAAATGGTATTATGGCTATAATAACCTGTCCTCTTTTCAAATCTCCTGTAGATTTTGGATGTATGACAGCAGAGGAAAAGAAAGGCAGAGAATCAAAGGATATCACTTGGTGATTGTTTTTTCTCAAGATGACAAACAAGAAACATTGGAAGAGTGTTGTAGGCTATGAGGTCTCAAAAAGATCACAAGCCAGTTTCATGTTTTATTTGGTACTCTCACGCTGATCATTAAAATAGCCAAGTAAAATGAGAATGGATGCAGGAACGCAATATGTTTGGCTTCTGTGAAGAAGCTTGGAAGAGTAGACGGCTAAGTAGGCTGTAGATAGATCCAGTCTAATGGGGTTAGTGATAGTCGCAATGTGAAATACAAACAATTGCAAATAGAGACATGCAGAATTTCCTTCAATATTGCCTTAACAGTCGCTGAAGTTAGTTCTTCATTGTTATGATTTCAGCTAAATTGAGGACATGGGCAGACAACATTTTGGCATCGGCTGAAACAAACGCATGATACAAATTTGACAAGTGTAACACATTCATAGCCTTACCACAGCCTAAAAATGCATTTAAGATCATGTCTCAGATGGTACTTGTGTTTATACATGTTTAACTTTGTGGACATGCATAAAAAAACTCCAAAATGTTCTGAAAAATAGGATAATGTCTGGTGGAACTCAAAAATATTCTCTTTGGGCTCCAAATTTACAGATAACTTACTCACCCCCTTTTCATCAAAGATGTTCATGTCTTTCTTTCTTCAGTTGTAAAGAAATTATGTTTTTTGAGGAAAACATTTCAGGATTTCTCTCCATATAGTGGACTTCTATGGTGCCCAAGAGTTTGAACTTCCAAAATGAAGCTTAAAAGCAACTTCAGATTATCCCAAATGTAGCTGTAATTGATGAGAAAGAAGCGAAACAATGTTATTTATTTTTACATACAGTTTATATAATTTTTAACCTCAAATGCTCGTTTTGTCTCTCTTTGCGAAGAGCATGCATAGTCTGTGCATCTCTGGTTTAAGACAGTTAGAGCATGTTGAAAAACTTCTAATTTTCTCCCTCAACTTCAAAAATCATTTCAATATCATTCTACATCGCTGCAGAAGTGTTTGCAAAGTCAACAGATAAGACTCTTCTTCCTCGGCTGGGATCATTTAGAGCCTTTTGAAGCTGCATCTAAACTGCATTTTGGAAGTTCAAACTTGGGGTCACCATAGAAGTACACAAATCCTCAAATGTTCACCTTAAAAAAACATAATTTCTTAGTCACTGAAGAAAGAAAGAAATGAACATTTTGGATGACAGGGAGGGTGAGTACATTATCTGTCATATTTGTTCTGGAAGTGAACTTCTCCTTTAAAACCACTGTATTAATCAGAACCTTTGTTTTTGATAGTGTTCTTTGTTAAGCAGCTTCCGGTTGACCCTATAAGCCTAAAATGTATCATACTTGACACACAAGTTTCTAAATTGCCTCTAAATTGTCAACATGATTGAGAAAAAAACAACAACTGTTGTATGATTAATAGTTTTGACTTTTAGGCAAGCAAACGAACAATTCTAAAAATGCTAATTCTAAAAGTCATGGTACAGGTTTTTTGCTGTGAAACCTACTGATTTTCACAAAGTAAATACAGAAATGTAATATTGCATATTACATTGTTGTTAATATTTCAAGATTAACACTTACTAAAGCTATTCAGATCATTTGTATTAAAATCATGTTAAAATGTAGGCATGAACCTCCATATTCTCCAGTATCATATATTATGAGCCATACTATGATCATGATACTCAACCAAAACAGATTCTTCAGTCTATGACATATGAAGAAAATAGCTTTAAAAACAGGATGAACAAAAGAGAAATAAAGATTGGAAGTGAGTTTTGATTCCTGCACTCTTAAAAAATAAAGGTGCTTAGTAGGTTTTTCATAGAGGAACCATTTTTGGTTCCACAAAGAACTATTCAGTCAAAGGTTCTTTAAGGAACCATCTCTTTACCTTTTTATAATCTGAAGAACCTTCTTTCACCACAAAGAACTTTTTGAGAAACAGAAAGGTTCTTCAGATGTTAAAGGTTCTTTATGGAACCATTTAGACAAAAAAGGCTCTTCTATGGCATCTTGAAGCACCTTTATTTTGAAGAGTGAAGGCACGCAAAAAGAGTTCATTAAAGGAAATCACTCTGAACAGTCATGAGCACAAGTGTTGTGTAAGTCAGTGACTTCAGCCATAGGAAAGTGTCTCAAGACACCAGCAAAATGATACATATCTTTTATTGCTAAAGAGGATTTAGATTTACTGCCTTTAAAGATAATAAAGATTATTGTGCACGAAAACTATAATAATTGACTTGTTTATGATAATTCCTTCCTCTCTCTGAGCGTTACAATTTAACTGAGCCTATAAAACTACATAAACATGGTCACATGTGCGATGAGTAACAGTGCTTTGCTGCTTCGGTCTGTGAGCTGTGGTTTTGCTGTTGTGTCAAACGTAGTCTTTAAGTTTTCCATCCTTGTCTTTCCAGGCTCTTGTCATGAGACAGACTTATAAACAATCCTTCAGCCTTTTGTTTCCAACATTGGGATCCTCCTTTTTCTTGTGTGGTTATCAAAAAGTGTTTATGTGACTGAAGTTTGCTGAGGGTGTAGTGACTTTAAGACTTAGTAATAATAGAAATCACAAGCTGAGAGTTTGAGTTGGTTTGAGGTTTTTGGGGTGAAACAAAGAAGTAAAGCATTATTTGGAAGTCTGGTTTTGTAAAACGTAAATAAATGTATTAAAATATCTAACAAGGAACTTCGTGTGGAACATTTGGATGGGATTTCATGTTTAGTATGTTTCTGGCATGATTAGCTAGTTGTTAGCATGTTTCTAACATGTTTCCCGTTTGTTTCTAGTCTTTCAAACAGACAAAACAAGATTATTTTGCCTGTTTTAAGCAAAAATGCACTTAATTTTGACTTTTTTTTTTCTGAATACAAAACAATAATTTTTACTCATCTAGAAAATCCTTCTTGATTTAAGAATTTTTAGATATTTTGGCTGGAAACAAGACACAAAACCTAAGCTAGAAAAGCATTTTTTGCAGTGAAGATCAGTAGGTTGGCTTTCTCAGGCCAACCTAATTATTCTGTAATGTTTCATGAGGTAATTTATAGGGTTAAAGTATTCAGTGTCATGTTTTCATCCAGTTTAACTAATGCAAAATTAGAATATGACATCAAATATTTGTAAATAAAGCGCTTTTAAGAGTTTCTTGTGCACATTTTTTACAATTTGTGGACATCTTGGCGTATCCATCCAGTGTTTTACATGTGATTTCCCAACATTCACATAAAAATAGATGTGAGACTGTTTTTCTAGTAAGTATTTTTTATTTTATTTTTTGTCATTTATTGAATCCAGAATGAATTAGGAAATTTCAGATTACACAACTGTTATCCGTATAGTGCTTTAGAGTAGGTTTCACAAACACAGAATGTAAGATTAAGCAATGCTGTGTGAGTGAACACAGATGGGTTGGAATCAGATGGGATTAAAATAACACAAATGTATCTGCCCTTCTCAGGTAAAATGAGTCCCATCTGAATAAGGCTTAACAACCATCTCCTGCTAATACAGAAGAACAAACAAACAGATCTTACTTTTTCTTCTGCTTTTCTCTGGAGCTCAGCTGAATTGGTCTTTTGGGTTTGAGTGTGTTCTGTCCCGTGTGTGTTTATACGCATGTTCTGCGTCAGGCCTGTTGGAATAATAAGTGCATGTTTAAAGGAACACTCCACTTTTTTTTGGAAATAGGGTCTTTCTCCAACTCCCCCTGAGTTAATAAGTTGAGTTTTACCGTTTTGAAATCCATTCAGCCGTTCTTCTGTTCTGGTGATATCACTTTTAGCGTAGCTTAGCAAAGATCATTGAATCCTATTAGACCAATAGCATCGCGTTCAAAAATGACCAACCCTATTTCCAAAAGAGGGGAGTGTTCCTTTAAGTGTTCTGTGTGGAGTCTGCTGGGATGAAGAGTGTTGTGATCAGGTGTTCTGTACCCTGAGACATTCTTCCCACACTCTGTGTTTATCTGTCTGCCTCTGTCTTTCTGTTTCTCTTTCTGTCTCAGATTCATCTGTGGGCAGCGAGGCAAGATTTTTCTCACCCACTTGAAAAACATACCAATCTTTTACATAACAAATGAAACCCATGCACACTTCAGTTGCATGCAGGATGCTGTTGATGTTTGGAGAAGTCAACATGAAATAACATGCACAAACCATTTTACTTAAAAAATTAGGGATGCACCGAAAGTTCAGCAAATAAAATCATTTGGCCGAAAAAGTGAAAAGGCAGAATAAATGAATTTTAATAGATCAAATAGAGGCGTGCACTAATGATCAAACATGTGGTCAGTGTGGATGCATTTAAAACTGTCAGAGAAAGACTCAAAAATCATTCCAAGCAGCGACAGCGAGAGACTGTTTAGAAGCGCATCGCATGTCTTCATGAGAAGAGAAAGGTTACTGTATGATGACTGAAATCATCCATTAGTCAATCAACTCCAGAACGTTCTGTTGTCTAATACACCAGACACCAATTGTGTTTATTTTGACAGCAGCTCCTTAGCCAGGGTTCAAAGACCAAAGATGACAATCATTCACAAATCTGCTGCTGCCAGCAAACACTAGGACTGAGCTCTTCTTGCGCTTTGTTGGTAAGCTATAATGTCTACTAGAATGTTACAAATGTTCAGTGTTAAGTAAATACTTTTAAATTGTTGTTTTGTAATCGATTTTTTTCTTTGAAAAACAAGACAAAACTGCAAAAAGCAAATATTGGCTATTTATGCATTGGTGAAAAAAATTGGCATTGGGGGGATAACCCAAAAAAATATGCTCAGTAATCAGCCTTCAGCCCGATTATTTAGTTCCTTTTTTATCTTTATATGATATTGCAGAGGTTTATTGTTAATTTTATTGTTAATATCCATTTTTTGCATCTCCAAATATCTGTTGTGTTTGCTTTCTTTTTCTGTTTAGAAGATAGTTGAGCCTTTAAATCAGTTTTTTTTTTAAAACGTTACAAAGCTTTGAGACTTAAGTAGTCCTTACTTTAGATGAGCTCATAAAAATAGTTAACTGCTAAATGTTTTATAACTACCTGAATTTATCATTAATTACTGTAGGAAAATGTTAATAAAGCATTTAAAACACTATTACTGTCACGTATTGGTCGTCTTGTCATCATGAACTCTTGCACACACATTCTGGACTGCAATCCCCATAAGCCACTGCACCAATCACTGCACACAGCTGCTCCTCGTTTCCCACTGCACTGATTGCTGCACACACCTGTTTCACATTTACCCACATGCATTTAAGCTTCTCACACACACAGCAACTCTGCAAAGTCTTATTGTTCCGTATGGTCTGTATTTCCGAGCGTTTCTTCCCGAGTTTGTTCTCCCGTGTGTTTGATTCCTGGACTCCCTCACGTGTTTGATTCTTGCTGCCAGTCCCGACCTTTCTGCCTGTTTTTTGACGACGATTTCTGCATGCCCCTTTGTGTTTGTTTTGTGTTACCTAATAAATGCTGCAAATGGATCCGCACGTCTCTGACCCTCCTCGTGACAATTACTTCATGTCTAAATTGTATATGTATAAATTTATTTTTAAATATTTTATTAATCATTTACTTACACTTTCTAAATGATCTTATGAATCTCTGACACCTAAATGTAATAATTTAGAAATGATGAATGAATTATGAAAATACAAATATTAAATACATAATCAATATACTCAAATCAAGAGTAAAGCATTTATTGTTGTATTTATCAGTGATTACTAATCTATTAATGCAGGCACAATGCTTTATAAATGATGAATTGACTATTTACTAATGTTTCCCTAATGGTTCATAGTGTGTCTGATTGGCCAATGCATGCAATGTTATTTTGTTTATGTATTTACACACTCGTGCCGTCGAACTGTTGTATAAATGCAATATCACACGAGTAGACTTGAGATATGGCTATATATATATTGGCACTCTGTGATTACGTACGGCGAATGAATCACAACCGTGCCGATATACAGCCATATCTCAAGTCTACTCGTGTGATATTGCGTTTATACAACAGTTCGACGGCACAAGTGTGTAAATACATAAACAAAATAACAACGGAGTGTCTTTAAAAAACCTCTTTTGTGCGGACTATTCCTTCCGCCACGAATTCAAATCAAAGTTTGACGGTTGATCAGCTGAGCATAAACTTCTCGTGACTAATTCCAAAAGGTCACTTTAGAACTAGTAACGAAGGAATGTTGAGTTGCTTCATTGAAAGCCTATTGTATTACTGTATTAACAGAAAGAAGTGAGGGAGCTAATCAAGAAGACCCAGGTAAACAATGCATAAATCTTTTGTTTCTAATAGCTTATAGTTTTGTCTTGTTTGTAGTGTGATCAACGTTATATAAACGTGTATGAGCATTACATGTGTTATGGAAGTAAAAGGTAGCTTTTTAATTATATTTTGGTAAAATGAACGAAATGAACGAAATGACTCGAAAAAAGATTCGTTCATTTTGCTGAACGAGACTCAAAGATCCGAGTCGGTAAAATGATCCGAACTTCCCAGCACTACAGTTTAAAAGTCCCAAAGTCACTATTAACTGCTCACTCATAAAACGGTCTCTTGTCGCCATCTAAAGGCGGAACAATGTAACGTTAACTAAATTCACCATCACGAATATACGCACGTTACTCAAAACTAAGTACTATTATTAAATACATTAGTTAAAATACAGTATAGTTTATATATTTTTTTATTTATTGAGTAATAATATTTAATAAACAACAACAAAAACAGGCATCAAAAAGTTGCTAGGCAATTCAGTCAAGAGTAAAGGCAGCATTCAGCATTGAATTTACATAAACATGCTACATGAACTATCTTTTTCTCTGGAACAAATAATAAATTAATGAGATCAAAGACTGCCCGTTAGATTACCACAATGAATTGCATGTCATGTGTAACCACTACAGAGACATCAGAGCCAGCGGTAAATTCCTGAAGATCTGGCTGTGGTGAGAGCGCTCTTGAGCAGATTGATGAGTGCAGAACTTAACAAACTGCATATTTGAACTATAAATAAGTACATTCTCACCTGAAAACCTCTTAAAACTACATTCCATGGCACACAAAGAGTATTACTTATAAAATGATACGGGATTTGGACATCCGCCATGACACTCGGAAAAAAAACGTTCCCGGCTAGAACATGCAGAGTGATATAAAATTGTGAAAGGGCGTTCCTTTAGCGATACCAGTAGAATATCTCACGGTTCCCAACCAATCAGATTTGAGAACCAGAACGAACTGTTGTGTATGTATATATATATATATATATATATATATATATATATATATACAGTACTGTTTTGTTTGGGTGACTAAAGCAAATGTTCTCAGTATATATCACAATGATCTTGTGTTCTGAAACAATGACTAAGTGGAATGAAAATATGTGCAAATACAATGACATCATGACATCAGATTTGAAAGAACGACTAGTGGTTTTACAAATGTGATTAGTTTAAAGTTTTGTACTAAGACATTTGAAAATGCACACTTTACTTATGAAAATAGTACCAAACCAATTAAAAAAAAAACTGTAAATCATGCTGACTTCACCCTGAACCTAAACACTGTGACATGAGCCAATCAGGTAACACAGAATATACTTAGAAGCGATAGCTTTATCACGGTATTATGTTAAAATCAATCAATCAATCAGTCAATTAATCAATCCATAGCACTTTTAGTTAACATAAAGGTTGAACAACAAATAGGTTTCCCTTCTCACACAGTGAATTCTCAATTGTTAGGGCTTACTCTTGTTGGGAAAGTGAAGAAACAAAAATAAACAATTGCAAAACTCAGACAGAATCGAACTCACACACTCACACATGTATTGCACATGCACCATCCACCAACGTTGCATCTCCCTGCTTCATTTATTTGCTGACATTTCTCTGTCTTTATCTCTGTTGGCAGGTCTCTCTGTACTGCCTTGCACAGCTGTGTGTCTTTCAAATGGAGTGTAACTAATCTGACACTAACTCCAATGAGACGGCGCTCTGGGTATATGCCTGTATGCCAACATGAGGACAGCGTTTATATGCATTGTATACAGCGCATGCTTACAGGACAGACTGGCCTGCAAGATAGCTAGCGATTTGTATGTGTACATAGTGTGCTGTTAGTCAGTGTGGGCTGTAATGGGCCTGAGCTGCAGTTTAGTCACAGTTCATTGCTGACCAGTTACATAAAACATGGAATTGATATTTAAAGGAGTTTGATAGCAACATAAAAAATAACACCAGTAACACAAGCACACACACACACACACACACACACACGCTTGGACATACAGTCACGCAACACACCCACTGAGACCTATAAAATTACACACTATTGGTGTTGAAATATCTACTCAATCCAAGTAGTTGTTATGTATGTTCAGAATGGAACATGTTTATGTTTATTCGTGTTTATTTTTATTTGTTTTTAAAGGGGTCATCAGATGCCCATTTTCCACAAGTTCTTGATTCTTTAGGGTCTTAATGAAAAGTCTCTAATATACTTTGGTTAAAAATTCTTAATAGTAGTGTAATAAAACACCCTTTTACATTGTCAAAACTAGCTCTGCAAAAGATCAACTCATTTTATTGCATGGGCCCTTTAAATGCAAATGAGCTCTGCTCGCCCCGCCCCTCTCTGCTTTGGGATTATGAGCTGTAATGTTTACTTTAGCTGCATTTAGCCACATTTATGCAACATTTAGCCATGTTTAGCGGCGAAACTAGCCAGCAAGCACATTAAGTAATGCCGTTTGCAAAGATGCATAAAAACATTAGGTTACTTGCGTAACCCCGGTTCTCTGAGAACAGAGCGAGGTATCTCACTATGGGAAACGCCCCCAGGCGTGATAGACTATGGAAGCACCAATTACACCACGTCTGTCCGGAGGATAGACCAATCACAGCTCATACAAGGAGCCCACCCCTCTCCCTATATATACAGCTGTGATCCCCAAAAACGGCATTCTAAGCACGCTCTTCCCCCGTGTTATGCGAGAAGGGAAGCCTGGTGAGATACCTCGCTCTGTTCTCAGAGAACCGGGGTTACGCAAGTAACCTAATGTTCTCTTTCAAACAATCGCTCGGTATCTCACTATGGGATTGATATAGCCAACTCCCGTAACGCATGCTTTCCGAAGCCGCCTGAACAGACTCGAAAAGGGAAGACAAGACTTTAGTCCTCCAAAGAGCCAACTCTAAGAACTGCATGAGCCAATGAAGGCGCAGTGACATCAAGACGGTAAAATCTGATAAATGTATGGGGTGAAGACCAACTAGCCGCTGCACAAATATCTCCCACCGAAATCCCCTTGAACAGGGCCCATGAGGTAGAAATACCTCGCGTGGAATGTGCATGAAGGCCCTCTGGGGCCTGAAGACCCATAGATGTATAGGCTAGTTCGATCGCCTCGACCATCCAATGGGAGAGGCGCTGCGAGGAGATCGGCTTACCCTTACAATGAGTGGCCCATGAAACCAATAATTGATCGTTTTTCCTGAACGACTGTGTCCTGTTTACATAAAAGCGTAACGCTCGTACAGGACACAAAGTGTGTAATTTCCTCTCCTCCTCTGAAGAAAAAGGAGGAGGGTGGAAAGCACGTAACTCCAAAGCAGAGCAGTTATAAGCTGAATCACTGACTTTGGGAACAAAAGCTGGGTTTGGCAGCAGTGTAACTTTGCTGTCATCCGGACTAAATTTTAGACATGCTTGATGAACCGATAAGGCATGTAACTCCCCCACTCGCTTAGCTGAGGCTAAAGCAAGTAGTAAGACCGTTTTCAATGATAGGAACTTAATATGAACACTCTCCAGAGGCTCAAACGGGGTCTGAGTCAAAGCATTCAAGACCATAGACAAATCCCATGATGGGACCAGTCGCTTCGACACTGGTCTCAAACGCCTCACCCCCTTCATAAAACGGCCTATAAGAGGGTGCCGGCCCACTGAAACTCCTTCGAAGCCCACATGACAGGCTGAAATTGCAGCCAGGTAAACCTTAATGGTAGAGAACGCTCTCCCATTGTTCAGTAAGCTTTGCAAGAAACAGAGAACCTCACTCACCGCACACTGAAAAGGAATAACTCCTTTACGAGTGCACCAGTCATCAAAGACCCGCCATTTCAAATCATACAGCGAGCGCGTTGATGGAGCTCTAGCACTCTGTATAGTATTTATGACCTCCTGGGGAAGTCCGAGTGCGTTTAGATTCAACCCTTCACGGGCCAGACCCAAAGATTCATTCGTTCCGGATGGGGGTGAAAAATTTGCCCCTCCGCTTGGGACAGCAGGTCCCGACGCAACGGGAGTTGCCAGGGCTCTCCCCAAAGGAGTTGGACAATCTCTGCCAGCCACAGCCTCCCTGGCCAATGAGGGGCTATCAGAAGGAGAGATAATCCGTTTTCTCTTATTCTGTCTAGGGTGGGAGAAATTAGACTCAGTGGTGGGAACGCGTATAGCAACACGTTCGGCCACGGGTGTGCCAGTGCATCCACACCCAAGGGTGCATTTTCGTCTCTGAGAGAGAAATACAGCGGACATTTTGCGTTTGCTCGCGAGGCGAATAGATCTACGGCAGCCCTGCCGTAAATTTCCCAGATCTGATTCACCACCTGCGAGTGGAGTACCCATTCTCCATATAACAGGTTGCCCCTCGACAGGAGGTCCGCTCCCACATTCAGGACTCCCGGTACGTGCGTTGCGCGCAGCGAACTGAAATGCGCTGCGCTCCAGACAATCAGCTTGCGCGCTAGATTGTGCAGTTGCAACGAACGCGTTCCCCCTTGGCGATTGATATATGCCACCACCGTTGTGTTGTCTGTCCTGACTAGAACATGAAAACCCTCCAAGAATGGGCGAAAATGTTTCAGCGCTAGAAAGACTGCCATTAACTCCAGCATGTTTATGTGAAGTCTGCGAAATTGCGGCGTCCAACGACCGTTTACCGATCTGCCCTGAAAAACAGCTCCCCATCCCATTAGGGATGCGTCCGTAGTCACTACTTTTCTCAGAGACACGTTCCCCATCAAGATTCCTGTCCGGAATACACAGGGGTTTCTCCACTGATGAAGCGCCATCACGCACTCCGTGGTAATTTTCACTCTGCGTGCGAGGTGCCGGCGTGGGCACAGACGCTTCGCTGCAACCCAATGCTGGAAGCTCCTCATTTTCAGCAAGCCCAGCGGGACCACAGACAGAGACGAAGCCATCATGCCCATAAGGCGGAGACAGGTCCTGTACGAGACCAGGTTTCCCACGCGAAACTGGGCTAGGCACTGATAAAACGCCATTATCCTCCTTTTCGAGAGCATAGCGCGATATTCCACCGAGTCTATTCGCAAGCCTAGATACTCTATCTCCTGGGACGGGATCAGCTGGCTTTTGGCAAAGTTGATCCTGAACCCCAGATTCGTGAGATGAGACGTGAGCATCTCTATGTCTCGCTCCGCGCGCTCCCGCGAATGAGCGCAGATCAGATAATCGTCCAAATAAGCAGATATTCTCAGACCCCTGTGTCTCAGAGGAGATAATGCTGCTTCTATGCATCTGCTGAACACCCGTGGAGCGAGGCTGAGCCCGAACGGGAGAGTAACAAATTCGTACACTTCGTTCTGAAAGGAAAACCTGAGATATTTCCTGTGCGCCGGATAGATGCTTATATGAAAGTACGCATCCTTGAGATCGACCGTGGCAAACCAATCTCCCCGGCGGATTGAACGAGTGAGAGCCATGACTGTGAGCATCCTGAATTTGTACTCCCTTAAGTGCTTGTTTAGAGCACGTAGATCCAGTATCGGGCGCAGACCCCCGTCTTTCTTTGGAATTAGAAAATAACGGGAGTAATAACCCCTCTGAGTTTCCCCCACTGGAACTCGTCTTATAGCTCTTTTCTCGAGAAGGGAGGATATTTCCGCTTCTAACACCCGAGCTGAATCCCCGTTTGCTGCAGACGCTATAACCCCGTTGAAAGGAGGGGGTTTTACAGCGAACTGAAGCCTGTAACCCCTGGTTACAGTCGTAAGGACCCACGGGTGCGGAGAACACTCTCTCCATGCCTCCTGATGAAGAGCCAGAGGGTTCAGATGAACCGATTCCATAGATGGAGCGCTGGCGCCCTCTAGTGGACAGAGAGAAAAACGGCCAGGACCTGTGTGGCCCAGAGACCGAATTAATATTTGTTGGTTCATTGATATTATGTTTTTGTTTTCCCGCGCCCTTGGCATGGAGCCTGGATGCGACAGGGAATTTTTTATTAGTTGTGAACCCAGGGGCTGAAGTGATTTGTGACAATTCACTCGAGAACTTGTGCTTGAACTCATCTGACCACATAACTTCGGTGGCCGCGTTCTCGGCACTTGAACTTGCGGGATTTCTGTTAAAAATCCACGAAACCTTGTGTGTTTCGGGGAAACTGAACCGGCCCGAACACAACTTAGAGACGTTTCTCCGCTCAAACTCCACCTCCTCCGCTTCTTTGCGGGTGGGGGAACCGACATGGTGGACTCGGGAGAGGACATCGCAGGAAACCCTAGGTGCTGCCCGTCCCTCCTCTGCGGAGATTGCGTCCTAGGTATCCCTCCTCTTTTTACTAGAAGGGTTAGCGGACTTGGACTTTGCAGCCGCTGCCGCGAATGACTGCTTTCCCCATGGCTTGACGTTTGAAGCAGCGGGGGGGCGGGCCGACTGCTCTGTGCTCGGGGTTTTCGCAGTTCTGGACGCGTTCACAAACCTCCTGTTCTGCGTCGGAGGAACCGGCCGAGGGGGAACAGGAGGGCGGGAAGCTCTTTTGCGTGGCAGACAGATGTCAAATGCTTCCCCTTCCTTCTTCTGGAGATCGCACCTCTGTCTCATCGCCGCGACAGCCGGGCCAAACAGCCCACTCGAGTCCACAGGAGCGTCAAGAAAATCTAATTTCTCTCTGTCCCCGATACTCGATAGATTTAACCATAGCGATCTCTCGCCTGCGACGGAAAGAGCCATGGTACGGCCGCAGCTTTGCACCGCGCCCCGTGAGGTGCGCAGGTTGAGATCTGTTATGTTACAGATCTCCTCCCAAACCGTCGGGTTTGGGTTACCGGCATCGAGCTGTGTGCCCAGCTCCTCCAGTAACTCCGCTTGATAAGCCGTCAACAATGAAGTGACGTTAAGCGCTCTCACCGCTAGCGCCGAAGATTTATACATCTTTTGATACATGGAAGCGGTGAAGCGTTCCATTTTCCCAGGGAGTGAGGGGCTGGCCGATGAGAGAGTAGTCCGCCTGTTCGGATGCAGGTGGTGGGCCACTGACTGCTCGACCGTGGGCGGGTTAGATAGCCCGAGCCCCTCCATCTCATTCACATCAAGAGATGAGTAGCCCTTGACGGGCACACGATGGGAAAAAGGTTTATCCCATGAGCGCTTCATCTCTGCTATGCACGCCGGCAAAGCAGGGAGCAGTTGTTTCGCCGGGGGAAGGCGGGAAGGGAGCCTCTTACCGTCATAGATATCACGCTTAACTCCCGGATCCCCGGGAGTTACAGGCCACGGGATGTCAAGCTTAGCTGCTGCACGCTTGCAAACCTCAACTAAGTCGCAATCTCCCACTGCCGACGCCATATCACCACTTAGCGCGCTCACTGGCCTGGATGCTTGGGCTGCAGACAGGATAGCATCATCCTCCTCATCATCCGGCTCTTCTCGCAGAAGGCGAGCTAACATCTCCTCGTCTTCTTCTTCATCCCCTTCGATCTCGTCGCCCTCCGCCAGCAGCTGCTGGTCGAAAAGCGGCGTAAACTCAGGGGATTCTGAATCCATAATATCCCCCCAGGAAGGAGTATCCTGTAGGGGAGAGGGTTGAGCCCCTTTCGCTGAAGAAGGAACGGCGGAGAGAACCGGATCCTCTTTGGAAGATGCAGCCACCCGAAGCCGCCGCTCTAGAACCCTGGCCGGCATTACGCGACAGTGCGAACAGCTGTCTGTATCTGCCAACGCAGCTTGGGCATGCTTGACACCCATGCATGCGATACACATCGGGTGCGAATCCCGGCCCGAGATCATGAACCCACACGCTGCCGGGCATGAGCGTGACGGGGCCTCCTTCCCTTTCTCCGCCGCAATCTTGGACACGGACATGGTAAGAAGGAAAATTCAGTATTTGGCTATTAGCAAAGGAGCTCTGTAACGAGCAAATAACCCACAACAGGTTTTCTCTTTGCAGATGCGCTCAGTGACGAGCAGAGAATCCGCAACAGATTCTTCCCGTTGGACTGCACTGCGTTTGGCAACGTCAACCTTGACGGTACGTTTGTAAACTGAAGCAGCGCAGCCTAGGTGCTAAAGGAAAGTCTTCACGGGGAAGAGAACAAGAATGCCGTTTTTGGGGATCACAGCTGTATATATAGGGAGAGGGGTGGGCTCCTTGTATGAGCTGTGATTGGTCTATCCTCCGGACAGACGTGGTGTAATTGGTGCTTCCATAGTCTATCACGCCTGGGGGCGTTTCCCATAGTGAGATACCGAGCGATTGTTTGAAAGAGAACCCTTCTACTCACTGCTGCTGTGAGTGAAGCTGCATCAGGAATGATTCACATGAACATAGACGCATATGTAGATCAGGATTGGCGCTTTCCTTTTAAAAACGAAAGTAATGTTAATACTCTGCGTCTTCAGCGGCTCAGATGTCGGGAGTAAATGATGACTGCTATGTTCATTATTACATCCAACAACAGAACACCTCAATCGCTCTATTAGAGTCTTCCTCTGCACCTGAGTCACACAATGGAGATCGGAGTCGGACTGTTTCAGCTCGGTGAGGGCGTGGCTAAGGTAAGATGCTCATGTCAATCAACTATCGTGGGAGGGGCCTCTGTCTGTGTGTCGTTACGCCCTCAAGCTGAGAATGACCTGATTTTAAAAAGGGGATATTACTTTTAAAAATGAGTGGATTTTTCTCATTGTAGGGTGGTTGTGTACACAAACTGGCAACACACATTAATGTTCAAACAACATGTAAAAGTGAGTTTTGCATCTGATGACCCCTTTAATAAAAATTTGGTTTAAATCTCAAATGCCAAAATAATTTACAAAATGTTCTGGAAGAGGCTAAATGCATTCTCAATCTTAAAACACATACATATATATTTAGGAGATTGGCCATCTGAGTGTTCATTCCATGCATACAGAAAATGTAAGTACAGTGCATACATGCTGTACGTATGAACATAGACAGAAAGACTGTTCGGAAAAATAATCATATAGTTAATCACAGTTTTTATTTAAAATATTCTAATAGTGGCTGTGATATGCCTCACTCTGAAATGGACACAGATGTCAGTGCATAGTTATCAGATCTACAAACTAGGAGCAGTGTGATCCAGTTGGGGTGGAAAACTCAATAGAGGCGGATAGAGGAGAGCTATTTATTCCACCTGCTATCTATGTAGCAACATCAAAGAGAGAGAAAGGAAAGCAGAGAGACATAGAGAGAAAATGCGGCCTTTAAAAGCCTGCTTCTATTTATAGCAGCTCTGGTGTTTGCTTTGGAAGGGTGCTCCATGAGGACAGACAGAGAGAGAGACAGATAATGAGGGGGCGGCTAAATGGCAGATGGTGTGAAACTGAAATGGCAAGAGTGAAAGAGCATCGAGGATAAAGGGTTAAACTGGGTAACAGCATTTGGTGCGTTAGCAGATCCAAACCTTTCAGATGAAACCTATAGCTAAATTCCTAATATTTTCAATAAACACAGTTAAACTTGTACCTGATAGCCAAATGTTTTGCCTGTTGTAGAGAGGGAACTGCACTGAACTGTAAACCTAGCTGACTTTTAAAACACAGCAGGCTAATAAATGGTTCAGTCACAGTTAGAGTCTACCGTGGTATGAAAGAGCTCTACCCAAGAGTGTTAAATTTAGGAGACCAGACCTTTTGGAAAACATGAGTTAGTGTCTATCCACTTTTATTGTCCTCAGCACTAAACAGTGAAGTAGTAGCCCTGGAAACCACCATGTTATCATTGAGGTAGTATCTTTGGCTTTCCATTGTGGGAGCACATGGTCTCTCACCAGCATGAAACTGTAACCCAGCCGGTACTCCTGTGGACCGATACCTACTTTCTCCCCCACAGCAGCTACATGACACTCTGCCACAGTTTATACTTTTGCCTGAAGACTACTAATAATGTCTCTTTCCTTGAAGGTCTCTGGAGTGTTGGTCTGCAGATCTTTGGTGCCTGAAGAACCACTTTTAAAGTTTATGTACCTTTTAAGGTATTTAATTATTTTTCGAAAAACGAGTGTACATCCGATGTACACTCAACAGCCAGGGAATAACCATAACTCACTTTGAGAATCATAAACTGAATGAATTCCCGCGTCTCGCCAGAAGATGGCACCCGCAGCTAAACCTTTCAAAAAATTCATTATAAATTAATTAAATTGTTTACCTAGGGTTTATACATAATTTCCATGACAGAGTTCAAGATAATTCCAACCCAGTCTCATAAAAATATGTACCTCTGGGTACTTTTTAGCAGCACCGCTTTAACGTACCTTACTGCACATTTTGCAGCAGTTTCAAAAAGAAATGTCCACTAAGTGGCGCTAAAACACAGGTTCAATATGTGAAACCTGACATGTTTTTATTATGTTGATATAGGTACGTATTGCTGTGTTTTTATTACGTTGCTTCAGGTACGTATTGCGGCGGTTCAGAGTTCAAATATCCAGGGATTGTTGCTAAAAGTTAATGCTCTATCGTGTTGGAAATATGCCCTAAACCAAACCCAACCCTAAACCTAACCGATAGTGTTAACAAATGCAAAACCGATATAAAAACACATTTGTTGATGCCATTTGAATCTTCCTTGTGTGTAGATTTGAACCGTTTTGTCAAATCGTAGTTATACGGGATTCAAACCAGAGCTCTTCACCTCTCAAGTACATCTCTGTACTGTGTGAGCTACTGAACAAACCTACCATCTATGAAACCTATATATATGAAGCTGGATATGTCATGCTAACATTGAAAAGCATCAGTTTACAAATATCCAGCATATTAAAATTGTTTTTAAGTAAGTAAGTTTTTAACTCTGTAAAACATACTTTGTATGAAAATGAATAAAAGGTGTCTGAGTTTTACTGCCTCTAGTGATTCCTTTAATCTTACTACTGGAGCTGCCAGTTTGCCTGTTTCAAATGATTATTAAACAGAAAAAAAAAAATAACGAGAAGAAAGAAGAAGAAGAAAATCTCTAGCTATAATTCTGATAATGGCTTGTTTTGAAAAATGAAGACACTTTGATGTTCGTCGCCGGAGATGTCACACTGCAGGACTGTGCGGCAAATCTTCTGACAGTGCCAGAATTTCATCTGAGGTAAAATTAATGGAATCTTTTAGGGTTTTCAAAATTTGTCTTGGACGGCTAAATCGTGGCCAAAATCGCACAGTGTGCGCTCGGCTTTAGTCTGATACCGCTTTTCCACTGGGACTGGTGCCTGAGCTGGAGCCAGTGCTTGACCAAGGATGACACTCATTTAGAACCGGTTCGTGTTTCCACTTTCAAGGAGCAGAAACCAACATGTGACAGGCTTTTAAAAATGCCAAGGGAACAAATTCCCTTGTTTGAGACCAGCAAGGTTTTGGGGCAAGGATCTGGGCATTGGCCAAGGAATTTTTTTTTTTTGTTTTTTTTTTTTGAGTGAAAGAACATAGCAATTTCGCAATTAAGTTCCAGCAACAGCCCCAGTGGAAAAGTGGTATAAGAGAGCCTTTCCAAGTCCAAAACATTACAACAAAGGTGCAATCAAAGTCTTTTAAGATCTTTTAAGTGCCAAGGAGCTAGACCATAGAGCTTTATTAATAGGTGACAGAAATGAACACTGATGTGGACTTGGTATGGCTTATAACTGATATGGATATGGACTAGGTAGGGTCACAGGGATACTGAAGCCTATCCCAGGATCTTGAGCCAAAAGCAAGTAAACACCATGGGGTGTGTTTCCTAAAAGCGTCATTAGCCAACTATGGTTCCATTGAACTCTGTTGGTAATGATGGAACTTGCGACCAAAGGTGCTTTTAGAAACCCACCCCTGAACAGATGGCTAATCCATCATAGGGATGACACACACTTCATGTGCATACCTATGAGCAAATAAGGGTCTTCAGTTCAACTGTATGTGTTTGGATTGGGGGAGGAGGAAACCTTCTCTCTGTAAAGAAATAGTGCTACCCACTGAGCCACCTCTGGTTAGGGAGTTTTACACCTGTTATTAGATACCCTTTTGCTTCTTTCGATGCAACATGCAACTACTCTCATGGAGGTAACAAGTGGATTCAATGACTGCAGTATGGTCAGCCTTGAATATTGTAATGCACTGAGCTGAGCAGAAAGCTGTCTGTTCTATCTTCTCTGGATGTTCTATAAAGTGTAAAAGAGGAAAAGATCTCTTCTATTTTCATAACTTATACATTTCCATAAGCATATACTGCAACTTCTAACTTCTATGTCACTGTTTAGATTTGTAAATATTTACATTTTGTGAAACTATGTGAAGGTTACCCTTATGAAAAAGAAGTTTATTCAAGTGTGCTAGCAGTATACTTCTTTTAAACTAAAAAATAGGAAAGTATCTATAAGGGTTCTATAAGGATTCCCTTTTTATGTAGCCTACCTCTCAGAAATATGACATTTAAGTAGACCTATATTTAGAAAAAGTCTAAGTATTGGCTCTGAGAATCTGTGTTTTCATTGTTATACTCTAGGGGCGCTATTGCACATCTTCTGAACAGAATTTCCAAAACACAAGTGAAGAAGAAACCGAAACAACAGATGCTTCCACATGTAATCTAACACAATCATCAGACATAAAACAGCATCAAAACCATAGATATGGAAAACTGTGTAACGTTATGGAATAAAATGTCCACCCATGAAGAGGAAATAATGACTGTCAAGCTTTGGGCTGTTGATCAACTACATTTTGATTATCATCAATAGTCTTTTTGTTCAAAATGTTTATTTTTTATTTTTATTCATAAAACTTATCCAAATTTAAGTGTTTATAAAAAAGAATGCATGAAGCTAGAACTTTTAGATACCATTTTTCTTTCGATGTTTTGTATGTTCAGATGTTCATATAACAAAATATATACAAATCAATACCTAAATATGGACATAGTAGTGTACTTAAAATATGATGTAAAGTTCACTTAAAGAAAACTTACGAGTATACTTGCAGTATAAAACTACTGAACTAGTAGTTTACTGAGACTATACTTCAGTGTACTAAACATGCATAAAAAGTATTTAATTAGTAAACTATCAGTATACCTTTAAGTTCACTTTTAGTATACTTGCTGAAAACATAGATGTAAACTAGTTGTGTACTCAAAGTTTACTACTGTTATACTTAAAGTATACTTTTATTTACTAGAAATTGGGCCAATTTAGTCCCAATGAGTATTTAAATAGTACATTTAAAAGTATACTACTAGTACACTGATATTATTATACTTACTACATAAAGTATACTTAAAAATATACTTGAACTTTACTCTAGTATACTTAATAAAATAAACGTGAAGTATACTTCTTTTTGGTAAGGGTATGCATAGATCTGATGATTTTAAAACAAGTCAAATTACAAAGATGCAGGAAAGTTTCCTTTAAGTGTTAAAACTACTAAAGCAGGCCTAAAATGCCTAAGGTGCAGATTCGTGTTGACTTTGAGATTACTGTCGAGCAGGTCACCTGCGTGTTATGAAAGAGATCTGAATCCAGGTTCAGAGCTACAATAGCAGGCTCTGTTCAGCCAAACCAGCCCGTCATCAGCTCTTATTCTGTAAGGGCCAGTGTGCTGGAAATGAGTTATATTAGTGTTTGAAGTTGGTTCTGATTAGAGATGCCCCTGGCGGCAGAAAATGACTCCATTAAATGCCTTTTAGTAAAACACACACAAGCAACTGAAATGGCATTGACCGACTTTTTATGTTGTGTGTGTTTTACTGTGAAACCCGAATGCACAAGTGTGATTTGGATAAAGCTTTCTCTTCCTGATTAACCCAATGGCAGTTGCCATGGCATGTGACCTGACCTTCCATCTTTGCTCAAAGGCAAGTCATCATAAACACAGCTACTTATTAATGGCTGTCAATGGAGAAAAGATGGTCCATTGGTTTTTTGTCTAATTTAAGACAGTATCCTGTATATAATATAAGTGGTCCAGAAGATTTTCTCACCAGAGGGCTATAACCTCCACAGGTATTGAGGGGGGATTTTTAATATTCATTTTTGAATTGCATAGAGTTCAGAAGAAATTTTGTTTTTCCAGTCCGTTAAATGAACTTAAACTTGATGAACACTGTAAAAAAAAGCTGTAAAATTTACGGGAAAACCCTGGCAGCTGTGGTTACCAGAGTTTTACTGTAAAAAATACGGTAGCAATGTTTTACATTTTACAGTTTTCACTTAAATATCCAGGTAAATACCGTAATTTCTGATTTTTTTAAAATTGATATAATGGTGATGTACCAACCTTTTGAAGTACTGAAATCTGTTTTGTACCTTTGCAATACACTGATAACCACCAAAGGCAGGTGGTGATGACAACATCACATGATCAACCAAAGCCCATTACAAGGAGATTGTAAAGACTAGAATATATAGAAGGTGCACACTAAACACTAAACACCATCATGGTAACACACATAAAACTGATTTAATGCAAAAACATTAATTTAACAGCATTATATGTAACATATAACCCTAATGTACAAAACTGCTAAGAAAAATCTAAAAAGAAAAAGTTATTTCCACAAAAAACATCGAATAAAAAAAAAACATCGAATTCTGGGAATGTCAGTTTACGGTTATTCACTGTAAATTTTACCTTCTTTTTCTCTTCAAAAAACGGTATACTGCTGTAAAATTACATGCAATGTCCAACACAGTTTTTCACCGTATATAGAAGGGGAACTTACCGTTAACCATATCACAGGTTTTTACCGTAGCATTTTTAGTTTTTTACCGTTAAATTCACGGTAATTTTTTACAGTTTACAATGTCAAAAAAATCAGCCAGACCAGATTTATGCCAGATTAACTGATTCCCTGAAAGGATTTGACTAAAAAGGGTGACTTCTCAACCATCAACAATGTCTCTAACTGTGCCCAGATTTACCATTCTTCCAAGCTACCTTTACCAAAAGGAAGTATACTTTAAGTTAATTTTATTAAGTATACTTAAGTAAAGTTCAAGTTTATTTTTAAGTATACTTTATGTAGTAAGTATAAAAATATCAGTGTACTAGTAGTATACTTTTAAGTGTACTATTTCAATACTCTTAGGGACTAAATTGGCCTACTTTCTAGTATATAAAAGCGTATTTTTAAGTATACTTTAAGTATAACAGTAGTAAACTTTGAGTACACAACTAGTTTACATCTATGTTTTCAGTTTGCACTGCAAGTATACTAAAAGTGAACTTATAGGTATACTGATAGTTTACTAATTAAATACTTTTTATGCATTTTTAGTACACTTTGAAGTATAGTCTCAGTAAACTACTAGTTTAGTAGTTTTATTCTGCAAGTATACTCATAGGTTTTTTAAAATGAACTTTACATCATACTTTAAGTATACTACTATGTCTGTATTTAGGTATTAATTTGTATATATTTTGTTATGTGCATGAATATCTGAACAAAACATCAAAAGAAAGGGATTAAAAGGAACAGGGTATCTGCTTGTAAACAAAAACATTTTATTCTAGCTTAATGCATTCTTTTTTTATAAACGCTTAAATGTGGGTAGGTTTCATAAATAAAAAAACAAAAAGGCTATTGATGATAGTCCAAATGTAGATGGAGTTGATCAACAGCCCAAAGCTTGACAGTCATTATTTCCTCTTCATGGGTGGACATTTTATTCCATAACGTTACACAGTTTTCCATATCTATGGTTTTGATGCTGTTTTATGTCTGATGATTGTGTTAGATCACATGTGGAAGCATCTGTTGTTTCAGTTTCTTCGTCACTTGTGTTTGGGAAATTCTGTTCAGAAGATGTGCAATAGCACCCCTAGAGTATAACAATGAAAACAGATTCTCAGAGACTTTTTCTAAGTATAAGTCAAGTATACTTAAATGTCATTTTAAGTATATTTCTGAGAAGTATATAAAAAGTCGACTGAAAGTATACTTTCCTATTTTAAGTTTAAAAGAAGTATACTAATAGCACACTTGAATAAACTTCTTTTTCATAAGGGTATGCTATCTCAAGGAAGTAGGTTTGAATGCTGGTTGGGACATATTTTCCCAGGAAGCAGAAGAATTTAACACAAATTAACACCATGAGTCACAGGAAATAGAACAGAAAAGCAACTAAAATGATGAAAACATTAAATAAAATGCTAAAGCTAGAGCTTTGTGTGCCAGTCAGCTACTATTGTCAACTTCTCAAGTCCTTGGTTGCCAGAAGCAGAGGTACAGCTGACTCGTGCTCTCTATACAAAAGAGAGCCGCTACCACATCCGAGAAAACCAGGAACCGCAGCTGCTACAAGGACGCACACAGCTATTAAATGCGTCATAAATGACCCTGTTTCATTTGAAGTATCATGCACAATTATGATGCAGATTGACACACATTATGAAGGCTCATCACAAATAGCTGTACCATGGTTCTGCTCTTATTTGGACATGATTCGGTCGTCGACTGATCGGATAAATGTTGTGCTGATCTCACTGCTGCATGGGAAAATATCACATCTCTCATTTTTCTCCTCTGAACACAAACAGAGACGCTTCACAACCTAATTCTTGTGTTCACTCTCTGTTTCTCCTGTTACTTAATCTCCCAGTCGGACATGAGCTGGAGAGAGAGTTGTAAAGAGCACTGATATGTGTCTCTTGCTGTTTGACTCCAATGAATGGTTCTGTCAGTGTGCTGATCACAGCTAGGTCCCAGATTCCACAGATCCTATATGTGACCCTGGACCACAAAACCAGTCTTAAGTCGCTGGGGTATATTTGTAGCAATAGCCAAAAATAGTATTTGTATGGGTCAAAATTATTGATTTTTCTTTTATGTCAAAAATCATTAGGAAATTAAGTAAAGATCATGTTCCATGAAGATTTTTTGTAAAATTCCTACTGTAAACTGATCCAAATGTAATTTTTGATTAGTAATATGCATTGTTGAGAACTTAATTTGGACAACTTTAAAGGTGATTTTCTCAGTATTTTGATTTTTTGCACCCTTAGATTTCAGATTTTCAAATAGATGTATCTCGGCCAAATATTGCCCTATCCTAACAAACCATACATCAATAGAAAGCTTATTTATTGAGCTTTCATACGATGTATATATCTCAGTTTTGTAAAATTTAACCTTATGACTGGTTTTGTGGTCCAGGGTCACATATAAGGTTATGAAATACTCTGCCAATGTTTGTCAGCATATTCTGAAGTAGCATAAGAAATAATAAGCTTTCTTTTCAGATTTTAGAGAAATCAATTTCAGTCAATAATTGATCTGAGAAAATTTAAAAACGATATTAAAGGGTTAGTTCATCCGAAAATGAAAATATTGTTTACTCATCCTCCATAGTGTATATGACCTTCTTTCAGACGAATCCAATTGGAGTTATATAAAAAATTATCCTGGCACTTCTAAGCTCTGTCATGGCAATGTGCAGATGTTTCTTTTTATCAGTTCAAAACAAGTCCAATAAAGTGCATCCATCCATAATAAAGAGTGTCTCATGGCTCTGGGGGTTGAATAAAGGCCTCCTGTAGCGAATCAATGCGTTTTTGTAAGAATAATGTCCATAACTAAAACGTAATAATCATTTTAATCTAGTTTGCGCTAACAGTACGAAATTTTCATGTTGAAAAATAAATGTTGTGTCAATCACGTTCAGTGTTGGGGAAAGTTACTTTTAAAAGTAATGCATTACAATATTGAGTTACTCCCTAAAAAAGTAACTAATTACATTACTTAGTTTTGCTTTTTATGAAAAGTAATCCGTTACGTTACTTTTGCGTTACTTTTTAAATCTGGGCAGGGCTTGCTTGTTTGTTTTTAATATAAAAAGTTCTATTTTTGTCAAATGTAAAAGCCTTTAACACCAAAAGGCTCAGGCTTAGAGAAAAGTAAATTGACGTCTGTACAGTAGACCGCAGAAGAAAAATTTCAACTCTTCAGCAATAAAAAAAGAAACAAATGTTAGATTATCTGGAGTAATTTTTGCTTATTAGTATGGATGAATTGGATCATCAAAGGTTAATAAAACGGGATTAAATACATAAAGAATATTTGTATTATTTAACATATTTAATTATTGCAGGTTTCATTGAATTTCAGTGTTATTATTCATTTTGAAGAACACTGTATCTGTTTTTTAGTGAGTGAGATGAATTAATGCATGTTCACATTTATTCTAGAACTAAAGTAACATCTTACTCACAATTTCTCTCAACATGGGGACAGGAGAGCTTTTAATCAATAAATGGGGGGAAAAAAGTAACCGGCGTTACTTATTTGGAAAAGTAACTGCATTACTTTACTAGTTACTTGGAAAAAGTCATATTATTACATAACTTGCGTTACTTGTAATGCGTTTCCCCCAACACTGATCACGTTTACACACTGCCTCTGAAACTTTCATTCGTCATAAAAAAACTTTGAATCAGGTTGGATTTTCTGCGTTTTCACATCTGTAGCAAGCATTTTAATAGGAAAGGATGACGAATACGCAAAAATGAAAAAACGCATATGAAGATTTCGGACTCAGTGTGCAATGACCTTAACACATACTCGCCGCGGAGAGAGGTAAACAAGGCACTGGTCATGAATTAAAAGTTCAAAATGAGGATTTGTAAAGAAAAAATTTGAATTTTAATATAAACCAAGAGGAGACTGGTTTTCCTTTTCTGAAGTACGGAAACTTTGCTCCGTTTGCTTCAGTAAACAAACATTGATTTTCACGAGACTCAACAGCGCACCGCAATGCAACGTCTAATGTCATCCGACCTGAGCTGCTCCTCTGTATGACTGTAAATGCAAGCTAAAGTGATTATTACGCTTTAGATATGGATATTTTTCGTACAAAATTGCATCGATTCGAGACAGGAGCACTTTTTATTATGAATGGATGGATGGATGTTATTGGACTTGTTTTGGCCTGATGAAGAGAAAAAAAAACACCTATTTTCATGACAGAGCTTGAAAGTGCCAGGATAATTTTTAATATAACTCTGATTAAATTAATCTGAAAGTAGGAGTTTGTTGTTGCCGTAAAGCAATCTGCAGTTTTCACAGAATTTCATAGTGGGACAGAAAAAAAAGCCAAAAATCTCAAATTTGACCAGTGCATAAAAAAAAAAAATGTTTTTGTCTGTAGTGTCTTGCCTTACTAATAAGTCCTATAAATAAATGATAAACCTACTCCTACACACCAAGCTTTTATAAGCTGTTAATATTTGTAATAGACTATGTCTCTGTGCTCTGGAGATTGATATTATGTTTTTTATGTTACCATTTAGATGATGCAACAGGTTTATAAACAGGTTCTGTGCATGCACAGTTGCTTTAGTGCCGCCGCTTTGCATAGTCCTCGTGCCACCCCCTTGCCACCCCATAAATAATTTTCAAGAGCCCTCTGCTTCTCAGATGTTCCTCCTGGGTAAAACAACAGTCATTTCATTTAGAGAGTCTCAAACTGTCCTCCAATTTAATGTCAAGACTGCAGTCTGCAATCAAAGTCATTGATTCCAAACCCAAACCCTTCCAAAAGCGAATTCTCCTGAGCTATGAAAGAGCAAATTGTCCGTTGGGAAAGCAAAGCAATTCAGAATCTTTAAAGAAACACTTCATCAGAAATGGATATTCTGTCATCATTTAGGCCTATTCACCCCTATGTTGTTCCAAAACTGTGTGACAGACTTTCTTTTGTGGAACATGAGATATTTTGAGAGATGTATCAGTTTTTTTGGCCACACAATGGAAATTTGGTTTCTTTTTTTTTTTAAATATTTCACACATGAAAGAAAGTCATACAGGTTTGTAACAACATGACAGAATGTTCATTTTTGGTTAAACAAGGCAGGGTTAAAAAACAAAAAAGGCTTTAAAAATGTCAAACAGATCAATAAAAGATGACTTAAAATTCATCTGATCTAACTGGACTATTAATAGACTAACTGAGTTCTGTAGAAATCCACAAATCCTGTCTGGATTCATTTAAAGCATGCATAGGTCATATCTGTTGTGATTACGCCCAATCCTCTGAAAACATTAACCAAGTGTGACCCAACAGCTAAAGCTATCTGATAAGTCAATCTTATGAATTGTTTGCAGGCTCTGACGCACATTAGATGCTGTCCTTGGATAGCAACCCTCTGATCTCTGCCAAACTACCTTGCTTTCAATCAGTGTCTTTACGGGCAGCAAGCTTGAGCCAGTTGATGTGTTACCATATGATTGAAATTTGATAAGATAATGGGTGTATTAATAAGATAAGAGGTTGCAATCAAACTGAAGCATTGCAGTCTCTCATCTTGTACCAGTCTGGACACTTATCAGCAGTAATTAAAGGTGGCGTAAGATTTAAGACAAGATTAAGACAATAAAACCATAAAAGAATAAGTCTTAATATATTGTGCCTGGGATTTGGTCTCCACAAGATTATTACCTTTCAACCGTCAAAATGTGTTCATGTTTAAAGTACAGTTAAAATCCACATCAACAGCCAATCGTTTCCTATGTACAGTGAGGAAAAAATAACTTTTGATACTAGGCTTATGAGATAGCCGATAAAACATCATTAAATATTTTTATATTTCCCTGCTCTTTTTTCCTCAGAGCTTGGGTTCCGGATTTTCCACCCTGTTAGTTTTACATTCCACCCAAAATTTAGCCATAGCTCTTAAAGTGATCCACATTTAGCTTTCTAATCTTCTACAGATAAACAGAACTTTTATAACTATGTCAGATATGTTTTTAAAAAAAACTGACAGGGCAAACATTCTCCATAACATGGCATAACAGGGTGGAACTTTAAGAGTGTGACAAACAAGATAACATTTAAACAATAAAAAAAGGTAGAAGTGAGAGTTGACGCTTACCTCAGTTTGTACAGTTGAATTTAAGTGGGAAAATAAACAATATCACTTTCTGAAAATGGTCTCAATGGAATTAAAGTCTATTTTGGAAGGCGAGAAAGTACATACTAACAGGGTGGAATGTGATAAACAGAACTTTTATAACTATGTCAGATATGTTTTTAAATTTTTTGACAGGAAAATTTTTCCATAATATAGCCTAACAGGGTGGAACTTTAAGAGTGTGGCAAGATAACATTTAAATAATAAAAAAAGTAGAAGTGAGAATTGACACTTACCTCAGTTTGTACAGTTGAATTTAAGTGGGAAAATAAACAATATCACTTCCTGAGAATGGTCTCAATGGAACTGAAGTCTATTTTGGAAGGCGAGAAAGGACATAAAACAAAAATAAAAATAAAAATTTTACCCTCCGTACAAAAAATACTCACACTCAGGACCTTAAGGACAAAAATGTCCACATTGAAAACCCATTAAAACTGCATTTTTTAACCCAAGCCATTCATTCTATTGGCAAGGCTTCAAATTTTAACATTTTACCATTTTTTACTAGATTGTGCCATTTTTTCAAATTTGGCATATACATTTTTTTTTTTAAATCTAACACTACATAACAAATATAAATGCCTCAAAATTCAGAAAAACTTAAAAACAGACAGAAAACAACATATTTTTTTACCATTTTGGGGAAAATCAAATGTTGTATAAAATGAATCAAATTCTATCTGAACAAATCCCTCTGTAAAAACCTTTAGGATATAGACAGGAATAAAATTTTAAAGTGTGGTGTGTGTAAGTGCTGCTGAAGTGGAGATTTATGGCTCAGTGTAGGAGAAAAAACTCTTGGCCTTTAAAAATATGTATTGTAATTGAAATATATTGATACAAATAGATAAAGTGCTATAAAAGAACCACTTAACAGTGTCTTTTAGATGTTTTCTTTCCACTAGTCTGAGAAAACACTTTTGGAAACACCAAAAAGCTCAATTTCAAACTTGATAGGTGCATGAAAAACTGTTTTTGCCTGCAGTGTACTTTTTAAACTGAAGGTCTACTTTCTTTACACTTGCATGGAATTTTATTTATTATTTATTATAGTTACTATTTGCAAGTAAAATACATAAAATCTCAAATACACAATGCACATTCAATACAATTAAGCACACTTCTTTTTCACAAGGGCAGATTTTGCAGATAATAAACATGGCAGCATTCAGGTAACTAATAAAATACACCATTATAAAACTTGTTCAGCAGCGACAAGTGTGTAAAACATGCTACAATCTCAATAATAATCTCTATTGATAGCTGTGTGTCTAAAGAACTTTATCCTCCACAGATTGATTTCTACAAAGCCAACAGGAAAATTGCAGTTTTTCATCCAGCTGACACATAATGGAACGGCTTTATGCTCGGAAGTTGATATGAAGTAGGAATATAGCATATCCATCTCTGAATGGAAAGCAAACCTATGACAGTGAAATATTTCCAGCATTAATGGCTGATTATGTCGGTTTCTGCATGATTATAATCTCTACAGGAGGTTGAGGGTGAATACAGGGAAAAGAAGACAGATGAGCAACACTTGTGAGTCTAAACAGAGCTCATATGACTTTCCAAGAAATCCTGGCAGAACAGAACTACTGCGAACTACTGTGATGAGAAGCTCTAACAGCCACAATCCTACAAGAGACCAGGTCCAGTTACTTTTAACTAAAAGAAAACAAACACATAAAAACTGTACACTCTTAAAAATAAAGGTGCTTCAAGCGATGCCATAGAAGAACCATTTTTGGTTCCACAAAGAACCATTCAGTCAAAGGTTCATTAAAGAACCATCTCTTTCTTACCTTTTTATGATCTGAAGAACCTTCTTTCACCACAAAGAATCTTTTGTGAAACAGATGTTAAAGGGTCTTTATTGAACCATTTAGACATTCTATGGCATGGTAAAGCACCTTTATTTTTAAGAGTGTTTTCTTTTCCTTTTTCAAAATGAGTTTAGACGCTGAAATCAAAAGACGCCAAGTTTTGTGGCTTAGAGGAACTTCCGAATCAATATACAGCTCAGTTTGAGTTCATTAAGTTGAAGAACTAATTAGTCTGTGGGCCAAATTATAGGCCTGAGAATACACTCAGGGCTGAATTCATTACACAGTTGAGACACTTCAGTCTGCATTTTAGCCAAAACCTCCATCTAATTCACAAACCACCCACAGTCGAACTTACCAATTTGTAGTGCTTTTAGTGCTAGGCATATTTTCATATTAAGTCATGCTATTCAGGACACCCCACTGCAAATTAGACTTAATATAGATTGTACGTTATTCACGAAAGTCTGCCACAAATAGCTTTTATTGCCACCCACAGAAAGCAGACAGTAAATATAAATGCAATTAAGTGATGTTTGTGTACATTTACTGGTGATTGTGTCAGCTCATAATCAAGACATATAATCAGGCATGTATCTAGAAACACTGTAATAGCAAGCACACTTTAAGTATTTTAAAAAGTTTGATTCTATTCAGTTAAAGTAAACATTTCTAATGACACAGGTGCACTGTAACACATTTCAAGTTTGTTCAACTTAAGAATGTGAGTTATCTCAACTTACTCTTTGTTTCAACTAGCTTTTACAATTTATTAATGCTTTTTTGATGTTTAAATATGATGCTTTAAGAAATTGTACAAATAATTAGAAAAGGTATGTTTGCACAATAATGAGTTTCTTTGCTTCTGACCTTTAATGATCCAATTCATCCACACTAATAAACAAAAATTACTCAAAATAGAACATTTGTTTTTCTTTTTTTATTGCTGAAGAGTGTTGAACCATCTTCTTCTGCGGTCTACTGTACAGACCTGAATTTATTTTTCTCTAAGCCTGAGGCTTTTGGTGTAAAAAGGCTTTTACATTTGACAAAAATAGAACTTTTTATATTAAAAACAAACAAGCAAGCCCTGCCCAAAATTTTAAAATACGTAAAAGTAATGTAACGCATTACTTTCCATAAAAAGTAACTAATGTAGTTACTTTTTTAGGGAGTAACTCAATATTGTAATGCATTACTTTTAAAAGTAACTTTCCCCAACACTGATAATAATATATTTAATAATAATGTAATACAATTTATAATAATTTTATAAAGTTTGTTTTAATTTTTATTTTTTAAGTTTTAGGGCTTTTTGTTGTACATTCTTGTTGTTTATTTGTAATATGTCTATATTTTTAATAAGTTTTAGTTATTATAGAAATTTAACCTGAACTAAATAAGAAATGCTGCTTTGGCAACTAGCTGAAATAAAATAAGATTAAAGGTCTGTTTGCACAATAATGAGTTTCTTTCCTTCTGACCTTTAATCATCCAATTCATCCATACTAATAAACAAAAATTACTAAAAATAAAACATTAGTTTTTCTTTTTTTTATTGCTGAAGAGTGTTGAACCTTCTTCTTCTGCGGTCTACTGTACAGACCAGAATTTATTTTTCTCTAAGCCTGAGGCTTTTGGTGTAAAAAGGCTTTTACATTTGACAAAAATAGAACTTTTTATTTTAAAAAGAAACAAGCAAGCCCTGCCCAGATTTAAAAAGTAACACAAAAGTAACGTAACGCATTACTTTCCATCAAAAGTAACCAAGTAACATAATTACTTACTTTTTTAGGAAGTAACTCAATATTGAAATGCATCACTTTTAAAAGTAACTTTCCCCAACACTGATAATAATTTAATATATTTTTTTTTTTTTCAGATTTTATTTTAATATTACATTTTAAGGAATTTTAAATATTTAAAAAAAAAAATCAGTTTTCATTTTATTTTTAAGTTTTAGGAGTTTTTGTTGTACGTTCTTGTCATTTTTATTTATTTGTAATATGTCTATATAGTTTTTAGTAAGTTTTAATTTATTATAGAACTTTAAACTAAATGAGAAATGCTGCTTTGGCAACTAGCTGAAATAAAATAAGATTAAAGGTATGCTTACACTACAATGAATGACGTTTTTAGTTTTTTTTTTAATAAAAAAAAAAAAAAGGAAAAATTCAGCAAATGATCTCCAATTCACAGATCTGCTTTATTATTTATTCCATGCCAACAGGCGGCGTTACCACTTTGTAAAGAAGCACTACGGATCTGTGCACATGCCTATAAGACTAAATGTGCATGACATCTGTTTTCACAAATTTGTAGGCAATAATGGTATAATTTTCAAAAGTGTGAACTCAAGAAACCCATTTTCAAAAGTTTGCGGGCCCCAAAACTCCATTATCGTGCAAATGAACAGCTGAGGTATTTAATTTAGTAATGAAAATACTTCATGGTTTTAGTTAACAATAATAGTAATCTTGTTAATCTTTGAAAAATTCACAGTGTATTGTGATCACACACGTATCGTGTGTCAGCCCTGAGTCAAATTTAGCAGATGAGTGATCTTGGGCTCTCCCAGTCTTCCTCGTCCGACTCATTCGCTGAATTCAGAAGAGAGTTCCCGCTTACTGCTCTAGTATGTCATCTTTATATGGCAGTAATGGCAATTATATTTATATATTATAATAATTTATAAATTATATTTTCTCGTCAGACGTTTATATAAATAAGAATGCTTATTTTTAACTCTCTCCAAGTTTTATAGAGCTCTTTGTGTTTAAACATACTTTTCTAGGCTGACCATCTGTCCTTGTTCTTCTGGGCCAGTCCCGGCTGGACCTGTCCTCGGAAATGTCCCATTTTATATTTTTTTTATGGTGCATTCAATGCATATCCTGCAAAGTAAAATAAAGAGAAAGCAGCGACAGCGAGAGACTGTTTAGAAGCGCATCGCATGTCTTCATGAGGAGAGAAAGGTTACTGTATGATGACTGAAATCATCCATTAGTCAATCAACTCCAGAACGTTCTGTTGTCTAATACACCAGACACCAATTGTGTTTATTCTGACAGCAGCTCCTTAGCCAGGGTTCAAAGACCAAAGATGACCATCATTCACAAATCTGCTGCTGCCAGCAAAAACTAGGACTGAGCTCTTCTTGCGGGTTTACCACTAAATAAAAGTCAACATTCAGAAATGTTAGTATTGGCATTTTACTGTTGTTCTGGAAAATAAAATACAGCTCTATTAATACATTTATTCCAACATTCTCCTTTGCTCAGCAAGGCTGCATTTATTTGTAGATTATAAACACATGCCTGATTCAAGAAGGGGCTCTTAAAAATGGCCAAAGAATATTATTTTACTAACTTATTATTTTTAAGTTAAATTGTGGTTTGTTGGTAGGCTATAATGTCTACTAGAATGTTAAAAATGTTCAGTGTTAAGTAAATATTTTTAAATTGTTGTTTTGTAATAGATTTTTTTTTTTTTTTTTTTGAAAAGCAAGACAAAATTGTAAAAAACACATTTTGGCTGTTTAATTTATGCAATGGTAAAAATATTGGCAAAATACAATTCGGGGAAAAAATAAATATATAGTGTTCTGTATTTGGCCCACTGTATAATTTAGTTTGGCTTCAGCCAAGCATTTTCATTTCGGTGCATCCCTAATACACTAGATATTGCTTATCAAACATGCTGTTCCAAACATAGTAAATATGTTTGTTTTAATATGTTAGTTTGAAGCATAAGCATGTAGTTAAAGCATGATGTTATACAAAATATAAATATACAGAAAATATGGTTTAGGGGTAGGGTTATAGAATATACAGGTATGTATATTGTTGTTTTTACGATTATGTTTACATTTGCTTAAATATATCTGATTAAAAAAAAGGAAATACATAAATCTGAATTTAAAAAAAAATTGTTGCAAAACAGTATTTTTCTGATTGTTTACATTTGCAATAAATGGTTAGCCAGCTTTAAAGCATTAAGAAAGGTGTCTTCTGAGCTAATTATGGAAAATATAAAGTACTTATGGCTATTGTCAATTCATGATATTTTAAAGGGGTCATCAGATGCCCATTTTCCACAAGTTCATATGATTCTTTAAGGTCTTAATGAAAAGTCTCTAATATACTTTGGTTAAAAATTCTCAATAGTAGTGTAAAAAAAACACCATTTTACCTTGTCAAAATCTGCTCTGCAAAATATCAGCTCATTTTAAGACATGGCCCCTTTAAATGCCACCGAGCTCTGCTCGCCCCGCCCCTCTCTGGGATTATGTTTACTTTAGACGCATCTATGGAAACTTGCCAATAAGCACTTTATTAAGAAAGGCCTTTTGCAAAGATGCATAAAAACCCCTTATACTCACTTCTGCTGTGAGTGAAGCTGCATCATGAACGATTCACATGAACATAGATGCATACAATGCCTTGCAGAAGTATTCATACCCCTTCATTTTTTTCACTTTTTTTTTTTGTTAAACTGCTTTAAATTACTTTTTTCCATCAATCTACATCTCATACACCATAATGACAAAGCACAAAACAGGTTTGTAACAAATTTGCAAATTTATTAGAAATAAAAAACAGAAAATATCCCGTTGCATAAGTATTCATACCCTTTTCTGGGACACTGGAAATGTATCTCAGGAGCATTCATATTGCTTCTAGATGTTCCTACACTTGGAGTGGAGTTAAACTGTGGCAAATTCATTTGAATGAGTCTGATTTAGAAAGACACACACCTCTCAGAAAAGGTCTAACAGCTGAAAATGCATATCAGAGCAAAAACCAAGATAACTGCCTGTAGAGCTCAGAGACAGACTTGCGTTAAGGCGATGATCTAGAGAAGAGTTCAGAAACAAATCTGCTGCATTGAAGGTTGACAGAAGCATTCTCCATAATGGAAGATGACTGGAACAACTAGGACTCTAGAAAATGTCCAAGCTGACAGAGATGGAGAGGTGAAAAGGTGAGGCAAAGAATGGCAGATAATTGCCAAATGCAGATGTGCAAAGATGCTCACATCAGACCCAAAAAGAAAGGTGCTTCAACTATGGACTGAGTTAAGGGTATGATTACTTATTTTTATTTTTAATGAATCTGTAAAATTAGCAAATCTGGTCATTATTATGGTGTATACTATGGAGTGTAAACTGATGTGGGGGAAAAACTAATTTAAAGCAATTTAACATAATGCTGCAACAAAACGTGAAAAATGAAGGGGTATGAATACTTTTGCAAGGCACTGTATGTTAGGCAATGCAGAGTATATACTACACTGTATGCCATTAACTATTCAGTCTGAACACAGCCAACAACTGCAGCACCAGTGGGCCAAGAGATGGAGGGAGAAAGACAGAGAGGAAATGCTGCAGAGGTCTGAACCCCGTCTGTGTCCACAACCTACCAGCACTGCCACACCATTACATAACATTACCGCAGAGAGAGAGAGAGAGAGAGAGAGACTCCTATACTGTCAGCCAGAGAGGTAATAAATCACACACAGACACACTGCAGGATTCTCCACACCTTCAGGAGCAAAACAATTCTGTACCTACAGCCACTGTAGTAGATACTGTTACTGTATGTTCAGTTCAGCATTCTTAAAATAACTGTGTGAGACTATACAGAAATGAGACACACCTGTACGACACAAAACATCTGTGAGGAACGTGTGTGTGTTTGTGTGTTTAGGGATGGAGGAGGACACGAGTGGAGTGTGTGTGACAGCCGCAGTGTGTGATTACGTGTTTATCTGATTTCATAACTAGAGTCAGTACAGCCCTGAGGCGAAGCCAAGATGAAAAGGGGATTCCTCTGTGTGCTGACGAATGAGGAGATTGTTGTGGAATGAAGATCAAATCATTTATGCAACCTTCTGCTGGAACATGAGAGAAAAACAAAAACAATTGGAATGTTAAATATGTGAAATTCATCACCATGATGCAAGGATTCATGTGGGTGGTTTTTGGTGCATTTATGTGAGGCTGCTAAAGTACTTCATGTTTAGGTTGTGTTTGATTACAAAAAAAAAATAAAAAATGTAATGAAAATAAAGTTTATTTTAAAGAACTTTTTAATTACAGTTAACCCTATAAGGCTTTTTTTTTTTATATGTAGCAGTTTTTGTAACCTGCAGATGTGTTTTTTTGTCTTATATCTAACAATCCCTGAGATATATGGTATTTTTGAGCACTTCCTATGTTGATCTGCCTCCTTAGGATGAATCACTTGTTGTATTCCCAATTGTAAGTCGCTTTGGATAAAAGCGTCTGGTAAATGAATAAATGTAAAATGTAAATGTATATGACATTTGTTTGAGAAATATTATTTTTGATATTCTAGGAAATTATGTGACCCTGGAGCACAAAACCTCTTATAGTCTTAGAAGATTAGTTTATAATTAGTTTTATAATTTACTTACCTCTTGTCATCCAAGATGTTTGTCTTTCTTTCTTCAGTCGACACGAAATCATGTTTTTTGAGCAAAACATTTCAGGAATTATCTCCATAATAGTGGTTTTCAATGGTGCCTTCAAGTTTGAACTGCCAAAATGCAGTTTAAACGCAGCTTCAAATCGCTCTAAACGATCCCAGCTGAGGAAGAAGGGTCTTATCTAGCGAAACAATCGGTTATTTTCTAAACAAATGAACGATTTTTATATACTTTTTAACCTTAAACGCCCGTCTTGTCTCTGTGAAGAGCGTAGTGTGGTCTGGGTCAATACAGTTAGGGTATGTCGAAAAACTCCCATCTCAGTTTCGTCTTCAGCTTCAAAATCGGTTTACATCGCTGTTTTACCTTTTTTTATTTGCAAAGGGCATTTGATCTTCTTTACATGTTCACTTTGTAAACACTGGGTCGGTACTTTTGCAGCGATGGAGTGATTTTGAAGTTGGGGAAGAAAACGAGATGGGAGTTTTATGACATACCCTAACTGTCTTGAACCAGAATGTCACGCAGACTTAGACAAGACAAGCTTTTGAGGTTAAAAAGTATATAAATTGTGAATTTGTTTAGAAAATAATTGATCGTTTTGCTAGATAAGACTCTTCTTCCTCAGCTGGGATCATTTAGAGTCCTTTGAAGCTGCATTTAAACTGCATTTTGGAAGTTCAAACTTTAGGGCACCACTGAAGTCCATTATATGGAGAGAAATCCTCAAATGTTTTCCTTAAGAAACATAATTTCGTATTAACTGAAGAAAGAAAGACAAACATCTTGGATGACAAGGGGGTGAGTAAATTATTTTTATATTGTTCTTCTGGAAGTTAACGAACCATAGCACAGGTATATTTGTAGAAATATCCAAAAATACATCGTATGGGTCAAAACTATCAATGTTTCTTTTATGCCAAAAATCATTAGGATATTAAGCAAAGATCGTGTTCCATTAAGATATTTGGTTAATTACCTACCATAAATATATCAAACTTAAATTTTTGATCAGTAATATGCATTGCAAAGAACTTCCCAATATTTTGACTTTTTAAATAGTTGTATCTCAGGCAAATATCATCCTGACAAACCATACATCAGTGGAAAGCTTATATATTCAGCTTTCAGATGTGTAAATCTCAATTTTAAAAAATAGACCCTTAATGACTGGTTTTGTGGTTCAGGGTCACATACTGTACGCCCTGAGCATATCCTTGACAGATTTTGCCTTCTGTAAGCACATGGCTTGAGTGTTTGTGTCTGAATTTTAATACCTTGAGTTCTGTAATGCTACATTTGAGAAATAATAATACTGATACTTATGTCAGCAAACAGAGGTAAAAAAAAAAAAAAAACAGCAAAACACAGCTCTGCAGCTGTAGAGGTGACCAGACAGATCAGAAGCGCTACAGAAATAAAAGAGAACAAACACAGAGTAAGGCCTGTACTCCCTTTCAGAAAGTACAAGTGAGTATGTGTGCGTCATTCAGGGCCAAGGGGCGAGATCCGTACATAAACCTCCTTTCAAATCTCTCTCAGCGGAAGATACAGCAGGCGCAGCAAATAAAATTCACACCGACACACACAGACGCTCTCCATGTCAATAAAACTGCACCTGTGATGGATGTTCTCTGACCCAGCAGCCTTCATAAATTACAGGTTATTATTAGACCTTTTTACCAGGACACAAATAAAAAAAGTACTGCACAAAAGCAAAATGAGCGTGTTTGCAAATGCATTGCAAAATATTTATATAAATCTACTTTCTGGGATAAAATCCATTTTACTATTGGCTATTAATTTCCTTGCGTCTCGAAATATGCTTTTTTATGCATATTTGAAATTGGGTGTCACATTTATATAGAAGACATAACATAACCTCAACATTATTTCTGTTTCAGGGCTTTGACAGTTTTGGCAGTTCAGAAGTCAAAGAGTAAGTGGTACAATTTTTCAGCTACACATTTAATAAACCACAAGCGGACCACATCAAGGTTATTGCTCTTTATTGATGAGTTGTGATGATGAGCATCTAGAGTCCTTATAAAATATACAAACAAATAACTGCACATTTGTTTTTCTGGATTAACCACCTAGTTTACTCTGATTAACCAATCACAAAATGATAAAAAATACAAAAACGAACAAAAATCACTCGTCTTCCTCCTCTTCCTCATGATCATGATCCTGATCCTGATCCTGATCCTGCTCCTGCTCCTGCTCCTCCTCCTCTTCATCACTGATGACGTATTTTTTGTGTTTCTTGGAAGCAGATTCGTCATCTTCCTCTGCCTTCCGCTTTCCGGAGTTCTCTCCCTCCTGAAAGAAAGCACAACAATTAATTTCCAGATTAAAATGTAATTTATGTTGTAAAGGTGTCTTATACCAAAATCATTCATACAGACTAGACTGTATATTTAAGACTTCTAAATGTAAATGACCTCTGTGGTCTATTAACCTTTGAAAAGCACAACTCAAAAAGGTCAATCAATCTTCAGAACACAAAGATATTTTAACTTTCTTAAGCTTTAAGGCAAGACACTGCAGGTGAATGGGGTAAACAATTAAATAATGGTTACAACCTTCCTTACTCAGTTGATTAATTACATTGATAATTGCAAACATTTTTTGTATTACAAGATTTATAAAATCTTAGGTTTAAATATGCAAATGAGCCATTATTTAATGAAATATGCGCTAATTTGCATACATTTCTAGTACAAAAATCTAAAACCTGGATGAAGTCAGTCAGAAAATTGTTTCATTTTTTTTTTTGACATATAAGAGTCAAATGTTTTTACAGATTTTGGGTCTCATGTCACTCCATAATTCAGAAAAAACTTAGAATAGGCAGAAATTTTTTACAATTTGGGGGGGGGGGGATAAAATGTTGTATAAAAACAAGCAAATTATATATGAACAAATCCCTCTGTAAAAACCTTCAGGATATAGACAGGAATACAAATGTAAAGGTGTGTGTAAGTGTTACTGAAGTGGAGATTTATGGCTCAGTGTAGGAGAAAAAACTCATTTTGAGAAAATAGCCTTTAAAAATATGTATTGTAATTAATCTATTGACACAAATAGATAAAGTGCCATAAAAGAAACACTTAACAGTGTATTTTGGATGTTTTTTTCCCACTAGTCTGAAAAAACACTTTATGAAACACCAAAAAGGCCAAAATCTCAAACTGGACATGTGCATGAAAAAAACAAAAGTGCTTTTGCCTCCAGTGTCTCCCATTAAAATTCATAAAGACTTGTTAAAAGGTCATTTAAAAGGGACATGATAACTTTTAGTTTAGGCTTCTATTGACATATGAATATTAATCAAACAGAAACAATGCCAAAACCAAAGAGGTTCATTCTTGTGCATCAAACAAGCATGCTTTGAAAATTCTGTGGCAAAATTGATGTGTTTTGTAGATGAACAGATGTCTCATGGGTTTTAAATAACATGAGTGAGTCAGTGACATAATTTAAAGCCATGTAGTTTAATTCAAGGCTTAGATCTGTTTACTGAAGATATATAACATCTATAACCAAAGCTGCTAAAAACTCCTCCTTATGGTTGTGATGTTATAACCGCTCCATTTCTGATCTATTTGGACTGAAAGATTCACCTCATCGCTGTCCAGTCTCTTGGCCTTCATCAGCCGCTGGGCCTTGTCTTCATCAGAACCTTCGTCGCTGTCTGAAGAATAGATCCTGGCTCGCTCCTCTGTGACCCACAAACAAACAAAAACAATTAGGCACGGCTCAGAATTCAATACTGATTTCCAAGCATTCCAGAGAGATGTTCTTTCCGTAAATACCTCTTATTGGCACAAACAAATCAACCCGAACAAACTAATCTAAATCTCAGTCGGACTCCGGCATAACGCAGCATTAAGGAGCCGGCAGGTAATCGGCTAACGGCTGTAACGGTTACTGTCAGCGAGAAAGCGTGAGCGTGAGACGTGCTGTTTTGGGAACACAAGCTGTTGTTGTGGTGCACAATGTTCTAGCTGATCGCAGCAGGTCTCAAACTCACTCAAAGAATCTGTTGTGCAGAAACTCTGACCCACGAGGAACAAGGGAATACAATACAGAAGACAGACACAGCACCCCACCGCAGTTCAGAGGCCATTTCAACTGACCTACTTCCTGTAGAGACGTCGTTTTCACAACACAGCTATTGGTGCTATAGAGTTTAATGTTCAGTTTGTGTAAAAGGTGTACTTCATGTTGTGTTTCTGCATGGATACGAGCATATGCGAATAATTTTAATTTATTTTCGGTAGAGCCCTGCACAGACCTAAAATCTCATCAGAATTCTTGGCCCTTTTCCCAAAACAGCTTATACCACCGTTTCAGCTACTAAAATACACTATATTGCCAAAAGTATTGGGACACCCCCTTCAAATGAACAGGTTTGGCTACTTTAGTAACTTCCATGAGTACAAATCTTAATGTTTAAGCATATAATGATATTCTAAGGAATTGTGTGCTTTTAATTTTATAGCAACAGTTTGGACAGGACCCTTTTCTATTCTAACATGACAATGCATCTGTGTAAAAGGCAAGTTCATAGAGAAATAATGGATTCAGTCAGTGTGGAAAAGTCTCAATCCCAGCTTTAAATGCAGACCTTGAGCCAAAAACTCATCACCAAACACCAATGACTTGTGCATACACTATATTGAGGAAAGTATTGGGACACCCCCTTCTTTAGAACAGAAAAAGCCACTTCTAAAACTGTGGAAATAAAGATGGAAGCATAATTTGTGTATTTATAAATTGTATTTCCATCTCTGTTGCAACCATTTTGGAAGTGTCTAAAATGACTGCATCCAAATGTACAAGTCATTGGTGTTTGGTGATGAGTTTTTGGCTCAAGGTCTGCATTTAAAGTCACTCCAGAGGTGTTCAGCTGAGATTAGGACTTTGTCAAGTTCTTCCACACTGACTGAATCAATCATTTCTTTTTGAACCTTGCCTTATACACAGAGGCATTGTCATGTTAGAATAGAAAAGGGTTCTGTCCAAACTGTTGCTATAAAATTAGAAGAACACAATCCCCTAGAATATCATTATATGCGTAAACATTAAGATTTGCACTTATGAAAATCACTAAAGTAATCAAACCTGTTCATTAGAAGGGGGTGTTCCAATACTTTTGGCAATATAGCAGTTTAGTTTTGTATAAAATGGCAAAGTGATTCTATTTCGTTTCGTTATTTTATCAAGTTAATTCAGAAAACCATGTAGAGAATTTTTTATTTGTTAAATTTAAGTTTTGGATTTTGTAAAGTAACGACCAAGCGGCCAGCAGCAGACAGTGTTGATCATTAGCCTCCTCAAATCATCACGACTTGCCTAAAATTAAATACATAGCAATGAAACAAGGTCAAGCATATCACAATGTTAGATTAAATGCTTAACCTATATAAATGTGCGCTGTTAGACGTATATTGACTCATTTGTGTGGAGAGTGAAAGCTGAAGCGTGCTTTACAGGACATGAAGACAACAGCAATCACATGCACTGGAAACCATTCAAAATATGGCATCATATTTGCTCATAAAAGTAAGAGTAACACATTGTTTGGAATTGTAAAGGGTCTCCTTTTATTTGTGTGCACTCACAGTATCATAAAAACGTTGTGCTTTTATAAAATAAAGAAAAAACAGGAGCAGTTCTGATAAATCGAAACTCAGCAAATACCAGCCCCACTGACTTGATAAAAATATATAAATAAAGCTTGGAATGACTACTTTAAAAAGTATAATTAAAATCGAAAACAAAATTTATTAAACAATTCCCTAAAGATGCATGTCTCTCTAAAGCCGCATCCAATGAGGAAATGGTGAGTGGCAAATCATCTCTGCAATACTAACTCAGAAAACACTAGTTTATTAATAAATAATTCAAATATCGAATATATCTATAATTCAAATTCATGGTAATTACTTTTGCCGGTGCTTTACGTCAAGCTTTAAAGGAGAGGCTCTCTTTCAGAACAAAATTTACAGATAATTAACTCACCCCCTTGTCATTCAAGTCTTTCAGTCGTAAAGAAATTATGTGTTTTGAGGAAAACATTTGAGGATTTCTCTCCATATAGTGGACTTCTATGGTGCCCGTGAGTTTGAACTTCCAAAATGCAGCTTCAAAGGACTCTAAACGATCCCAGCCGAGGAAGAAGGGTCTTATCTAGCGAAACGATTGGTTATTTTCGAAACAAACTGACCTTTTATTTACTTTTTAACCTCAAATGCTTCTCTTGTCTAGCTCTGCGTCAACTGTGTGTATTCTGATTCATAACAGTTAGGATAGGTCGAAAAAAACTCCCATCTCATTTTCTTCTCCAACTTCCAAATAGTCCTACATCACAGTTTTGCCTTTTTTTGTAAAGGCCGTTTGATCTTCTTTGAATGTTCACTTTGTAAACACTGGGTCAGTACTTCTGCAGCGATGGAGGATGATTTTGAAGTTAGCATTTTAGATTAAAAAGTATATAAACTGTCAATTTTTTTTAGAAAAAAACCAATTGTATCGCTAGACAAGACCCATCTTCCTCAGCTGGGATCCTTTAGAGCTGCATTTAAACTGCATTTTGGAATTTTTTCACCACTATATGGAGAGTATAGTCCTCCAGAACTATTTCTTTACGACTGAAGAAAGAAAGACATGAACATATTGGATGTCAAAGGGGGTGAGTACATTATCTGTAGATATTTGTTCTGGAAGTGAACTTCCTTTAACCTTGCATGCACTTGAACGCGGAACTGCGCTGAAAGGTCTCTAAACAACGTCTGATAACCTCGTGTTGTTTCCACCAGCATGGCAATTTTTTTTTTCCATCAACATAATTAATGCATGTCTAAAATATAAAAATAAGTCAGGCCTGGGCTGAAATGGAAGGCTCTAAATTTTCAAATGAAATTCATTCAAATAAATTCTTAGGTTTTGGATGGACAAAAAAAAAAAAAAATCTCAGATGGCATGCCTACGTACATATTTCAGAAAGCAGATGGAGTAGGCATTACTGCATGTATAAATGGAATTTATAAAGTCTTTGCATGGATCTACTATACAATCTGAAAACAACCGGACACATTTATATCTGTGTTTATCACGTCACCTACCCCTCAAACCTCCACCCTTATATTTGCTCTTGATGGCCGCCAGGCTGATGGATTCTTCACCCTCCTCGTCCTCATCATAGCGGTCTGGCTCCAGGTATCCGGCGTTCAGACCTCGCTGATGCTGTTTCTCTCTCATGCGCCTCTGCTGGGATTCACGACGGATAGACGCACGTAACCTCTCCTCTTCTTTCTGCACACAGAGACACAGAGAGGAAAAACTCACAGGGTTACACTGAATGAACACATCCACATCCTAGTTTATCAGTCATCGTGGAGATAAATATAGATGCATTTTATCTGAGTAATGGAAAAGGACCTTAGTGGATTTAAAGAATAATTTTGTATATTACATTTTAATCCAGGGTTCCCACACTTTTCTCCAGTGCTTTACCATGACCTCTCCATCATGATAATGAGGAAAGGATTTTTTTTGTGTGTATGTATTGCAAGCATTTAACAGAGATAGCTAGAGTCTGTCAAATGCTTAACTTTACAATTCACCTCTACAATCAGACATAAATAGGACTGAATTTGCAGATATATAACAAATTGTTAAACTCAAAAGTTGCAACTGTGTTATTTAATGAATTAAGAGTTGTTGTTTTTTTAACACAGATTAATAACTTCTGTAGCAAATATAGTTATTGCTGATTGTGAGTATTAATGCATTAACTAAGAGATCTTACTGTAATGTGATACCTATTGGTCTTTATCATTTTTTTGCACTTTAATCTGTGCATTTTTTAACTTTATAAATTATGTATTGCTTTATTGCATTTAAAGGTTTGAAATTAGTTATTAAACCTGTTATACTGTATTATGACACCACCCTTTTGCAAATAAATTTCAATATCATGATAATACCGTGTACCGTGATAAAAGCATTATCAACGAATAGCAACATGAAAATTTCACCAGCATATCCCTGTGCATATTGTACATAATTACTTTTTATTTAACCCTTGTGTGACCTCATGGACATTTTGGCCATTTCAGTTTTGTTTTGTGTTATAAGTGTGCATGTGTTAATGCCAACTGCATCATTTTTGGCTCAGGTGTTTATTTTTATTGACATTTTAATATTTCACCCTCATTTCCTTCAAAAAAAAAAAAAAAAAATTTTACCCTCTGTACAAAAAATACTCACACTCAGGACCTTAAAGACAAAAATGTTCACATTGAAACCCATTAAAACTGCAATTTTTTAACCCAGGGCCATTTCAAATTTGACATTTTTACCATTTTTTACTTGATTGTGCCATTTTTTTGATAAATAATATAAAATTATATATTATTAGAAAAAATATAAATGCCTCAAAATGAATGTTGTTGTTCTACACTGACACACGCAAGATTCTAATAAGCAAAGAAAAAAAATATGCAAACTATTTTTCATCTTTTCATAAAAAAAAACACCTGTGGCATTATGTAAATAAACCTGCATCAGTGAAAGTGGGAAAAAATATTAATAAATCACTATATGATAGTTTTTTTTTGAACGCACAAGGGTTAAAGAAACCAATGTATCGTTGACATTTATGGCAACAAGAAAAGCTAAAAAAGTATTTCAGGAGTGTGTTCAGCTTGTTTTTTTATTTTTATATAACATTATGGCATGCGATTGCTTCAAACAACTGTATAATTGTATATTTAAAACATCAATCAATGTAAATTGTGATAATCGTAATTAATAAGAATCGCAATTACAATTATAAGGTAATAATCAAGTATTTTTATAAAGCAATTTTTGTCATAATAATGCAGCCCTATGTGATTATGCATTTAATTTTTCAGGAATCTTTGACAAATGTTTGACCCTTGTGTGACCTTTAGGATATTTTGTCCATTTCAGTTTTGTTTTGTGTTAATGCCAACTGCATACATTTCGGCTCAGGTGTTTATTTTTATTGAAACTTTAATATTTCACTCTCATTTCCTTCAAAAAAATACATTTTAACCTCTGTACAAAAAAAATACTCACACTCAGGACCTTAAGGACAAAAATGTCCACATTGAAAACTGCAATTTTTTAACCCAGGGCCATTTGACTATAAAATGATGCAATATTTGCTAATAGGCATTCATTCTATCGACAAGGCTTCACATTTTACCATTATTTACTAGATTGTGCCATTTTTTAAAATTTGGCATATACATTTTTAAAAAATCTAACACTACATAACAAATATAAATGCCTCAAAATTAATGTTGTTGTTCTTCACTGACACTCCCAAGAATCTAATAAGCAAAGAAAAAAATTCTGCTTAGCATTTAGTATATGGAAATTAACTACTATTTTTCTTTTTTTTTTCATAAAAAAACACCTGTGGCATTCTGCAAACAAACCAGCATTTAAAGGGTTACAATTATGAAAATGAATGAATGTTTGGTATCTATGGATAGAACAGATGCTGGTTAAAAAAAATCGACATCAGTGGAAAGTGGAAAAAAAAAATATTAAAAAAATCAAATTTTATGACAGTTTTTGGACATTTTTGTGTAACTTTTTTTTAATGCACAAGGGTTAATAAATGCAATTTTACTGAATAAATTAATTATGTTTCTGACTCCTGAGTAAATTAAATTTAAATTAAAATAAATAATACTGAGTAAATTCAGGCCCAGTCGGATCATAAAAAGGTCCAGATGGCATAAACACTATTTACATTTGATTATTATCTGTGAAAACCACTTTCAATAAAATGAAATAATTTTATAGCTCTTCGTTTACAACAGGACTATAACTCCATCAAGGCTCTCTAATGCCGTCTAGGTCTTTTGTCCATCTGATATGAAATCGGTCTCTTTGGACATTAGACTTTTAGTTAGAGGGAGATAAATAGATAAAAACATTTAAAGTACTTCAGTTGTCAGACAATCTGTTTAGATAACACAGCTCAAATCATACGTGCATAACCCGCTGCTGCTAAGATCTGCTGTGTTTGTGTGTGTAAGGAAACGTGCTGTGAGCCGATGGTCTGTTAAATCTGTTGTGTGTCCGGTGTCTTATGCAATAGCTTATCAGATTTTGATGATAAGGTATTTGTGAAAATAAATGAGAAATGCTGAGTGGCTAGGTGTAATGTTGTTCTTTAAGTTTCAAAAACCATTGGTTGTGACCTCTTTTAACTCCAGGTTTTTATGAAAAGGAGCTTTCATTAAGGAGGATTTCAGTTATGACATAACCTCCCTCTCTGCACTTTTGCATCGATATGAATCCGGCTGAACTTCCATCCGTCTCAGGCTCAACTCAAATCTCTTTGCTGAGTGAAATAGTGCTTGTGTTTTACCTTTATCATCTCATTTCTCTGGGATTCCGGGTCTCTGCCGGCCATGGGCAGAATACGGATCTTCTGTGTCTTTGAGCAGCGGTCAGCGAGAGAGAGGGTCATCTTCCTGTGTGTGGCGCTGTCTGTGGAGTGAGGCCTGCAAACACACGCATATACGTATATAAAACCACTATTTAGAATTATTACTAATGCATACTGAGAAGCTGCATTGAACAGATGTACTTGTGAAAATCCGTCATATTGCAAAAAAGCTTACAAATATTGCAAATACTTGAAATATGCACTTTCCCTTTAAATATTTAAGGTGAGACACTGCAGGTGAATAGGGTAAAAAAAAAAAAACAATAGTTATCGCCTTACCCAGTTGATTGATTATTGCAAAAAAATTTTGTATTACAAGTTTTCTCAAATTCTAGGTTTAAATATGCAAATGAGCCATTATATAATAATATGTGCTAATTTGCATACATTTCTAGTACACAAATCTAAACACTGGATGAAGTCAGTTTCATAATTATTGTGTAATTTGTTTTGACATATTACAGTCATGTTTTTACAGAGGGGTATCTCATTTTGTCACTCCAATTCAGATAAAAAAACAATTTTGTTTAACAATTTTGGGGGGAATAAATTGTGTAAAATCAAGCAAATTATATATGAACAAATCCCTTTGTAAAGGATATAGACAGGAATACAAATGTAATGTTTGTTGTGTGTAAGTGCTGCTGAAGTGGAGATCTATGGCTCAGTCTAGGAGAAAAAACTCATGGCCTTTAAAAATCTATATTGTAATTGAAATCTATTGACACAAATAGATAAAGTGCTATAAAAGAAACTCTTAACAGTGTCTTTTGGATGTTTTCTTTCTAATAGTCTGAAAAACGCTTTATGAAAAACCAAAAAGCCCCAAATCTCACATTTGACATGAAAGGTGCATGTTTTTGCCTGCAGTGTCTACCCTTAAAAAAAACTGTTATGTCAGAGCATTCATGTCCATGTTATTTGACAAACCTAAGAGACCCCTGCTGGTGCATTAGTGGCTGTTCAATTTCTGATTAGCAAATAATCCATTGCTAAAGCAAAAGGTTAGTTGAGGTTCTGGATGCTGATTGTCCAATCATGACAAAATCTCAAACACCTGCCACTAACTACTGCGTAACACTAGATCAGAGATCATCTATTAAATCATTTTAATAAACATTTTAAAGACACTTTGTATCATTAATATTTTCATTAAGTGGGTCAAAGATGAAAAAGGGTTTAGGCATTAGAACAAAACGTTTACTACTGCTGTAAAGTGTTGTTTTTTTCCAAAGAAATATGAAAAAGTTTTCTGTTTCATTTATGGCATAATAAAAAACTAATTACTTTCACCCAAAATACTAATTAGGTGTAATTCTAGATTTTTTTAATTTGCCACTATCCTAGGTTTTGCTCATTTGTCAGTAAGGTTTTTTACACATTTAAAACACAATGAAATTGAATATGCGCCCTTATTCTTTTATACATTTTAATAAGTCAAGTCAGAATAAGCATGTTGTTAGAATTTGTACATAAATATTGTGTCACACTGAATGACAATCTAACATTATTTCAGCCAAATTGGGACATTTTATTCTCCAAAAACGTATTGAAAACTCAAAAGTAGACACTTTACTAACATTTAATGTGCTTTCTACGGACATAAAATCACTTTTGTAAATTTCTTTTGACGTGGACGTCTTAATGTCTTTGACCCATGCGAAAAGTTGTAACCAATTTAAATTGAATCATGATTAACTCCAATAAAAAGCCAATTTCTTTACACCACATGGAGGTATTATAAATCTCTTCTAATGAAGAGTGACTACTCTGACAATGCACTGCATGTATCCTTTATTTCTGTTTGTATGTACACTAATCATTTCATATTACATTTCAGTTTAATTTCAACTGTTAACTAAAAACAGAGTTTAGAAAATACCTTTCATTATTGTGCAAACTGCTTAGCAAAATTGGCCTACAGCGCTGCCTAGTGTCTAACCAATGCTATACCACTATTATCAATGCTATAACCACTGTTTATTACGAGTAACACGAGTTATGTTAACTTTTTCAAGTACTGTTACTTTTTCATTTACAAGAAAATATCGGTTACTTTGTTTCCTTCATGCATTCAATCCCATTTTATTAACCGATGTCTTTGCTGCTGACCTTTGTTGATCCAATTCATCCATACTAATGAGCAAAACTTATTTTAGATTAACTAACATTTGTGCTTCATTTTTCTCACTGCTGAAGAGTGTTGAACTTCCTGCTCCTACAGTTCGACTGTATAGATGTGAATTTACTTTTCCTTCAGTCATAGGCTTATTTACTTCACTTTTTGGTGTGAAAGGGCTTTTACATTTGCTAAAAATCTAACTTTCCATATTAAAAACAAACAAGCCCTGCCCAGATTTAAAAAGTAACACAGAAGTAATGTAACGCATTACTTTCCATAAAAAGTAACTAAGTGCCGTAATTAGTTACTTTTTTAGGGAGTAACTCAATATTGTAACGCATTACTCTGTAACAGTTTACACTATCAATGTTACAGCTGCAATTTAGTTTGGAAACAAATATGTAGCCAGAAGTGAGCCAAATGTGACAAAAATATCCTAAAACCTCCTTTTGGGTTTTTTTTTTAATTGTAAAAATGGTGTGAAAAAAGTTATTTTACTTTAAAAAAATTTGTACTTGTAAAAATGCAGATAGTGTTCGGGTGTGATAAATGTAACAATAAAATGTACTTTTTTTTTTTTTTTACATTTAAGGTAGGTTTTTGCTCATAAGTGAAAGCTGTAGAAGCCAGAGGTGTGTTTTCTAAAACCATCATTAGTCATACTTTCACTGAACTCTATTGGTAACATATTATGACCATAGCTGCTTTTGGGAAATGCACCCCAGAATGTTAATTGTGGAAAATTATGACCAAAATCATTCGTCAATGACAGGTTTTCCCAGATCGCATCACACTTGTAACGTGTTTGTATATGTGTGTGAAAGAGGCGCACCTGAAGGTGAGTTTGGTCTTGAACACAGCCTGACCCTGCAGTCCTGTGCCCTGACGGATGAACAGATGGTTGTGGTCTCCCTGCAGTGGAGCTTTATACACGTCAAACACCTCATTCCCCAGATGCAGAGACATGCTGCAGAACAAGAACAATGCTGATTTTCGTATCTGTGCTTCATTTGACCCTTGAAACATTCATCAGCACCTACTCAATATAGTCAAAGTGATTATTCCACACTAAAATCTGCTGTCTCACCTGCCGTCGGACCATTTCACAATTCTGGCGTTGCTGTCCTTGACTTCATTGCCCTCCTCGTCGCGTCTAGAGCGCCACCTGATGGTGTTCTCCACCTTCAGCTTCAGACGGGTTCGTCCTTCCTCGTCTAACATCTCCTCATCCTCAAACTCATCCTCGTAGTACTGAGGGTCAAAGGGCCTGTGGAGAGACAGACGGTTTGGATGGAGAACTTCGGCTCAGAAGCACTCAGTTCAGTTTTCCAGGAGACATTCACACACCTGGGCTCCACACTGAGAAAGTTGGGCAATTTGACGAAGTAGAGCTCACTGCCCAGATCTGTGCTGACTTTAGGAATCTCCACTTCGATCCTCGTCTCCGGAACCGGCTCTTCTTCGGGCTGATCTCCCTCCAGACCGTCCTCAGCATCCTGTTCATTCAGTTTAGATCAGTCAGGTATTACAGATAATGAAAGTGAATTCTAATACATTTAAATTTGGACTATTTAGGGAGACAGAATCAGGGATGCAACCTCATCAGGGGTGAAAAAGATGATACAATTAATTTTAAAAATTATTTTATAAATTTTAATTTCAATTTCATATAAAAAAAAACACTAAGAAACATATTACTGTAGTTATAATGCTATTATTATTATATGCTGTCATCATTTCTTTGCTTTCAAACATTATCATAGAGCTATTTGCATTTTCAATAGCAAATTTTAAGTGATCCAGACTAATGAAGAGATTTTGCGGAGCAGCATTCACTGTAAATCAATCTGGTCCAAACATCCAAAACACAGAATGATGAAGACTTGTAATGTTTTTCAAAAGATGTTTCTTATGCTCATCAAGTCTGCATTTATTTGATCAAAAATACTGAAAAAATAACAGTAATATTGCAAAATGTTATTACAAAATAAAATAATTGTTTTTATTTTATTATACTTTAAAATACAATTTATTCCTGTGATGCAAAGCTGAATTTTTTATCAGCTGTTACTCCAGTCTTCAGTGTCACATGATCCTTCAGAAATCATTCTGATATGCTGATTTATTATTAGAACTATTGATGTTGCTGACAAATATTTGTTTGTAACCTGCGATACTTTTATTCAGTATTCTTTAATGAACAAAAAGTTAAAAAGAACAGCATTTATTTATTAATTAATGTAATTTTTTTGCTTTGTGATCACTTTCTATCAATTTAACACATCCTTGCTGAATAAAAGTATTAATTTTTATTTTAAAAAAAAGAATGAATAAAAATTTCCTGACCCCAAATTTTTGAACAGTAGTGAATATATATATGGAAAATATTTCTATTTTAATATAAATGCTGTTCTTTTTAACTTTTTATTCATTAAAGGAAACCTGAAAAGTGAAGTTTCAAACAAATATTAAGCAGCACAACTGTTTTAAACACTGATAATAAATCAGCATATCAGAATGATTTCTAAAGGATCATGCAACACTGAAGACTGGAGTAATGATGCTGAGAATTCAACTTTGATCACAGAAATAAATTAGATTTTTAAATGTGTATTAAAATAAAAGAAATACATATTTAAAATACACGAAAAATCTTACTGCTCCCAAAATGGACTGGCAGTGTATATATGCTTAATTGTAAATACATTCTTACAAAACAAAAGATTATTCCAAACAATTGTTACAAGTTAACATTAAGCACAAAAGACTAAAACTAGTATTTAAAGATATATATTAAGAGTGTTCAATTAATCACATTTCATTTTCAGTTCTGATTTTGGGCTTTTAACGCTTACGAAAACAAGAAAATCAAGATAATGTGTTAAAATAAAGTCTTAAAGTTACAACACAAGTCACAAAAATCTAAGTTTAAACATATTTCAAAACCATTTTAAAAAGCTGGCTTGGCTCAGGCTGGAGAAAACATGAAAATTCTGAGGTTGTGTGTGCAAATGTCTGACCATTGGTTGTCCAGGTGTGGGAGGTTTCTCTGCATCGCTGTCAGATGAAATATCATCTGCTTCCCCAAACAGATCATTTGCAGCGGGCTTCTTGCCTGAACACAAACAGAGTTTAACAGAGCTGCTGTGTGTGTGACGTGTGTTTCATCAAAGCAAGAGTCTGTCACTTACCTTGTCCTTCAGGGTCTGAATCGGAGTCGGAGTCGGAAGCTATTTTTTTCTTTTTCCTGCGAGTGAATTCCTCCTCGCTGTCACTGCCCTTCAATGACTCTGAAATGAATGACCACAAACACAGACTTGTTAGGATAAAGAGGTTTTAGATTTGTTTTTATATTATAGTAACATTAAGGTTTTTAAATTTTTTTGCCACACAAAGGGTCTCATTTACCAATAACTGTGGAGATTATGCAGATCAAGAGAACTTGGTGAAAAATGTCACAACATTTGCATACACAAATTTCAAAGAATAAAATTTAATCTCCACACATTTATTAGGTCACCCAAAGTATGTCATTTTTCATCATTTCAGAACAAATTTGAGAATGAAAGTTATTGATTAAGTGACAAATTTGTGTGTATGTGCAGTTACTGAATGAGACCTAATGTCATGTGATTGAAAAAGACACACTGAACCCCTTTAAAGGAGAAGTTCACTTCCAGAACTACATCTTACACATGTACTCACCCCCTTGTCATCCAAGATGTTGTTGTCGTAATGAAGTCATAATGAAAATATATTTTTTGAGGAAAAAACTTGAGGAGTTCTCTCCCTATAGTGGAGTTTAAATGCAGCTTCAAACGACTCCAGCCGAGGAAGAAGGGTCTTATCTTGTACGGATGCACCGAAAGTTTGGCAACTAAAATTATTTCAATAAGTGAAAAGGCCAAATAAATGATAGCGAACAATGACGTGATGTAATCAAATAGAGGTGTGCACTAATAATCAAACGTGGTCAGTGTGGATGCATTTAAAACTGTTAGAAAAAGACACAAAAATCATTCCAAGCACTGACAGCGAGAGACTGTTTAGAAGCGCATCGCATGTCTTCATGAGGAGAGAAAGGTTACTGTATGATGACTGAAATCATCCATTAGTCAATCAACTCCAGAACGTTCTGTTGTCTAATACACCAGACACCAATTGTGTTTATTCTGACAGCAGCTCCTTAGCCAGGGTTCAAAGACCAAAGATGACAATCATTCACAAATCTGCTGCTGCCAGCAAAAACTAGGACTGAGCTCTTCTTGAGGGTTTACCACTAAATAAAAGCCAACATTCAGAAATGTTAGTATTGTAATTTTACTGTTGTTCTGGAAAATAAAATAACAAGACATAAATAATGTTAACAATCATTCCAACAGCTCTATTCATACATTTATTCTAACATTCTCCTTTGCTCAGCAAGGCTGCATTTATTTGTGCATTAAAAACACATTCCTGATTCAAGAAGGGGCTCTTAAAAATGGACAAAGAATATTATTTTACTAACTTAATTTTAAGTTAAATTGTGTTTTTTTTGGTAGGCTATAATGTATATTAGAATGTAAAAAATGTTCAGTGTTATGTAAATATTTTTAAATTGTTGTTTTGTAATAGATTTTTTTCTTTGAAAAGCTAGACAAAACTGTAAAATGCAAGAAAAACAAGAAAAACCGTGTTCGGCCCAGTGTGTAATTTAGTTTGGCTTTGGCCAAGAATTTTAATTTCGGTGGAAAACAACATTTATTTATTTTTTTACAATTCCTAAATAACTTATTATTAGTCTTGTCTTGCTCTTCCTGAACACTGTTTCTCCGGTTCAATACAGTTAGGGTATGTCAAAAAACTCCCGTCTCATTTTCTCCCTGAACTTTAAAATCACCCTCCATCGCTGTTTGACCTTTTTCGTTAAGGGTGTCTGATCTTCTGTACATGTTCAGGTTGTGAACATTGGGTCGCTACTTCTGCAGCGATGGAGGATGATTTTGAAATGATTTTTGAAGTTGAGGGAGAAAACTAGATGTGAGATTTTGACATACCCTAACTGTCTCGAACAGGAAAAAACAGTTCAGGCAGAGCAAGACAAGTGTTTCAGGGTTAAAAAGTATATATATATAAAATAAATAAATAAATAACTGATTGTTTCGCTAGATAAGACTCTTCTTCCTCGGCTGGGATCGTTTAGAGTCCTTTGAAGCTGCATTTAAACTGCATTTTGGAAGTTCAAAATGAGCACCACTGAGGTCCACTATATGGAGAGAAATCCTGAAATGTTTTCCTCAAAAAAACTATTTCTTTAGGACTGAAGAAGAAAGACATGAACATCTTGGATGACAAGAGGGTGAGTACATTACCTGTACATTTTTGTTCTGGAAGTGAACTAATCCTTCAATACCCGCAGATTAGAGCATCCCAATACACCTCACCTGATTTTTGTCTCTCGCCTTCATCATCAGAATGGTCTCTCTCTTCATCGGAGTTCTGCCGTTTGTCCTCATCCTCTGACTGGTCACTCTTTCCACCCCACTTCTCGTCTCCAGAATGGACCTCTTTCCCTGACCCCTCTCCGTCCGAATGAGGCGTGCCGGGATCCGAATGACCACTTCCTGCTTCTGAACGTGGGGTGCCCGCCTCGGACCCTGGACTTCCACTTCCTCTATCAGACCTGTGACTTCCTCTATCAGACCTGTGACTTCCTCTATCAGACCTGTGACTTCCTCTATCAGACCTATGACTTCCTCTATCAGACCTGTGGCTTCCTGAGGCTGGACTCCCCACATCTGATCTGTGACCCCTCTCATCTTCATCCTCGTCCTCCTCGTGATGGCCTTCTGACCCGCTGTGTTCGTTGTCCGAGTGCATGGTCACGTCTGATTGGTTGCCGGATCGCTCTGATTGGCTGCCGCTGCGCTGGCTTCCAGGCTCATCCTCGCTGTCATCTCCAAACAGCTCTTTGTTGCTCGGCTTTCCCCCGTCTTCATCCTCATCTTCATCATGATCTCTATCGCTCTCGCTGCCAGAAGCATTGCTGACAGATCTTGGTCTTTCATGCTCAGAATCAGAGCCGGAACCAGAGCCAGAATCTGGATGGAGCACATCAACACATTCGTTAATTTAAACTTATTTAGCATAAGCTTTTATAAAAAAAAAAAACTTACTTGAGTTAGTTATTATAGAAACCATACCATATGCCTACTTTAAGATTCTTAAAGGAACACTCCACTTTTTTTGGAAATAGGCTCATTCTCCAACTCCCCCAGAGTTAATAAGTTGAGTTTTACCGTTTTGAAATCCATTCAGCCGTTTTTCTGTTCTGCCGTTTTTTCTGTTGTGCTGCGTGATATTACTGCGCCTGCTGCGTCCATATTACGGCAGCAAACTTCCTTGACTATTACACCAGGAGTGTAGTTCCTAATCTTATCGGCCTAGAAAATCACAGCTTTACATTTCCGCCGGTCTTAGTACACGATATAACTACAGAAGAGTCAAGTTTTAAATAGGACAAATATGGAAACTCGTTGGTCATTTTTGAACGTGATGCTATTGGTCTAATAGGATTCAATGATCTATGCTAAGCTATGCTAAAAGTGATATCGCCAGAACAGGAGAACGGCTGAATGGATTTCAAAACGGTAAAACTCAACTTATTAACTCGGGGGGAGTTGGAGAATGAGCCTATTTCCAAAATAAAGTGGAGTGTTCCTTTAAAGGAGAAGTCAACTTCCAGAACAAAAATGTACAGATAATGTACTCACCCTCTTGTCATCCAAGATGAATGTCTTTCTTTCTTCAGTCGATAAGCAATTATGTTTCTTGAGGAAAACATTTGAGGATTTCTCTCCATATAGTGGACTTCTATGGTGCCCTGAGTTTGAACTTCCAAAATGCAGTTTAAAAGAAGCTTCAAAGGACTCTAAACAATCCCAGCTGAGGAAGAAGGGTCTTAATCTAGCGAAACCATGTCATTTTTAAAACAAATTGACAAATTTATATACTTTTTAACCTCAAACGCTCATCTAAGTCTAAGTCTGTGTGTTTTTTCCAGTTCAATACGGTCGATACAGTTAGGGTATGTCGAAAAACTCCTGTCTCATTTTCTTCTTCAACTTCAAAATCGTCCTACATCGCTCTTTTCCCCTTTTTTTTCTTTTTGTAAAGGGCATTTGATCTACTTTGCATGCTCACTTTATAAACTCTGGGTTGGTACTTTTGCAGTGATTTAGAACGATTTTAAAGTCGGAAGAGAAAATGAGATGGGAGTTTTTCGACATACCCTAACTGTAATGACCAAAAATAAAAAAAACTCACAGTTAGACAAGATGAGTGTTTGAGGTTAAAAAGTATATAAATTCATTTTAATAGATAAGACCCTTCTTCCTCGGCTGGGATTGTTTAGAGTCCTTTGAAGCTGCATTTAATCTGCATTTTGGAAGTTCAAACTCAGGGCACCATTGACATCCATTGTTTAGAGATAATTCCTGCAATGTTTTCCTCAAGAAACAAAATTTCTTATCGACTGAAGAAAGATAACCACAAACATCTTGGATGACAAGGGGGTGAGTAAATTATCTGTACATTTTGGTTCTTCTCCTTTAAGAATATTTTGTATAAAGGTTCAATAAACCTTTTTCACGGCTACTCATTTTTTCTTACAAACATCAAATCATATCACTTCTTTTTTTCTGCATTTGATTGGACAATATGACTAATTTGGATATGTTTTTAAAATAACAATTACAAGCAGTGAAGCAGATTTGTTAAAATATCAGCTCAGTTCAATTCAAATTTCTGGAAATAAATAATATGTCTGTTCACCCTTATAGAATTTGCATCTAAAAAGTATTATAATTATTATGAATGGAAGTATATAGAAACACTACTATATAAATATTTGAATACAAAAACACAATAAAATTGTCAAGTAATAGTAATTGTGATTGCGATTAAGATATATATATATATATATATATATATATATTAAAATACATGTACTTTATTTTCCGCAAAAGCAAAATAGCATAATTACAACATGTAACGTGACTGTTACTGCAGAATAATAACAATAGCAGTAATAATAATGTTTTGTGGTCGATAACTAACTACCATGTTTATTTTGCGGTGATATAACAAGTCTAATTTGATCATATTGATAAAATGTGATGAAAAATGTAACGTAAGACCGATCGTCTTACAGCGTCACATATCGCTAAATGAGAGTCATCTGATAGAAACATAGATTCTGAACAAATTAATAAAACACATTTTCATTTATTAATGCAAGAAGGCAAATCTAAAGTACCTCGTTGCTCATTATCGCTATCGCCATCACTACCGAACAGCTCGTCCATGTCCGCCATTCTCACCGGCTGTAAATAATGATCAACATCCGGGTGAAAGTTTATAAACTTAAAGCGGCAGAAACACTTTATAAAATAAAAGCCCTGTTTTTTATATAAAATAAAATAAAAGCTGGAGCTATTTTATACAGACAAAAGCTCTTCCAGTGAATCGAAAGCAAAATAAGTGACGTGGTTTAATATGAAAATAAATATAAATTCCCTCCAAAGACATGTTTTCCATGAATTTTAATTTGTATTTTGTTCCCTTTGATTTTAACAAAATTATAAAATGGCTCAAAAATTAAAAAAAATAACAACGTTCAAATAAATAATAAACATAGTACATGGCACATAGTACATCTCATATCTAGATTTTCATGACTCATTTATTTATTTATTTTTTAATTTTATTGCAAAACTTGTAAAAAACATACAAGAACAGGGAAATTAGACAGAAAAACAATATTCTGGATTCGCATACATCAAATTATGGTGTTATCCATACAGAAAAGAAAAGTATAACTTCCTTTTAGAAAAGTTGTCATAATGCAACAAAAGTTTGGGACTCTTTTGTTATTTGTAAATCTAAGAGATGAAACAAAAGAATCAAGTTCAGCAAGAAAAAGGGAAAAAGCAATGAGATGTAAGCTATTTTTGCTTTTGAATGAAAAATGTTGTATTTATTTATTAATTTTATTGCAAAACTTGTAAAAAAGAAACATACAAGAACAGGGAAATTAGACAGAAAAATAATATTCTGGATTTGCGTACATCAAATTATGGTGTTATCCATACAGAAAACAAAAGTATAAAATAAACTAAATCCTTTTAGAAAAGTTGTTGTAATGAAAAAAAAAATGCATTCAATATAAGAAAATTACCAAAATATTCAACAAAAAATATTTTGGGATTTTCATAATGAAAAATAGCAGCTTTTAGGTCAAAGACATGGGTCACATTTGTAAGGCTAGAAACATAGGAGCATAAGTCAACCCATAATTTGTTGGTTACACCACAATCAATAAAAAAACAAATGGGCAGCTGTTTCCTCAACAAAACCACAAAGCGAGCAAGACTCATTAAGATCGGAATATTTAGAAATAGACAAATTAACAGGATGGATTTTTATGAAAAATTGTATTGCTTGTGTTCATTGTGATTATTATTTAGCTTTTTGTGACAAAAATAGGTATTTCTCTAATCATCTGACATTCTAAATGATGTAATACCTTGAGTCTATTATATTGTGAAGCACAATTTCTCCTTAAAAATGCTTTGAAATATCATCCGTCCCTCCGGGTGTTTTATTTGAGCTGGATGAGATGTGGGCGACACGTCATTCAGCAATCTGTGCACTGATCTGACCAGTTTACCTACAGGTCTCCACAAGTAGCCTATCTTATTATTATCGCTTGCTGATCTTAAGGAAAGAAAGGATTTGGAATGATTTGAGCATGACAGCACCTGAGAAATTCTCATTTAAAAACAATACTCTTATACCAAAAAGAAGTATACTTCAAGTATATTTTTTAAGTATACTTTGTGTAGTAAGTATACAAATATCAGTGTGCTATTTCAATACTCATTGGGACTAAATTGGCCCACTTTCTAGTATATAAAGGTATACTTTAAGTATAACAATAGTAAACGTTGAGTACACAACTAGTTTACATCTATGTTTTCAGTTTGTACTGCAAGTATACTAAAAGTGAACTTAGAGGTATACTGATAGTTATACTTTTTTTGCATTTTTAGTACACTTTGAAGTATAGTCTCAGTAAACTACTAGTTTAGTAGTTTTATACTGCAAGTATACTCATAAGTTTTCTTTAAGTGAACTTTACATCATACTTTAAGTGTACTACTATGTCCCTATTTAGATATTAATTCGTATATATTTTGATATATTGAATATCTGAACAAAACATCAAAAGAAAGAACAGAATATCTGCTTGTAATCAAAAACATGTTATTCTAGCTTTATGCATTCTTTTTTTATAAACACTTGAATGTGGGTAAGTTTCATAAAAGTAAATAAACAAAATTTAGAACAAAAAGCTAAAAAAAGACATTTTATTCCATGACGTTACACAGTTTTCCATATCTATGGTTTTGATGCTGTTTTATGTCTGATGTTTGTGTTAGATTACATGTGGAAGCATCTGTTGTTTCGGTTTCTTCTTCACTTGTGTTTTGGAAATTCTGTTTAGAAGATGTACATCCTAAATATTTAGACTTTTTCTAAGTATAAGTCAAGTAATGTCATTTAAGTATATTTCTGAGAAGTGTATAAAGCACATTTCTGAGAAGTACATAAAAAGTAGACTATTTTTAGTTTAAAAGAAGTATACTAATAGGCAATAGCACACTTGAATAAACTTATTTTTCCTAAGGGTAGGCTATACTTTGTAATTGGAACGATTGTAAAAACGCAATAATTTAAATATAAACCAATAAATATAAAACATTCAAATACGCAGTAAACAATAATGAAATTAAATGTACACTTAAATAAATTAAAATTGACGCAATCACGCAACAAAAAAAAAAAGGCGCCACATGTGGACTACATATCCCATGCTCCTTTGTACTCCTAAAGCGTCACACTGACCTGATTGGTTGTGTGCTTCCAATAGGCGGGAACCTTAGTTTATGGGCGTGCGCTTATATTTGATTGGCTGTTATAGATGTCAATCATCCGGAAATTTCTAGTGTCTGGTTTCCTGTGTTACCGCCCTTGGGCTGAGACTGAAGACGGTTGCGGGAATTCTTTTGCTTTGCGATCAGGAATAGGTCAATAAGGGGAAAATCGCTTGCAGGAATTTCACTAAGGTAAGAAATCTGTTTGGTCTTCTCTCAGTGTGAGGGTAATTTTTGAGGTAGAGGTCATAAACGGACAGGTTTGTGTAGTTTGGGGGTTAGCTGGCTAAGCGCTCGAGCGCTGATATCCGTATGAGAGAGCAGATGGGCCAACACTTTACGATATTACACTTATCGAAAAAAATATCAAATTACCGTATAACCATAGCACACCGAACCCATTATGTATGCTCATTTATAGACTAAACCAGATACGTGATTAAAAGTTATCAACACCTGCTACACTGGTTTCTATTGAGGTAACAGTTAACGTTAACACTTGAGTCTATATTTAACCTTAATATGGACATCTATCGCATTAAATCTAGAAATTATTACTTCATAGCTGAATTACAATATAGTTAGACCAGATCTCACAGTGTATTTTAATTGTGAATGCTACTATCTTAACGTTACGTACATTATTTATGACTTACTAATGCGATGCGTTATTGAAAAAATCGCTGTGTAAATGAAGTTTTTTACATTTTCTAATTATTTCAGTGTAACAGTGTAATTTCTGCATTGATATCAGGTCAGAAGCACTACATTTTATTAGAACATGCACGCGCTTATGCAAATACAAACCTCGCGCGCGTCAACCGTATGTTTAGGTTAGTTTACTATAGTGACTTATTATTATTATTATTATTATTATTATTATAATTATTGTTGTTGTTATTATTATTATTATGTAGAAATGGCACAACTGTGAGTGTGAGTGTGAGTTCTGGTTATAACGGGTGTGGTCTCCTCCCTGGGCGTGACTCTGCATGGCTTTATATAACTGACTCATGGCATTTAATGCATGATATAGCATAATAACATAATATAGAAAATTGTTCGTGAAGACATTGTATGTGACGTAGTGTTTTTGTCAGCCTGTTTTAATTTTAGTTTTAGTCTAGTCTTCGTGTGAAGCTGTCATTTTAGTTTGTACTAGTTTTAGTCATGTTCATACTCTTTAGTATCTTAGTCTTATCTTAGTCAGAATTATCCATGACTATTTTCGACGAAAGCGGATGACATTAAGTCTAAATGGTATTTTAGTGTCTTTTTAGTAGTACAATTCTATTGAATCTTTAAAGACCTAGAACATTTCATTTTTTCAGACCTATTCTAGCAGACAGCATCAATTGTCATATATCATTATAAACATAAGAACTTTATGTCTAGCTTTTAAAATGACAATTTTCATTTTGTTTTCTCTAAAAATGAGTGAATTTCCAGAATTTTAGGAAAAACGCTAGCAACAATTTAGTGTTTTTTACTGTGTACTCAAAACAAAATTTTTTGTTCTTTAGAAATTTGTATTTAAGTGTTTTACACTTGCAAATACAATTTTGCTTCTATATAACATTCCCCAAGCAAGTTAAAGCCAATATTATTATATAGATGCTTTTAAATAAAATGAATAAAAACAATAAATCAAATAATAATACATCTTAATATGAATAAATATGTAGCTTTGTGCATGCACTAATTAATAATAATATTAGTCAATTTATCAATATTCTTAATTTGCTTTGATCATCTATGCCTACACGAACCATGCTTACACTTTTATAAGTTTATTTACAGATTAATTAATTTATACCTTGTGAAAGTAAAATGTACTTTTTATTTATTTATTTTTTTTCTTATGGTTTCCGTCGCACAATTTATTTTATGAAACCAAAAAATCGCTTGGACGTCTGGGATGCAAAAGCAACTTTTTCCACCTTTGACCACAAGATATCATTAGTGTACAACGTGTTAAAAACATTTTTTGATACAGTTGAGAGGAAAGCCTCTGTGCTTCGGAAACAGAAATACTGCAAAAGAATAATAATAATAACGCGACTAAACAAAACGAAATAACGTTTAAATTTGTTTCGTCTCGTTTTGGTCAACGAAAATGGAGAGACATGTTAGCATAGTTTTTATTTTGTAAACCACATTTAGTCTCATTTTTATTCATCAACAATATTGCATTATACGTTTAATTATAGTCATGGTCACATTACTTTGCATCTCATGATAAAGGTTCGTTGATGACTATATTTAGTCATAATTTAGTTGACGAAAGCAACACTATTTGTGAGACAATAAAAATGGATGATGGATGTTTTTAGGATCTCTATCTAGTACGGACTGGTACCGATATCCATTTCAGTTCAGATTAATTTCTGTAGCTCTTTTCACATGCACAACTGAGGTGAAATCAAGTAGATGAGAGCTGACATGAGATGTAGCACTGCATCAAGGATCTGTGTTCTCCCTAGTTAGTGTAAGAACACTCCCTGAAGGCTGGACATTTGTTTGCAATGAAATTTTCCCCTTTCTGAAATGGCATTTTAAAGAGCATGTGTCTAAAGTAATGCTTGCTAGATGTACCTCTTACACAATAAACATTTCAAAACCCACCCTCCATCTGGCTCCCATAAACCTCGGTCTCTGTCTCTCAGAGGAAGTGATGAATGAGAAGAAACGAAGAAAAGATTCTCAATGTTGTCACTCCCAGGAGTCCAGCTAATTTGAGCTTTTTTCCCTTTCTAGAGTTATGAAGCAGATCTCCACATTTCCTCTTTTAGGTTTAATTTGACTTTTAATGAGTTCACGTTGAACCAATACTGATAACAGAAGTCCGTTATAATCACTAGTGTTGGGGAAAGTTACTTTTAAATATCAATGCATTACAATATTGTGTTACTCACCCAAAAAGTAACTAATTTAGTTATTTGGTTACATTTTATGGATTACATTTACATTTAAATCTGGGCAGGGCTTGTTTGTTTTTAATATGAAACGTTTGATTTTTAGCAAATGTAAAAGCCCTTTCACACCAAAAATTTAATTGAGTAAGCCTAAGACTGAAGGAAAAGTAAATTCACATCTGTGCAGGAGAACTGTAGGAGCAGGAAGTTCAACACTCTTCAGCAATGAGAAAAATGAAGCACAAATGTTAATCTAAAGTAAATTTTGCTCATTAGTATGGTTGAACTGGATTAACAAAGATCAGCAGCGAAGACATTGGTTAATAAAATGAGATTAAATACATAAAGGAAGCAAAAAGTAACTGGCGTTACATTTTTGAAAATGTAACTCAGATATTTGTTTGTAAATGAAAAAGTCATGCTTTACTAGTTACTTGGAAAAAAGTGAAAAAAAATCTATGAATGAAGACAAAGTAACTTTGAAAGTACAGTGGTGGCCAAGATTAGAAGACGTGTATTTTCACCAGCTAAAAATGGTTTTAAACCAGTTATTTCTGTCTTTTGCTGCGGTGTGTCAACAGTACAAACTGAGACAGACTAAATCCAGAAGAACTTGGCAAGATGCTTCAAGAGACCTATCTGCAAGGCTACCTGAAAAACTATGCACAAGTGCACTCAGGGCAAAACCTGCTTTAAATGCAAAGGATGGTCACGCCAAATGTTGATTTAATTGATGAAGAAACTCTATTTATAACATTACTTTTGACAGCATCCTCATTTTAAGTGCCTAAAACTTTTAACAGTACTATAGCTTTGCAGGTCGGAAGCATCTTGGAGACGTTGCTACCGTTCTTCTAGATTTAGTCTGTCCCAGTTTGTTCTGTTTCTTCATGTCATTCCAGTCAGACTGGATGAAGAAGATGATCAGATGATCACTGGCTGTTGTCAGACTCAGACACTGGATTATTAGAATTAATGGCAAAATGAATGTTTGGAAATGGAAACTGATATTTCCTACTGACACACTACACTCTTAAAAATAAAGGTGCTTCACGATGCCATAAAAGAATCTTTTTTGTCTAAATGGTTCCATAAAGAACCTTTAACATCTGTTTCACCAAAGGTTCTTTGTGGCGACGGAAGGTTCTTCAGATTATAAAAACGTAAGAAAGAGATGGTCCTTTTAAAGAACCTTTGACTGAATAGTTCTTTGTGGAACCAAAAGTGGTTCTTCTATGGCATCACTGTGAAGAACCTTTTAAAGCACCTTTATTTTTAAGAGTGTACTGCAAAAGATAGAAAAAACTCACTTAAAACCATTTTAGCTAGGGAATATACTAACAATTTTGGCCATGACTGTAATATTTGTAAAGGTTGCTTTAAAAAAAAAAACTTTAAAAAATGTTTAATAATTTAAAAAACAAACACACACAACACAGCACAACTTTGTCATTTAGAGCTCCAGAGCATTCACTGTATTGTTGTTTTGTGGTTGTGTGAACTTTTGCCCTGTGTCTTTTCAGCCTTATTATGGATTTGTCCTGTAATGTACTTACAGCTGACAGCAGAGGAAGAAGCAGTACTGGCTTCCTCTTTGTCCGTCTGTCGGATTACGAGGTGTTCAGAAGGTTTGTCTGACGGAGCCACAGAGAATAATTAACATCACTAGATTTGACATTTTCCAAAAACAATGAATGGCTCAAAAGCCTCAGCTTTGATGCTACCTTCTGGTCAACCCCTGCACATCTAGTTAAGATAATCTAGATATATCATAGTCCACAAGAGGGAAAAATGCAAGTCAGGTTGCTCAGAAAAGTAATGAGAAACCTCTCCTCCACAAGCCATAAGATTACAGGTATTGATTTCTGCAAGTTAAGTTAAGTATCTAGGTTTAGGGATTTGTTCAAATCCCCAGCACCACTAAATATTGGGATATTATCAGTGTTTACTTAGTTTTTTATGGCTTTCCTGTGTAGAACAACACATTCTATCCATTCAAAGCGGGGGATCTCTTTAAAGGTCATTTTTACGATCCTCTGAAACTTTAAAACTCCTAAGTTTGAGTCATTTTGTTTTGGGACGTGTTCAGGAAAAGGAAAGAGGCTTGTGGCTAAGGATCTTGGCTGTTTGCAGGTTTGATCTGAGGGGCGGCCCAAGATCCGAAGAGCTACTGAATTTGTTCCAGTTTTAGAACCGTTTAACCCTTAGCCACTTTAAGCCCTGTTTTCTCCTGGTTCAACTGTCTTCTACAGTGACAACAAACGTTGTGAGTAGGGATGCACCGATAGGATATTTTTTGGACTACAGTAGTCAACATTTGACGTGGATCAAAAAAAGTTAATCAAAGTTGTCCTAAGACAAGAATGGGTATTGTTTCGGTTTTAGCACAACTTTTAATGAAAGGATTTGATCCACTTCAAATGTTGACTACTATATACCGATTTTAACATACCATTATTGGCAGATTCCGATACTGATAAAGGTCAACTGCATAAAGCAGCGCTTAAAAACGGAAAAAAAAAAAATTGGTGTTTAAAAGTTTCCGTTTCTGCATTACGGTGTGTTCACACTTATTTACTGTAAGCGTCAACGCTTAACGGAAGGCGTGGCTGACGTTTATGGTCATAGCAGCGTCAGCCAATGAAATGCTGCTCTTGAACAGGATGAACGTGATTGGCTGCCGCCTGGCCACTGTATTTGCATAGAGCGATCTGATTGGCTGACGCGGCGCTTCACTGGCGTTGCTCGCGGCAGAAGTTGAAAATTTCTCAACTTCTGCCGCGAGCAACGCGAGTGAAGCGCCGCCAACGGATCCACAATTCCTTTCGGCAAAGCTTGACGTCATCCATTCAAAGTCAATGGGAAGCGTTGACGCTTGCGCCCCGTGTGAACACACCGTTACTCTGTACAGTTCAGAAACTAGTTTGAGCAGAAAAAATGCCAGTTATAACGTTATTTTTAAAACCTTTTTCTTTGCTAATAATAATAATAATAAAGTACAGGGTTTTCTTTACTCAAAAACTTCTGGTAGATCTGATCACTTAGTCATAGCCAAAACATCATTGTTTTTCTAGATTTTGACAAAGTATTCAACGAAAGAAAAAAACTGTCAATGTTTTAAAGACATCAAAGTATTTTTTTTTTTCAAGTTATTTAAAAATGTTTGCAGCATGGTTTAAATAAAGCTACTCCAATAGAGAGGAAAAAAACAGCATAAATGAGTAGGCTGAACTTCACATTTTATTATTACATTGTTTCTTAATGTAGGCTGAAATACCAGTACATTAGGGCTGCACAATAATGACAAAAATCATAATTGTCGATTATTTCCTTTGAATTGTAATTGCGATTATTAATTACGATTATCACAATTTACATTGATCAATGTTTTAAATAGCTTTAGACCATTGTTTGAAGCAACTGCATGCCACAATTTTATATAAAAATAAAAAAACAAGCTTAAAACACTCTTGCTGAAAAACTTTTGTTGTCTTTCTCGTTGCCACAAATGTCAACGATACAGTTTGGATTCTTCAAATAAAAAGTAAAAATATGCAGTATGCATAGAGATATGCCGGTATCAATTTTCATGTTGCCATTAATTGATAATGCTTTTATCAAGGTATATTAAACTACGATATTATCACAATATTGAAATTTATTTGCAAAAAAGTGGTAATACAGTATAACAGGTTTAAGAACTATTTTCTTATAACAAAAATAACTGAACATTTAAAAAACAAAAAAGCAATACACAAAAAAATTATAGTTAAAGTTGTAAAGTGTCAACTGTTTTTCCATAATTCATGGTCATCCTTTCCGTGAACTTCAGAGCGCGTTACAATGATCCAAAACTCAGCACAAATTATTATTTTTATTTTATTAATACATTTCATCTATAGGCCTATTCCATTTTATGGAGCCTTGTTTTGCCAAGTATTTAATTATTTTGCCCAGAGAAAAAGCTGGATTATGCAACAGACATGCAGCTCATTGTCTCCATGCAGTTAATAAACCATTTGAAATGACCTTTTCTTGCTATTTCCCATATGCTGATGATTTTAAAATAATAAAAAAAACGGCCGATACATCAGTGCATCCCTATTTGTGAGTAGGGACATCTTTCAAATCTGCTGTTAGTACGTAACTTCCTTATGGCAGCTTTGGCTTGTTAAATTTGAAGTTAATGGGAACATAATGGATCTTGAACCCATGAGGGTCTTACACTCTTCACCATAAGACTGAGAGTTAAGCTGACACCAATCCTGCTGAGAAGTCCAATGGGGTTTTACTGGATTTGCCATGGATTTTTCTTAGTCTTAGCGAAAGTCTAATTAAGTACTCGTAAGTTAGACTGAGTTGAACATAAAGTCTGCACACTGCATTTAAAACTTGGAACGGTGCACAGCTTGAACTCCCCCCAACAGTAAAACAGTATGTTATTCTCATGCAGCAGTTAGTGTTTGTCTTCACTTTAACATTTACTGTACACTTATATCTGTGTTTACTGTAAGTGGCCAGTCAGAATAGCTAGAGTTAAATGAGCTGGAATCAAAACAATGAAATGCTTTAATTGCAGCTGCTGTGAATAAACTATAATCTTTCACTGTGGTGTTTCCCAGAGAATGTTACTACATACTTTGCCAGCATCTAATTAGTCTTTAGCATGCACTATTTTAAGTTGCCTACTTGTGGTCCAAAAATGACCATTTGTTCTTGAATTTGCAAATAAATGACATCAGCTTTTCCTGGAGTATTTTTGGCTGCTGGAATTTCCTCGTGATTTATAGGTCTGATGACTGACTTCAGCTGGCAGTGCTTGATTTTAGGTTTCCCTGTATAAAATGACGTGCTAGTCAACTAGTTCTTCAGACCAAGGTTATTAGTTTTGCTTTTTTAAATTCGTTTTATTTAGATATAGTTTTCAAATTTGCAATAAAATGTAAGTTTTTAATAGTTTCATTAACAATTTTGTTTGTTTTAGTTTCGTTTTTGTGAACACATTTCTATTTAGTTTATATATAGTTTAGTTTTAGTTTTTTAGAGATCAAATAGAGATCACGATTTCCTCGCAATTCTAAACTAAGTAAAATAATGTGAGACAAAATATGAATTGCTGCAGTCTATTTTAAAGTGTTTAATTCATTTGAATAGCATTTAATACATAATATATGTATTTATCATGTAATATATTTAATACACCAATTTTTAATATTAAATTTATGAAAAAGTGGTTTGAATTAATAAATGATGAATGGATGAATCAGCGTTTTTGAATCAATCTCTATTCAATGACAAAAACGTTTTTTAACAATTACTTGTTTCCATCTAGTGGCGAAATAATGTCGACACAAACGTTATTTGAAGCGCCAATTACTTTCAAAAGATGACGTGCTCTGTTTTGATCTCAACCATAGACATCAATGTTCATATCCAAACTATGACCTTTAATCCAGTATTGCTGTGTTATGAATGACTATTAATGAGTATTTGAAAAGCTGTTTCTTACCTAAACATGGTGACTGCTCTCTCTGTGTCAGCGGTAGTGCAAATACACATTTTAATGTTCTGTAAGACCTTTTTCAAAGGTTTAATAGACATGATATCATTGTCAATTAGAAATGAGATTGCGTGGGTGTTTGAATCTTGATCTTTTAATGAATTATCAGCTCTAGTATATTGGTTCGATTTCTTGTGTTACAGTAAAAAATAAATAATTTTGGTTTATAATGATGCAGTAGCCTATAGATTTAATGCGGGTGCGGTTCAGGACGCAGTCTTTATTATTTTTCCGCCATGGGGTGAGAATGTAATGATTACGAAAACCATTATTTATTTTTGATAATTATTTTATTTCAGTTAGTTTTTCTATAAAAGTTGTTAGTTTCGTTTCATTTATTTTCAAGTTTTATTTAATTCAGATCGTTTTTGTCTTAGTTTTCGTTTACAAAAACAACCTTGCTTCAGACAACACACCAACTAGTGGGTTTTGAAAATGTGTAGTTTTGCTCATCCCAAGAAATATACATGACGATGCTGGAGAGAGAGTGTGAAGAGTACAAAAGCTATGGTTATGATTCATATCTTTTTCCTGAAACACTGCAGCTTGAAGGAGCTGAGGAATGTGGGGATGGTGCGGTTCTCCAGGGAGTGAAGTTCAAAGGTCAGGGTGTTTCCAGATGGGAATGAGATGTTGCAATTAAGTTCCAGTCTGAGGTTGAAGATCATGAGGGGAGGCATCTGTCAGATATCAAACAGAGAACATAGGGTCAGTTCAGTAATCTCTCTCTTACTCATTGATTAGTGGAAAAACCAGCTTGTGTTGTTGAAGTTAGTTATGTCATTTTAGTCTCTGCTTGTGTTTGTAATTGCTATTACAAGATGCACAGTGAAATTTTCATTTAGCCTTTTGTTTCCAGCATGTCACACTAGACTTTGAGCACGCTAAATTTTTACAAACGCTGTCATAGTATTATGTCAAAGTCTCAAAAAACATAATACAACAAATAATAATAAATTTTTTAATGATTCCTAGTTTTGATTCCATTAACAAAGTCAATAAAAAATGAATTTATTCTGTATTTTTACAAAGCTTTCTGTTGCAGCTGGATAACATGAGCAACAAATCTGCAGCCTACAGAACACTGTCTTTTTTGTGTCTATGGTTTTAACAAAAAAATACCACAGCGAAAACTAGACTAATATAAATTTCGAACATTAAATTGTTAAATACAAGTAAACAGTCAGTAATAAGTACAAGGGAACAAGCAAATAAATGAGCAATAGCATAAATAAATACAACTGAACGAATTTAACGTGCAGAAATTTAAGTCAAAAGTTTAAAAACACTGCATAGTTTTATTTCATATATAATCGATTAATCCTAATTAAAGTTACGAAAGATATTCAGTCAAGATCAGTGAATGCTTTTTTTGTTCTTGTTTTGACATTAATGACAGGCAGAACATTTATTAGGCTGCTGTCTCTTTAACACCGAACGCGCACAGATCTAAAAATCTATTTACTTTCACTTTATTTTTCGACAAAAAATGGCTGTTTATGATGATATTCTAATGTATTTCTGTGCATATTTGGCGGTCCAGTGGAAGAGCACGAAACAGTTTGAGAACAGTTCAATGCCGTTCTGTCCTTTCCTGCACTTAAATAATGTGATTTTAAACTTTAAAAAGACATTAAATGCGAACGCAGAAGTCGTTAAGCGGAACCGAAATGCATGTGTCTTATCGAAAACCCGGTTCTTATAAATTTGGATTCTAAAATAGAACTGGTTCTCGAAACCCAACCCTACATATAATGCATTCAAAACTTAAAAATATTCAGTATCCTCTATTTGACTGCATTCCTGCAAATTTAAAGTATTGTTTCTTGTCTTTCGCCTTAGCATGCATATGAGTTGGAAGTCAGTGGAATAAAAAGTTCAGTGTGATTTCCGTGGTTAACATCCATTGCAGTGTAGTCTATGGACATTATGAGAAAATTAAGCAAATTGAAGAAGTATAAGAGGAGAGACAATCCACCTTCAAAGCTATTTAAAGCTTCTGGAACTCTAGTTTTCTCAAATCAACCCTTAACCTTTTGTGCTGAACCGCTGTGTTGGTGTGAACAGGCTCTTATTCTAATAGAAGGACAAGCTTCCATTTTTATTAAATTATTGTAATGTAATGTAATAGGTTTTGCATTGTTGTGTTCTGAAATCTGTCAAAGCATATACATGACCCTGGAGCACAAAACCAGTCTCGAGTCGCACAGGTATATTTGTAGAAATAGCCAAAAATACATTGTATGTGTCAAAATTATTGTTTTTTGTTTTTCTTTTATGACAAAAATCATTAGGTTATTAATTAAAGATCATGTTCCATGAATATATTTTGTAAATTTCCTACTGTAAATCTATCAAAATGTAATTTTTAATTAGTAATATGCATTGCTAAGAACTTTATTTAGACAACTTTAAAGGCGATTTTCTCAATATTTAGATTTTTTTTTTTTCCCACCCTCAGATTTTAGATTTTCAAATGGCTGTATCTCGGCCAAATATTGTCCTATCCTAACAAGATGGTGTATAAATCTCAGTTTCAAAAATGTGACCCTAATGACTGATTTTGTGGACATTTCGTATCGTAAAGTTTAGCTCAGACATTAAATGAATTTTTCTGTGTCCAGGCACATAATCAAACTGGACTGCGGTTTCTCTCTGACGGACGTGTGAATCATGGCTCTTCCATTTAAGAAAGATCTGGAGAAGTATAAGGAGATCGATGAGGATGAGATTCTGAACAAGCTGTCAGAGGAGGAGCTCAAGCAACTGGAGAGTGCTCTAGAGGAGATCGACCCCGAGGTGAGACACACAGACCGCTTTCCTCACACTTCCAGAGGAGCAAAGGCAAACTGTGAACTCAGTTGTTGTGGAAGAACGTCTCCTTGCTTTTTGTTGACGTGTGTTTCATTATAGCAGATGTTGATCACAATAACAATCAGATATTAAAGGATTTGTTCGCTCCAAAATGAAAATTCTTGTTTGTTTCTGTTTGGACAGGCTAAGCATGTTCATTTTTGAGTCAGCTATCCCTTTCAGCGCATGCAAGATTAAAGTGTGGAAAATCAAGATGGAAAATAAATAATTTGTAATTAACAACTAGATAAAGTTTGTCAAGACAAACTTTAAGTTGGTTTGAAAAAGTCTGATCAGAAAGTGTGAAAACGTTTTAAAAAGTTTTATAAGTTGTAGAAATGTTATGGTTTTCAGTCCAAAAAAGATTGAAGTTTAAATAGTTTTAAAGCTTAAAGTTTGAATGTTTTGAAGGCAGTACAGTCTGTCAGATGGGTAGATGGATGGATAAATGGATAGTACGTTACTAGCATGTTTCAAAATTATTTACCTTTTTACTAGCATGAAACCAACATGATTAGCAAGTTCTAGCATGATTAACATGTCGTTAGCCTGTTTCTGGCATGATTCACATTTTAACATGTTTCTAACCTAATTAACATGTTGTTAGAATGTTTCTAGCATTATTAGCAAGTTAGCATGTTACTAGCTTGATTAGGATTTTGTTAGCTTATTTTGGCTTGTTTCTAACATGATTAGTCTGTTACTAGCCTGTTGTTTGTATTGTATTATAAATATAGTACACAGAAGGTAAGTTTGATTGAGTCTGAAGGGATTGTGGGAGTTTGAATGGTGTTGGCCCATTTTAACATTCCGTCAATGTAAGTCTATGGGATTTTTACCAGTTTTAATCGTCATTTTTAGGAAAAGCGTAAGTCGGATCAGTTAGAAAAGATCCATCAACTGGAGTCAGATCAGTCTGAAGATCTGGCCTGAGTTTGGAGTTTGTAGAGTTTAAACTCTAGGAGGAGCAGCAGTCAGAAAATTTAGTCTCAGAAGAATAATAATTGTAAGTTCTCAAGCCAACATAATGACTTGTATGTAGAACAAAAAGTATCATAAAAAGCAGACATGACCAATCACCCTGTCATAATCCACTGATAACAAAGTGATGATGTAATTGACAGTAATGTTATTGTGATGATGGTGTAATTCTGAGCTTCAGTGATAAAGTGCTTTAAGTAGTTTAGTTTAAGTAAAATCACTTGTTTATCAAACTGCTGAAAATGGACATCAGCCAGTCTGTAAATCTGACTTGAGGAGTTTCTGTTGAGACCTCTCATAAACAACTCTGGTCTGTTTGTTTATGAGTAAACCGAGCTCAAGATTACTCCCAAACACAAGAGCTCCTCTCTCTCTGCAGTTTCTCCTATTAAGACAACACTATTTTGACAATCTGTCCTCAGATCTGATCGCCATTACCAAGCAAATGCAGACTGAGTTTTTTGGTGTTTCATAGTGTTCTTTCAGACTATTGGAAAGAAAACATCCAAAAAACACTGTTAAGTGTTTCTTTTATGGCACTTTATCTATTTGTGTCAATAGATTTCAATTACAATACAGATTTTTAAAGGCTGTTTTCTCAAAATGAGTTTTTTCTCCTACACTGAGCCATAAATCTCCACTTCAGCAGCACTTACACACACCAAACTTTACATTTGTATCCCTGTCTATATACTGAAGGTTTTTACAGAGGGATTTGTTCAGATATCATTTGCTTGATTATATACAACATTTTATTCCTCCCAAAATGGTAAAAAAAAATGCATTTTCTGTCTGTTCTAAGTTTTATCTGAATTATGGAGTGACAATATGAGACCCAAAATCTCCTCTGTAAAAACATTTGACCCTAATATGTCAAAAAATTAAACAAGAATTTTAAACTGACTTCATCCAGTGTTTAGATTTTTGTTCTAGAAATGTATGCAAACTAGCGCATATTTCATTAAATAATGGCTCATTTGCATATTCAAACCTAACATTTTAGAAAACATGTAATATAAAAAAATTATCAATCAATCAACTGAGTAAGTAAGGTGATAACTATTAGTTTTTTTTTTTTTTACCCTATTCCCCTGCAGTGTCTCACCTTACTGGATGTAATTTGGCATGAGATTTGAGAGATATAAATGTTTCAGAGTGTAACTGGTAACACATCTGTTTTAAATCCATTATCCAGAATGCTTTGCTGCCAGCCGGACTCAGGCAGAAGGACCAGACGGCAAAAGCGGCCACCGGTCCTTTTAACCGCGATAAACTGCTGCAGTATCTGGAGAAGGAGGCTATGGACTATAAAGACAGAGATGATGTCGTCCCCTTCACTGGAGAGAGGAAAGGTATGAGAATGAGATGTTTGATGTCCGTCTGATATTAGACACAGCAGAAACACATTCTGATGGGATTGAATGGGAAGAAACGTAACGGTATCAAAGATAAGCTGCATTTTAAGTAGAAGTTCTTAGAATAAATCAATAGGAATTTTAATAGTACAGCACAATTTAGAAGAATCGATTTGATCGAAGATCTAAATTTTAAAACAACACTGTGTAAGTACAGTAAATACAATACTGTAGTTTACACAAATATTAAAAAAACTTCACTTACTCATCCCCATGATATTTCAGACCCTTATGACTGTATTAGAGTAGTTCATCGTTTTTACAAATAACGCGAGTTACGTAATCAGATTATGTTTTTCACACGAAGAATGCCTTTCTTACTTTAGGTTTTTTTTTTTCAGCCAAAATATCTCAAAATTCTTGAATCAAGAAGGATTGTATTTAATCTCATTTTATTAACCAATGTCTTCGCTGCCGACCTTTGTTGATCCAATTCAGCCATACTAATAAGCAAAACTGACTTTAGATCTCATTGCTGTAGAGTGTTGAACTTCATTTTCTTATGGTTTACTGTACAGACGTGAATTTACATTTTCTTTATCCTTAGGCTTATTACTTTAACTTTTTGGTGTGAAAGGGCTTTTACACTTTTATTAAAAACAAACAAGCAAGCCCTGCCCAGATTTAAAATGTAACTTTCCATAAAAAGTAACTAAGTAACGTAGTTAGTTACTTTTTTAGGGAGTAACGCAATATTGCAATGCATTACTTTTAAAAGTAACTTTCCCCAACACTGGTAAAGAAACAACAGGCCAAGGGACTGCCTTAAAATCAAGCAGACTTAATTTTAAAAATGCCATGATGTTCTTATTTTGGGAAAAATGCCAACATTGGTTATCAAGGCTTGTGTGATCCTAGTTGACCATTGCGCTTTCTCCAGTCTTGACGTTATTGCATTGCTATCAGAGTTGTACAGCAGTCGATCACTGTATGTGGATACCATAGAAATGAACGAGACCGGGTGTACGCTGAATCCTACCTGCGGCAAAATTGTCGGTGATTTCTCTTCTTTTCTTTACTGGAAACATGTTGAAGTTTAGCCAACGTTTTGTCAATTCAATTAAGTGATATGTTGTCTCCTTACAAAAGAGGTTTATATAGCGTGAAGCCTCGCCTCTTGTGACATCCATTAAGGAAACGGCCTGATGCTTGTTTTGTTAACACTTCTTGGCCGCTCCTAAGACATGCTCATAGTGCTTTACCATCCTTTTGGAGCTTAAACGTTTATATGTCACTTTTTTTTTTTTTTTTTTTTTTTTTTTTTAATGGAAAAAAACAAGTCATACTGGTCTGACTTTTCATTTTTTGGGTCAACTGTTCCTGGTATGCTGGTTGGACACATTGCAGATTGCTTGTTTTGAATAAGTATCTACTTTGCAACCATAAATTAAATGTCGTAGTATAAATTTCATAACAGTTGCATTGCTTCTCTGCCACTTACAACTCTTCTCTCGGCCTTGTGGGATAGTAAAGTGTTTACTGGATGCACACTTCTCACTAGAAGTAGTAGGTCATCTGAGTGCTTTTAGACATACTACTCATTTCAAGTACTGTTTTTCACCTACTATATAGTTGGGAAGTAGACAAGGGGAGTGGGCGTGGTCATTTTGTGTCTCTAATGATGTTGGCTTTTTTTTCAGAGCTTTTGTCATAATTTTCACTAGGGTTGCAATGTGACGATTCGAGTTGGTTGAGATGTTAAACGAATTGTGATATAATTGTAAGTGGGGGGTTCTCTTCTCTTTCAGCCTATTTACTTTTATGTAGTTTAAAGGAGTAGTTCACTTCTGGAACAAAAATGTACAGATAATGTACTCACCCCCTTGTCATCCAAGATGATCATGTTTTTCTTTCTTCAGGTGATAAGAAATTATGTTTTTTGAGGAAAACATTTGAGGATTTCTCTCCATATAGTGGACTTCAATGTTGCCCCCAAGTTTGAACTTCCAAAATGCAGTTTAAATGCAGCTTCAAAGCAAAACGATTGGTTATTTTTGAAACAAATTGACAATTTATATACTTTTTAACCTCAAACGCTCGTCTTGTCTATGTCTGTGTGAACTGTTTTGTTTTTTTCCAGTTCAAGACAGTTAGGGTATGTTGGAAAACTCATGCTAAAAAGATTAAATGCCCTTTCCAAAAAAAGGTAAAACAGTGATGTAGAACAATATTGAAGTAGAGGAAGAAAACTTTTTCGACTTTTCTGTATTGACCCGGTTCACACAGACTGCGCATTGCAGAGATGAGACAAGATGAGCATTTGAAGTTAAAAAGTATATAAATTGTCAATTTCAACTGGGATCGTTTAGAGCCCATTGAAGTGGCATTTTGGAAGTTTAAACTCGCGGGACCATAGAAGTCCACTATATGGAGAGAAATCCTGAAATGTATAATTTCTTTACCACTAAAGTAAGAAAGACATGAACATCTTGTATGACGAAGGGGTGAATAAATTATCTTTTTTTGTTCTGGAAGTGAATTAATTCTTTAATTGTGTAGTTTAAGTTTATTTGAAATCCAAAACTGCCCATGCTGCATGTGTGTTGCATCTTTGTTCGGGTTAGGATTAAAATGCATTTGTTACAGTGGTTTTTGTTCATAAATTGTGAGAAAATCATATTGTGAAATCAGTATTGTAAATCTTATCGCACAGTGAGTTTAGTGAATCTTTACATCCTGACTGTGTGTGAGTCTCTCATGTCCTGCTGCTGTGTGTGTGAGTGCTGTATCAGCTCCTGTAGTGATTTAGACTCTGCTGTCTCTGCAGGTATGATTAATTAATACCATCTGTTCTTACATAAGCATACACACTGTGGATGTGTGTGTGTGTGTTGGCTCGACATGTCAATGCCCCACCCTGTATGTGTTGTACACAATGATTGTTGTCTACCCGTCTGCAGTTTTTATCATTTTGGTCTGATCAAATAAGCTGCATGCAAACAGGTCCTTATTTCACATAAATTTTAACGACGCAATTTTACAAGATGTAATAAGTTTCAGGTGTCCCCAGAGTGTGAAGTTTCAGCTCAAAATACCCCACAGATTGTTTATTATATAAATTTAAAAATGTGTATTTTGAGTGAAAGCAGAAACACGCTGTTTAAATGCAAATGAGTTGCTGCTGCCCACCCCTTTTTCCAGAACAGGACTATGCCTCTACGCTGCTTCCTCAGATACTCCACCAAAAAACATCAGTTTGGTTTTAATTATCATGTCTATTGCACTGAAATCATGTCTTTTAAACCATATCAGATTAAACTTCTGATATACAAAAGCATGCACACAGTAAGTGTCTGTCACGCTGCATGTGATCTTGATGTGTCTTTATAGGGTTGTTGTGTACATACACTGCCAACACACATTTATATTCAAACCACATGTAAAAGTGAATTTTGCATAATAGGTGCCCTTTAGGAGTTCAGTATCACTTTAGTCTCAGAAGTGTCAAAATAATGAAATGTGTGTCTTAACTATGTATGCTATTGGGAAATAACAGCCAAAGTTTGTAAGACAACAAATCCGATTCAGTAATTACAAATTACTATCAGACTTATTTAAATAAAGTAGATCACTTCCTGTATAAACAACTTTTGAACGATGTTGAAATCAGTATTCCAGCAGAAAAACTTGGTAAACAGGTAAATCTTACTAGTCTGATCAGTAGTAACCTATGATATACATGAGGAATGATTTTTTCCTGATTAATGGAACTGAACATTTTAGAGCCATTTCCAAATACAAGAGTCCATATAGATGTTGTTCTCAGTAATTGATTTAAGTATAGCTGAGTGCTGGGACTGTTTCCAGGCATTTTCTGGACCGTCAGCAAAATGAAACTTGACTTGAAAAGGAAGAGCTCTAATGATCTTTAGAGTATGTCTAAGGTTTCTCTCCTGACCATGAGCTTCTCGTCTGTTAAATCCATCATCTCAGATGGGTTTAGGATTTCTCACACTCAGCATACATTACTCTGTAATGGATTTATACTCTCAGTTCTGGCTTTAGTGTGAACAGTAGTATGTGCATGAGTGAGTCTTTTCCAGTGCTGGAAAGAGTAAGGGTTAGTTATATTATAAAGGTAATTTTCAGCACTGCTGGAGAACAGTTTGGCCTGACGGTAGAAAGTGGCTAATGAGTAATAAAACCGATTTATATTTAATCATTTAGAGCTCAGACTTTCTCAGTTATCTTTCTCACACACCCTTGTGCTATTAGTTGCGCTTCATTTGCATTGAGTAATGTTTTCAGGTCACTAAATGGCACTTAAAAAGCTCTGTGTACAGTAGAGACACAACCGTAGTTTAGGAGTTGCTTTAGCGTACATCTAAGTTGCTTTTATCTAGAAAGGATGCATTAAATTGATCAAAAGTGACTAAGGAATTTTCACACCCGTTTTAAACATTGATAATAAGCTGAAATATTTGTTGAGCAGTAGATCAGCATATTAGAATGATTTCTGAAGGATCATGTGACACTGAAGACTGCAGTAATCTAGCAAATTCAGCCTTGCGTAACAGGAATATATTAGATTTTAAACTGTATTACCAATTGAGAAAGGCAACTCCCATCCAAACTTGAATCTTGTAAGCGACATGCTAATCAGGTTAGAAACGTGTTAGCGACATGCTAGCAACAGGCTACACGTGTTAGCGACATGCTAGCAACAGGCTACACGTGTTAGCGACATGCTAGCAAAACGGGCTACACGTGCTAGCGACATGCTAGCAACAGGCTACACAGGTTAGCAACAGGCTATACATGTTAACGACATGCTAGCAACAGGCTACACATGCTAACGACAGGCTAACAACATGTTAATCATGGTAACAACATGTTAACCAGGCTAGAAACATGCTAGTAAATTGTTAGTCATGTTAACAAGCTACTAATGCTAGCAAAATGTTAGTAACAGGTTAATGACATGCTAATTTGCTAGTAACATGCTAACAACTTGCTAATCATACTAGAAACATGTTAACAACATGTTAATCATGTTAGAAACATGCTAATAACTTGTTAGTCATGGTAACAACAGGCTACTAATGCTAGCAACATGCTAGAAACAGGTTAATCATGTTAAAAACATGTTAGTAACATGTTAACAACTTGCTAGTCATCTTAGAAACATGCTAACAACATGCTAATTAGGTTAGAAACATGTTAACAACATGTGAGTAACTTATTTAGCATGTTACTAGCATGTGGCTAGCACGATTAGCAGGTTAGAAACGTGTTGGCAACATGTGAGTAACTTATTTAGCATGTTTCTAACTTGCTAATCGTGCTAGCCACATGCTAGTAACATGTTAAATAAGTTAGAAACATGCTAGCAACATGTTGAAACATCTATCCATCTGATTTTATTGCCTTCAAAACATTCAAGGTTTACACTTTAAAACTACTTTAAACTTCAGTCTTTCTTGGACTGAAAACCATAACATTTCTGCAATTTCTAAACCTTTAAAAAAACTTTTTACGTTTTTTAACTTTTAAACGTTTTTTCACACTTTCTGATCTGGCTTTTTCAAGCCAACTTAAAGTTTGTCTTGAACTTTATCTATTTTTTCTTGTTCTACAACCTTTACATCTCACTAATTAAATAGTTTCAGATTGTGTCTTTTTAGAGGGTCTTTTAAACCTTGTAATGTGCTAAGTGTTTTCACAACTACTAGTTTGATTTGTAAGACTGTACTTGAAGAACATTTGTTCAATCTCAATGTCTGAGAACAAATGAGGAAACAGGAAGTGCTGGAATTCCTCTGGGATGAAGTCTAAATGGCCCTTAGCATAGACAGAGAGAGAATTTGAGAGAGATGCATCTCTGCCAAGTGTTCTTTCTTCACACTGTAAGTTTCTATAGTAATACAGTCAGGGTGGATACACACCACACAAAAGTGTTTGTTGCTGAGGCATCACTGGATACACCTCAGTGGCCAGATCTGTTATAGTGAGCGAGTACAATGGAAAACCTGACTCCATGGATTTGTTGATGCCCATGTGTCTTCTCTCTGATTTCCTCTATTTGCTCTGCCGTCCTGCTGAGAGCCTTTAGAGTGCGTCTGACTGTGACGGCCCGAGCAGAAACACTCTCTGTACTGGTCCGCAGGGGAGGACTCTGCAAACGGGTCGGGAATGGACAGGAAGTAGTTAGGGAGGCAGAGGTCAGCCAAGATCAGCTCAGCGGCTCAGCTGAGCCCAAGAGACACACTGTGATGGGCCGAGCTCCTCTATTCTGGTTCTGACTGGTTTTGTGCCGCAGGCTTTTCTCTGTACCGCAGCGGTTTACATGAACAGAACAAAAAATAACCACTAAATAAAGGGCTTAAATAAAACGTTCCCTCTTTTCTCTGTGTGAGGTCTGCTTAACAAAGATGCCCCTTCAGGTCCAGTACAGAACTGCTCTGTTCATATCTGCCCTTCACAATCAGATTTCTGTTCAGTTTCAGTCAGTGCTATTAGAGGAAACCCCAACTTTTAAGTTTTGAACTTTGTGGTGTGGATTTAAAGTGGTTTTTAATGTGATTGCTCTCTAATGCTTTCACTTTGGCACTTGCGTTGCATTTGCATTGCATTTGATGACTGTCATCGTCCTATACTCTTCTGTTCAGAACCTTAGGGTAGATTAGAAAATTATATACAGTATTTTATTTATTTTATTTTAATTCATTATTTGAACAGGGACAATAGACAGTCAGAAAATGGCCCAGAATTAGCTGAAGAGCTAAATTTCATCTGCTGTCCCTGGGCAGGAGAGTACAAAAACAACAAAACAAAAAAACATCAAAATAATTCCATGTACAATTAAATCATCCCCCCCAAAAAATAAAGAGTGTAATCCCTCACATACAAACTTTGATTCAATTTGTAGTTTGATCACATTTTCAATTGCAACTTAAACTGTGCTAAATTGGAACACTGCCTAACAGAGATGTTCACAAGTCTTTAACTTGGAGTCTGAGTCAGGTCTGAAGTCTTTAACTTGGAGTCTGAGTCAAGTCTGAAGTCTTTAATTTGGAGTCTGAGTCAAGTCTGAAGTCTTTAACTCGGAGTCTTTGGCAAGTCTGAAGTCTTTAACTTGGAGTCTGAGTCAGGTCTGAAGTCTTTAACTTGGAGTCTGAGTAAAGTCTGAAGTCTTTAACTTGGAGTCTGAGTAAAGTCTGGAGTCTTTAACTTGGAGTCTGAGTCAGGTCTGAAGTCTTTAACTTGGAGTCTGAGTAAAGTCTGGAGTCTTTAACTTGGAGTCTTTGGCAAGTCTGGAGTCTTTAACTTGGAGTCTGAGTCAAGTCTGGAGTCTTTAACTTGGAGTCTGAGTCAGGTCTGAAGTCTTTAACTCGGAGTCTTTGGCAAGTCTGGAGTCTTTAACTTGGAGTCTGAGTCAAGTCTGAAGTCTTTAATTTGGAGTCTGAGTCAAGTCTGAAGTCTTTAACTCGGAGTCTTTGGCAAGTCTGAAGTCTTTAACTTGGAGTCTGAGTCAGGTCTGAAGTCTTTAACTTGGAGTCTGAGTAAAGTCTGGAGTCTTTAACTTGGAGTCTGAGTCAGGTCTGAAGTCTTTAACTTGGAGTCTGAGTAAAGTCTGGAGTCTTTAACTTGGAGTCTGAGTCAGGTCTGAAGTCTTTAACTCGGAGTCTTTGGAAAATCTGGAGTCTTTAACTTGGAGTCTTTGGCAAGTCTGGAGTCTTTAACTTGGAGTCTGAGTCAAGTCTGGAGTCTTTAACTTGGAGTCTTTGGCAAGTCTGGAGTCTTTAACTCGGAGTCTTTGGCAAGTCTGAAGTCTTTAACTTGGAGTCTGAGTCAAGTCTGAAGTCTTTAACTCGGAGTCTTTGGCAAGTCTGAAGTCTTTAACTTGGAGTCTGAGTCAGGTCTGAAGTCTTTAACTTGGAGTCTGAGTAAAGTCTGGAGTCTTTAACTTGGAGTCTGAGTCAGGTCTGAAGTCTTTAACTTGGAGTCTGAGTAAAGTCTGGAGTCTTTAACTCGGAGTCTTTGGCAAGTCTGAAGTCTTTAACTTGGAGTCTGAGTCAGGTCTGAAGTCTTTAACTTGGAGTCTGAGTAAAGTCTGGAGTCTTTAACTTGGAGTCTGAGTCAGGTCTGAAGTCTTTAACTTGGAGTCTGAGTAAAGTCTGGAGTCTTTAACTTGGAGTCTGAGTCAGGTCTGAAGTCTTTAACTCGGAGTCTTTGGAAAATCTGGAGTCTTTAACTTGGAGTCTTTGGCAAGTCTGGAGTCTTTAACTTGGAGTCTGAGTCAAGTCTGGAGTCTTTAACTTGGAGTCTTTGGCAAGTCTGGAGTCTTTAACTCGGAGTCTTTGGCAAGTCTGAAGTCTTTAACTTGGAGTCTGAGTCAGGTCTGAAGTCTTTAACTCGGAGTCTGAGTCAAGTCTAAAGTCTTTAACTCTGAGTCTTTGGCAATGCTGGAGTCTTTAACTTGGAGTCTGAAGTCTTTAATTTGGAGTCTTTGGCGAGTCTTTGGCAAGTCTGGAGTCTTTGGCAGAAAAAGCTGAACGACCAAAATCAGTAACTCTAAAATTTGCTGCACAATCTCCTTGTTTATCTGATATTTTCAGTACAAGATAAAACAAATTCTTTCAAGGGTGAATGTGCAAAATTGTTCAAATGTATGTTAAAATGTAATTTATTTCTGTGATCTAAGTTTAATTTTCAGCATCATTACCCCAGTCTTCAGTGTCACATGATCCTTCAGAAATCATTCCAATGTGCCGATATGCTGCTCAAGTACATTTGATTATTAGCAATGTTGAAAACCGTTGTGCTACACAATATTATTGAGGAAACTGATGCATTTTAGTTTTTCAGAATATTTTTAATAAAAAAAAAACACCATTTATGTGATACAGAACTCTTTTGTTACTTTCTAAAATTTAAATTCATAGTTTAATGCACTCTTGCTCAAAAATAGTACTAGGTTAATACAAAGCCTTTTGGTTTATGATCTGGGTTTGATCCCAAATTGTAGCTATGAGCAATTGACCTCCAGTTACCACAGAGAAGCTGTACTGCAAATGTTACGCGGCATGTCACATTAAATAATAGCATCTGTGTAATAACCAAACCCTGTTATAAACTATGTTGACATGAAGTGAACATAACAGTACAGGAATACAGAGTCTGCATTACTACAGCAGGAGAGAATTCACTCATTTCCAGCATGAAGCTTGTTTTAATTTGCTCTTGTTAAAATATTTCAGGGGTGATCTAATCAGCATCATTCGTCCTGCTGTTTTCACTTTAGAGTTGTTTTTTTTAGAGTTTTGTTGCATAAGATTTGTAACGTTTGTACCGTTTTAATGTACTCTGTCTATTTTAATCGCAATTGTGTGTGTGGGACGTATAAAACTTTAAAAATATTTCCTAATCCGTCAATGGAAATTAATGTAAGTCTTAGTTGAGGGACTATGTGTGTATGGCAGATATCCTCTAAACACACAGGAATTTACATGTGTTTATGGCAAATGTAATTTCTTTAAAACGCAGCAGTCTTTGCTTTCCACATCAGTGGCTCTGAAAACTTTTTTTTTTTTTTTCTTGGTTCACATTCATTTTTTGCACTGATAACATGTGTTTGGAATTCGGCCACACCTCAAACACAAAGCCTGTTCTTGCGTCTCAGAAGCCCAGCCTGTTCCTGTTGGGAACTCTAGAGTCTCTCTAAATTGTGTGGTGTGTGTTTCCAAACTTGAAAGTCCTGAGTGATTGCCATGCAGCCTGGAAAAGAAGAAAACTGAGTAGAGGACAGAGTAGATAGTTCTGTAGGCTCAAGCCAGAGCTGTGGTTTAATCACGTCTGTGTGTAATGAGTAGTTTCTGAGTTTGCCGGCTGGAAACATTACATCATGCATAAAAGTCTGTAATCATCATAAAACGTCACTGACACGTAAGGGAGCACTTCACCCATAAATGAAATGTGCCAAGCCCTGTATTATTTTAGAGTTAAACAATGCCTGTTTACTCTTTCGGCAGCCTTGGTTCCAGGATTTTTGCTGTTTGTTTTCTCTTTGTTTCTTTAAGAATTATAACACATTTAACAAACCAAACACCTACAAGGTGAACCACAGCATCACAAACTTTGACTTGAAGCAAAGAAGTATTGGAAAATCAGACAAAAAGATGCAAGATTGTGTACTTAATGGTCATTTTCTTGCAGAAATGCAAATTATGCGTACAAATATTTACATGTTTTGAGAGTGAAGAAACACTGTCTCCATATCATACTTACCCTGACCGTTGCAAATCTTCTCCTTTTGTTTTCCATGGAAGAAAGCAATTGTGCTGGTTTGGAACAACATGAGGCTGAATGCTGACAATTATAATGTCTCTTAGAATCCAGTAGTGGTTGGAATACTCCATATTTGCTTTTTAAAGGATTAGTTTACTTCCAGAACAAAAATGTACGGATAATGTATCCCCTTGTCAGCCAAGATGTTAGTCTTTCTTTTTTTTTTCAGTCGTAAAGTAATTGTTTTTTGAGGAAAACACTTCAGGATTTCTCTCCATGTAGTGGACTTCTATGGTGCCCCGAGTTTGAACTTCCAAAATGCAGTTTAAACGCAGTTTGAAAGGACTCTAAATGATCCCAGCCGAGGAAGAAGGGTCTTATCTAGTGAAACGATTGGTCATTTTCTAAAAAAAAAAAAAAAAAACGATTTATATTCTCTTCAACCTCAAATCCTCATCTTGTCTAGCTCTGCGTAAACTGTGCATCTTTGGTTCAATATAGTTACGGTATGTTGTAAAAACTCCCATCTCATTTTCTCCCTCAACTTCAAAATCGTCCTACATCACTGTTTTACCATTTTTTTTTTAAGAGTGTTTGATCTCTTTCGCATGTTCACTTTGCAAACAATGGGTCAGTACTTCTGCAGCGATGTAGGGCGATTTTGAAATGATTTTTGAAGTTGAGGGAGAAAATGAGATGGGAGTTTTTTTAACCAGAGATGCACAGACTATGCATGCACATCGCAAAGAAAGACAAGACGAGCATTAGAGGTTAAAAAGTATATAAATTGTACATTGTTTTTAGAAAATGACAGATGGTTTCACTAGATTAGACTCTCCTTTAGAAGTTGCAAAAGAACATGCAAAAGAGAACATGCAAAAGACATTGAAGCTGCATTTTGGAAGTTCAAACTTAGGGGCACCATTGAAGTCCACTATATGGAGAGAAATCCTGAAATGTTTTCCTCAAGAAACCTGTTATTAACTGAAGAAAGAAAGACATGAACAAGGGGGTGAATACATTATCTGTAAATTTTTGTTCTGGAAGTGAACCGCTCCTTTAATGGTAAGAAGCATCACAAATCTAGATGGACATTAAAGAATGACTTTCTTCAAGTCTATAATTTTTGTGAAATATTAAATTTGTGTTGACGCATTATGGGGTTTTTACTGAAACAGGAAAAAAAGAAAGAAACTGAATGCTTTCAGGCAGAACATGCACACTCACTCAGTATGAGAGAGATCAGCAATCACATGTCCTGAATAAAGCTGTAGACTGTGTTCTTCATCGTCACAAGACCAGATCATATTACCAATCTCATTATCAGCGTCACAGAGTCCGGTAGCGTTAGAGTCTAGATGAGGTCAAGCGGTGGGCTGTTATCATGATGGGCCTGCTGTGCTCCGTCATTATCTGTGTGTCGAGTTCATAAACGCCACTGATTCATACAGCTGGACATCACGTCTGACCACTAACCCTCTCTCTCTGCTGAGGTCTTTAGTGGGGATCTGGTCTTTGGGCAGTTTTCAGTGTAGTAATGGGCAGTTAATCAAAATTTGGTTTCGATTTCTAATTCTGCTTCAAACGATCAAGAAAAGGCAGTATTGGAGATGAAACAATTATTGCTCCCCATTCCACCCCCTTACCAATGGTGGGCTTTCACTCCTCCATAAAAGCCTAATTTCACATGCAAATCAGCAAAATCATGTAACGTGACTTTCATAAAATGGGACGTGCTTGATTTATTAATGTTTATTTGATGTGTTTTTAAAAGCACAGATAATTTGCACTGTTCTGTATATCTTTTAGCTCAATGTGCGTCTAAATGCTCAAATACACACAAAAATATTTCAAAATGAGGTGATTATTCATGTAAACCCTTGTCAGTTCTGTCTTAAATGATCAGAAACAGTTAAGAATGAAACAGTAACAGTATATTGGATCTGTGTGGCTCTTAAAGCGGCAACAAATTCCTTCTGCCGTCTCTGTGCTTAATATTAATAAAATGTAAAAATATAAAAGAAAAATCACTCGCTGCTCTTGAATGAAGGACTTTTGTAGTTTTAATAAGAAACAAAGCATGTTTAACTATTACAGAGACGATGCCATTTTATTTTACGTTCAAATAATTGCATTTAATTTCTGTAGCATTGTTAGACTACTTTAGACTTGCAAGTATTCAGTATTTTTTCAGGGGGAAGTGTCATAATCAACCTGAATTTACCCTACCCTACTCGCATTACGAAATGTTGTTTTAAACCCCAAATATCTTATAACTTCATTAGATTTTACTTATAACTTCAGGAGAGTTCATTAACGATTATTTAGTTATTTGTTAAATGCAAAAATTTTTTTTACATTTAAGTAGTTTCAATGAAGCTACTTTTTTCAGAAGGGAAGCTTGAACTACCCTTTTATGCAGTCAATGAGGGGGATTTCATTTCTATAAAATGATGTTTATTTTAAATAATCTTAATCAGATGATCCATTTCAGCAAAAAGCTGTCATTTGTCACTGATTTTTGTCTTTCCATCTATCTTTTTGTTCTACAGGAAAGGTATTTATTCCCAAAAAGAAACCAATCGAGATCCATCAGGAGGAAGCCACGACCCTTGACCCCGAGTTGGAAGAGGCACTTTCTAGCGCTACTGACATGGAATTGCATGACCTGGCAGGTAAAAACAGAAACTCACCAACAGAGCAATATTAGGAGATCAACAAGAGACAGAGAAAACGCTATTGTCACCAGGGTTAGTTTTATTGCTCTAAGCCTGAATGAACTGCTCTGCTATCTGTTGTTCTAGTGTTTTCTATTACTTTCTCGGCAATAACTTTCCCTCCTTGACTCTGGGGGTCTGAACGCCCACACTGCATCCATCACAGCTCCAGAATAAAACGGCAAACACATCTACTCTATCAGCATGCTGATGGCTGGTTTCCCTCACTGCATGCTTCATTATAAACCTAGTGTCTTTGTGTATTTGCTCAGCTGTGCCAAAAAACTGCAATGTGAAAGTGGCTTCATGCAGTAACATCTATGTGAAGTGCTGCACATAAGCTTTTAACAGCTTCTAAAATGCATTGTGAATTACTACAGTTACATCATGATGTTTTCACCCTAATGGTGGGTGGTTTGAAGTACTATATATTCTGTGTTGTCGTCTAGCTATTCTTGGAGTGAACACACTGGTGACGAGCACGCAGACCTATGACGGCACCTGTAAAGACGGTTATAACAGTGAGTTTATTATTCAGTTGATTTAATCTCTCAGCAGATGTCATGTTTTCAGTTCCCTATTTCTTTCAGAATATTTATTTACACTTCAAATGAGTTTACATCAAACCAGTCCGTCCGTAACACAGTGAAAGCTCATTTATGAATGCTGTGTTTGTTGTAGATGTTATTAAAGGAGAAAAGGTAAAGCCAGTTTTCGACGAGCCACCAAACCCTACAAACGTGGAGGAAACTCTGCAGCGGATAAAGTCCAATGATTCCTCACTGATTGAAGTCAATCTCAACAACATAAAGGTAATGAGATCGAGGTTATAGCAGTCAAACGCTTTTGCATTAGTCATTTTGATATTTATGATGAGTATTAATTTTATATTGCCAACAAAATGGTACCAAATACAGTTTAGTCCAAACATTTGATATTGCCTGATATTTGACAAACTGGGATTTAAAAACACATTTAAGACTGAAAATACACATTTATTGATTGATTGATTGAAACATTATGAACAAAAGTTACATTTAGAAATATTGTGAAAATTTGTGAAATATAAAATCTACTTGATACTTTCTCATTTAACACAAAAATAGCTTTAAATAATTGTGGGTGTTTTCACAGTCAGATTAGATTAAATAATCACAACATCATGTTGCAAGACAGCCCTAATTATTAGTAATACTTTTATTTAGCTAGGATGCTTTAAATTTATAAAGTGACAATAAGACATTTACATTTTTACCATCTGTTTTAGTTTTCAATAAATACAACAATGCAATTAACAGTTATTTTCCATTTTTGTAATATTTCATAATATTACTGTTTTCGCTGTGTTTTTGATCAAATAAATGCAGCCTTGTGAGCATACGAAACTTATTTTAAAAACTTCTTTTGGACACTTCTGTTGCTTGATTGAATATTACAGTAAATACTAATATATTAGGATTTTACATTGAGATGAAATACATTTTTTACATTTACAAAGTATTAAATCTCACATATTTGTGTAAATGCAACTAGGAATAATAAAAAAAAAAATGCTATTCTATAAACAGACAGACAAACCAGAACTACTTTTTTTTTATTATTATTATTGAAAGCTCTCTAATCACTTTTTTACTTGTTAATGTTTAATTAATGGCTAATTATGTTGGATATCTCTTTGTGGCTATCACTGGAAGCTTTATTTGATTTTATACATTTATAAGAATTAAAATGTAGGCTGTTGAGGCCTAAATGATTGTGTAATACGTTTTATTTTAAATCAAATCAAATATTTATTTTTAAAGCTACAATTTGCAATGTCTACTTGATACTTTAGCACAAAAATAGCTTTAAATAATCTTTTGTGGGTATTTCACAGTCAAATTTATTTTGCGATTAATTAAATGAATCATCAGTAATATCTCTTTTTGGCTCTCACTGGGAACTTTATTTTATTAGATAAATGTATAAGACTTAAAATGTCACTCTGACGTACAGGAGCTGTTTAATTGTCCAAAAACAAATCTGTTTTTAATGTTTCCCTTCTCTTTTTTTCTAGAACATTCCAATCCCGACTCTAAAGGACTTTGCCAAAGCCATGGAGAGGAACACTCATGTGAAGAAGTTCAGCCTGGCTGCCACCAGGAGCAATGACCCTGTTGCTGTGGTAAGAGACACGGTTCACTTCAGATCGGACAAAAGCTGCCTTTAGGGGATGTGCCTACAGATTTGAGCTTTTTTGTGTCATAAAAAGAAATTAATTTCTCGAACTCTAGAATTATTGCTTGCTGTTGATTGCATGCTGTTTAAGTGTTTTCCAAACTGAATCTTTGCAGCTCTCGGCATGTTAAAGCTACGTGTGTTTGTCTGTGTTCACTGCAGGCCTTCTCAGACATGCTGCGAGAAAACAAGACACTAAAAAGTTTGAATCTGGAGTCTAATTTCATCACTGGCGCAGGAGTTCAGGCTCTAGTAGAAGCTCTGCGGGACAATGATGCGCTTATAGAGATCAAGATTGACAACCAGGTACTGCACACAAATTCATCCACATGCACTGCAAAAAATGCTTGTCTTACTTACATTTTTTGTCTTGTTTCCAGCCAAAATATCTAAAAATTCTTAAATGAAAAAGTATTTTCTAGACCAGTAAAAATTATTTTCTTGTCATCAGAAAAACAAGTCAAAATTTAGTGCGTTTTTGCTTAGAACAAGCAAAATAATCTGAAAATGGGGTTTCAAACTGAAAACAAGATTATTTTTCTTACCCCATTGGTGGATTATTATAATGCACTTAAGTTTGACTTATAAGGCAATAATTTTTACTCATCTAGAAAATCCTTCTTGATTTAAGAATTTTTAGATATTTTGGCTGGAAACAAGCCAAAAAAATCTAAATAAGAAGAGTTTTTTTTTTTTTTTTGCAGTGTGCTGTTCTGAAACCAGCATATTTAAGATATTTACGTTGTTACGAACTATTTACATTTTCAATAAATTAACTAATGAACAATAAAATGAACCATTATTTAAATTTTTTTGTAATATTTCACAATACTGTTTTTGCTGTGTTTTTGATCAAATAAATGCAGCCTTAGTGAGCATATGAAAAAAAAAAACATTTAATAAAATCATACCACTCTAAATATTTGATTAGTAGTGTATAATTGTAGGTTGTTTGCACATGACGTCATTGCTGTGCAGCTGGAATTTTTCTCCATAGGAATCACTAGCAGAAACTCAAAATGCCTATGTTTTGTGTTGTTTATGGACGCTTAAATCAGTCAAACTGAGAAACCACAAGGAGCTTTTATAATGTATGAAAATGTGCTGTTCATAAGGGGGGAAATGCGCAGGAAAAAGTGGCTTGTAAACCTGCATCTGTATTGAGGAGGAGAGTCAGATAATGCTTGTTTGTCAAATGATTAAGAAAAGATATAATAATCTGTTAAGATATTAATAAAGAAATATATAAACAGATACAGGGTGAGATGCTAAATGCCACATGTAGACACAATGTAAGATATTATATTTGTAGTTTCGAGAGCTTCATTGATTATAACGGAACATTGCAATAAATTAAAGTAAGTCAGCTTTTTAGTGACTATATGGAAGTGCTATTTGCACGCTTTCTAGGCTATAATCAGGGTGTAATTTGATTAAAAGTTTGTTTTATGTGCTGCTAACAAGACCAACAGACAAAAACCCTGCACATGCAGCAAAGTTTCAAGAGTGACTGAAAAAGCAGAACGAATGAGATACTGTACTGGTTTAGACACTATTACAAGAGAAAGGTATAAACAGAAAATCACAACATATGTTGGATGTGATCCTTATGTTATGAAGAGTAGTGATTATTCAACTAAATAGAAATAGTTGCCTGCTGTTGAGGCTGTGGATATGAGACGAAGCAATAAGTCTGATTGCAAACAAACTTTGGAAAGTGATTCCCACATTTATATGAAGGATGCAGGATATATATCACTCCTGAAACTACTGCTGTACAGGGGTTTTGGCTGTTGGTCCTGTTAGCAGCACGTAAAGCACAACTTTTTTCAAATTCCAAAATGATTATAGCCTAGAAAGCGAGCAAACAGAGTTTCCATATAGTCACCTGAAAAGCTGTCACTCACTTCAATGTATCGCAATCTCACACGGTTCCCTTGTAATCAACTGCAAATATAATCTTATTTACATCATGTCTATGTGTGGCATTTAGCATTGAGTGAATTCTCACTGTCTCACCCTGTATCTATTTATATATTTCTTTATATCTTAATAGTATTATATCTTTTATTAACCATTTGCACACACAAGCATTATCTGACTCTCCTCCTGATCGCAGACGCAGGTTTACAAGCCACTTTTCCCTGCCTTTTTCCAGTCAATTTCTTGCCTTTTCCTCCTTATGAATAGCACATTTTCATACACGATACAAAATGCAACATCTCGGTTTGACCAATTCCTATAAACAACTCAAAACATAGGCATTTTAGGTTTCTGCTAGTGATTCCTAGAGAAAAATCACTTCCTGCCCTCCAGCTGCATTTCTTGCATCATCAGAATCACATGGTTGCAAACAACCTATTACAAAACTGCAAAAACTTGAAAACTGTTTTCGTACTGATGCCTTATTTTTCATTTGTCATGAATATTATCTTGTTTGCATTAAAAAAAAAAAAGACAAATTACATTAGATAACTTTCATTCCCAAGTAGGGCTATATAATACATTATTGATGAACTCAATTTACTACATTGTTTAGGTGATGTTGGGATTGTATAGATTTACCATAATATGTAATTACTAGCGCTTTCGAGAAATTAAACTCTTTAATATAATTATTACACAATGTACTGATTAAATTAATCGCAAATTAAATGCACATCAATTTAGGCCAATACAGAAATATTTTGATTCAACATATAAACTTTTAGGCTACGATGTGGTAATAACATTGTTTTCAGAAGCTGCATCTGAAGTGGCATTTAGGTATATTTACACGGACCATTCAGAGGTAGCAGGAATGCATTTACACTGCAAATAGAATAAATTATGCAAATAGATGAATGGGTTTCAAAGGCTTGTGTTAGTAGGTCACTGCATATGAGTCTTCATTCAGTTATTCGCTTAATAATAATGAATTATGTTGCATCTGTACATATAACTCATCACAGGTCTGAATGCAAAGCTTGTTAAAATGTGTTGAAACCCTGCTATTTTCTGGCACTGTGCCAATAGAATTCAAATGTGAAGTCATAGTGAAAAGTGTGGCTTATGTAAGCATGTGTAATAGAGATGTTTCCGATGTGTGTTCTCTGCTCTCAGCGGCAGCAGCTCGGTACGTCGACAGAGATGGAGATCGCTAAGATGCTGGAGCAGAATACCAGCATTGTGAAGTTTGGCTACCAGTTCACCCAGCAGGGTCCCAGATCCCGCGCAGCTGCCGCTATCACAAAAAACAACGACCTGGGTGAGGACACCACCAAATGCACACACACTCTGATCGACAGAAACAGGCAAATTTATCATTGCTCATTTGCTGATTTATAGCAATCCTTAGAACTATACCCACAGAATCTGCTTTTACCACAGTAAAGCAATGGTAAAGTGGCCCTGGGATGGAAAACAGTGGCCATGTACACACTGTAAAGTTTCAGGAGTGACAATCGCATTTAAATACAGCAGCAAATCCCCTTAAATGATCTTTTTTTTGGGTGTACGGGACAGAAACTGACATCAGATGATTGACACTGAGGTAACCATAGCATTGTTTTGCATTTTCCACTGTTTTTGACAAATAATATTACAGCGACCAAAAACTTATGTTGGGCTTTTTAACTATAAACCACTGTTGACAGAGGAGTTGTGTTTTGTTTATGTTTGGAAGGCTGCTTTATAGAGCGGAACTCAGGAAGGGTTGCCATGTCTAACCATTATTTGCATCTTTAGGCTTGTGGGTTAGACTTGCCTCAAAGAAATCTAGTTTAGAGAGTTAAAGTAGGCAGGTGCAGGCTATTTACATTATCAAGCATTTGGATTTAAGTTTATTATGGGCTTGTTTGTTTGTTTGTTTGTTTTTGCAAGATCTGGCAACACTAATGAGTCAAGACATACCCTGGGATTTTCTTTTCTAATTTTCTATGATTTTCTTGTACCACATATACAAAAGAAAGGAGTAGTTCACTTCCAAAACAAAAATGTACAGATAATTTACTCTCCCCCTTGTCATCCAAGATGTTCATGTCTTTCTTTCTTCAGTTGATAAGAAATTGTGTTTTGAGGAAAACATTTTAGGAATTATCTCTATATAATGGACTTCTATGGGGACCTGAGTTTGAACTTCCAAAATGCAGTTTAAATGCAGCTTCAAACGACTCTAAAAAGATCCCAGCCGAGGAAGAAGTGTCTTATCTGGTGAAACAATCTGTCATTTTCCAAACAATCTAACAATATATATACTTATTAACCTTTTTTGTCTCGTCTATGTCTGCGTAAACTGCTTTTTTCCAGTTCAAGACAGTTAGGGTATGTCAAAAAACTCCCATCTTGTTTTCTTCCCCAACTTCAAAATTGTCCTAGATCGCTGCAGAAGTAAGAAAATGTTTACAAAGTGAACATGCAAAGATGATCAAATGCCCTTTTACAAAAAAAAGGTAAAACTGCGAAGTAGGACGATTTTGAAGTGAAAGACGAAAACGAGATGGGAGTTTTACGTTATACCCTAACTGTACATTGCAAAAATTCTTTTCTAGCTTAGATTTGTTGTCTTGTTTCCAGCCAAAATATCTAAAAATTCTTAAATCAAGAAGGATTTTCTAGACTAGTAAAAATTATTTTCTTGTTTTCAGAAAAAATAGTCAAAATGAAGTGAGTTCTTGCTTAGAACAAGCAAAATGATCTGCCAATGGGGTGAGCAAAAAAATCTTATTTCAAACAGACAAAACAAGATTATTTTTCTTCCCCCATTGGCAGACTATTTAGCTGGTTTCAAGCAAAAATGCACTTAATTTTGACTTGTTTTTCTGAAAACAAGACAATTTTTACTCGTCTAGAAAATCCTTCTTGATTTAAGGATTTTTAGATATTTTGGCTGGAAACAAGACAACAAATCTAGAAAAAAAAACAACGCTAGAAAAGCATTTTTGGCAGTGATTTGACCCGGATTACACAAACTATGCATGCGCTTTGCAGAGATGAGAAAATATGAGCATTTGACGTTAAAAAGTATATAAATTTTCAGGTCGTTTAGAAAATGACACATTGTTTCGCTAGATATGACCCTTCTTCCTCGGCTGGGATCGTTTAGAGCAGGGGTCAGGAACCTTTTTTTTTTTTTTTTTTTTTTTTTTTCAAAAGAGCCATTGAGAAAAAAACCTATATATTACTTCAATAAAAAAATAAAGGTTTCAATAATAAAACTTAATTTGTCCATGTACAACTCAAAAATAAACAAATATGGAGCATCACATCCTGGGTGCATGAATGAAAAACAGGCACATTTTTAAATTATGGTTCATAAAAAAAAAATTCACAAATACAATTTAAAAGAAAGTAATATTTTACTATAAAAATACTATTAACTTATTTCAGCTTTTGCTCACAGGTTAATTTGTTTACACCCGGCCACTTCATGCATTTTCTTCGATCGAATATCTATCCGATGGTGAAAAGACAGGTGTAAATGATCTCTGAACCGCTTTCAAGACGGATTTAAATCCGATCGCTCAAACCACTTCAGGAGGTCGTCTGGGCCGCATTCCAGATGAAACTGCATCTGGTTGTTGAAACCACGTGCAAATTGTACTCCTCCAAAAATGTTGAAATAACAAATGTGTGAGAGTGTTTTATAGGCTATATGGCAGGTTATAGTCAGATTTCTAGTGACGGTTATATTTTTACTGTAATATGTTAGTGAAGGGAGCCACAGGTACTTAACCACAGGTTTAGAGTCCTTTTGAAGCTGCTTTTAATCTGCATTTTGGAAGTTCAAACTTCGGGGCACCATTGAAGTCCACTATATGGAGAGAAATCCTGAAACGTTTTCATCAAGAAACATAATTTCTCACTGACTGAAGAAAGAAAGACATGAACATCTTGGACGACAAAGGGGTGAGTACATTTTGTTCTGAAAGTGAATCCTTTAAACACGTCATTAACAATTAGTGGTTCAGTTTAGTTCTGTACACACTGCATATCATTTATTCTGTGGTTGTCACTCTTGTAAATTGCTGAACTGTGTGTACAGAACATGATTAAGCACTAAAAGGTAAACTGATAACTATAATTATCTGCGGTGTGTATGCAGCCAGCGAGACTTGGTTAAGAACAAGTCTAGCTAATTACTAATGCACATCTGTAATTTACATAAGTCCTGTTAAGTACACTACTTAGTGCATAATTTCGTGGGCAATGCAGTGTTGTTAGTCATTCATAACAGAGCTTATTTACATAAAGGCACAGTAGCACTAATGGTATTCAGTTCAGATGGAAATGAAAAATTAAACCTTGGTGCAAGAAAACTTGATTTAAATAATAAGTGGACTTCAGAAGTCCTTCGAAAATTTGAAAAGGTCTTTTAAAATGTCTTTTATTTTATTCATGGATTTTCTTTTCCTTTCTGTGTTCCTTCAATGAAGTCTGGATCTGTCTGCTGTTTGCCAGTCTTATGTTTCCACACACACGCAGGTTGCTTTACACGCGTGTGAGATGATGTCACGCGTCAATCTCTATTCCGCTGTCTTTAGGTATTATGTGTGAGAGCATGGGTTTGACATTTAACCTTTGGCATGAATGCTAACAGCACATATCGACAGGTTATGCATGAGTTTTGTTTGTTTGACTCACCTAGTTAAACAGGGAGTGATAAGTTATCAGATCCTCACTGTTGTCAATTCAGGCCTTATATAGAAGTGATCTAGTCAACACTGATTAACACTTCTGGAAATGCACACACAAACACAAAAACACTAACTTTTGTAAGCAGTCATTTGACTTTCTGCATAAAGTTCAGGTCCATTTTGCTGCTTATTTCCTCCACTAAAAGAGAACCCTGTGGAATTTAGTATAAAATATGTCGAATTTCGGTCTAAAAGTAAATGACGTACTAATAGGGATTGGAAATCACAAAACACTTAATGCCGTAATGAGCTGGAAGCTGTACGTTTGATTTACTATAATCCTACTCATTATCATTATTTATGTTTGTGATTCACTAAAAAGAATAAACTTTTAAAAATATTTAACTAGGGTTGGGTACCTTTCACATTTTAACCGGTATGGTACCTGAAATTCTGTACTTTACTCTCTATGTAATAAAAACATTTGTTTAATTAAAAAAAAAAGCCCAAAACAGGTTCGTCCATTTTCCTTTTTCTTTTAAATAGCTTAAAGCGCCTTGCGAATTTTACTTTCACTTTCAAATTATTGGCAATTCGCTTAAATTCGAGCAACAACAAAATACAAGTCAAACTTATAGAAGTTTTATTAATTATTATCATATCATAATGCTTGACTGACTCATGCTAAGTGTACTTTCAGATATTTAAAAAAGTGTGCGATTAAGCTATATATATATATATATCAATATCAAATATATCATATCAAATATTTAATATTAGTCTGGTGAGTAAACTTAAACATTTACTAGCCAATGGCCATTCTGTAGAGGGTTGATAATATTTACAATAATTTATTACATTTGATAGGTGTCTCTCACATTGTCCCACAGCAACATTAAAATAGTCCAGATTAGTGTACAATGTTTTATAATAATAATTTATTCCATTTAGAGTCTATTTCATTCATTTAACATATTAATATTAGAGACATCCAAGTTATTTGAACATTTTTTTAAAAAGTAACACAACAGTTACTTTCCCTGATAATTAGTTACTTTTATAATGATGTTACTATTGGTGAAAAGTAACTGGTAACTATAACTACTTACTTTTTTTAAAGTAACATGCCCAACACTGCCTTTGATCATCAAGAACATGCAAATAATAAAATATGACATAATAAACTTTTAATATTAGCTCTTGTATAATACACAAGGCTAAAGTACAGTGCCTTTTTATAAAAGTATTCATACCCCTTCATTTTTTCACGTTTTGTTGCAGCATTATGTTAAACTACTTTAAATTACTTTTTTTCCCACATCAATCTACACTCCCTACTCCATAATGGCAAAGCAAAAAATAGGTTTTTAACATATGTGCAAATTTACTAAAAATAAAAAACTGAAAAGATCCCGTTGCATAAGTATTCATACCCTTTTCTGGGACACTCGAAATTCAGCTCAGGAGCATCATATTGCTTCTAGATGTTCCTACACTTGGAGTGGAGTTAAACTGTGGCAAATTAATTTGAATGAGTCTGATTTAGAAAGACACACACCTCTCAGAAAAGGTCTAACAGCTGAAAATGCAGATCAGAACAAAAACCAAGATAACTGCCTGTAGAGCTCAGTGACAGACTTGCGTTAAGGCGATGATCTAGAGAAGAGTTCAGAAACAAATCTGCTGCATTGAAGGTTGACAGAAGCATTCTCCATAATGGAAGATGACTGGAACAACTAGGACTCTAGAAAATGTCCAAGCTGACAGAGATGGAGAGGAGAAAAGGTGAGGCAAAGAATGGCAGATAATTGCCAAATGCAGATGTGCAAAGATGCTCACATCAGACCCAAAAACACTTGAGGCTGTAAAGGTGCTTCAACTATGGACTGAGTTAAGGGTATGAATCAGTCTTTTATTTTTAATACATTTGTCAAATGTGCAAATCTGGTTTGTGCTTTGTCATTATAATGGTGTATGGAGTGTAAATTGATGTGGGGAAAAACTCATTTAAAGCAGTTTAACATAATGCTGCAACAAAACTAAATGTGACAAAAAAAAGTGAAGAGGTATGAATACTTTTGCAAAACACTGTACATGAAAACCGATACTCAGTAGTTCAGGGGGGAAGTGATTGTTCATTAGTTTTTGGCTGAATTTAGTAATAGTGTGTAGTTTTGTAACAGGATGAAGGATTGACTAACACACTTGATTTATTAAGCGTCTTAAATGAGCAGATCTCATTAAAGGTTCTCGTAGCTCACAGCGTGAATGCTGCAAATGTATCCGGTTACTAACACGTCTCTGTTTTCTCTTTCAGTGCGGCAGAGGCGAGTAGAGAGGGATGCATAGAGCGTATTCTCCTCTCTCTCTCTCTCTCTCTCTCTCTCTCTCTCTCTCTCTCTCTCTCTCTCTCTCTCTCTCTCTCTCTCTCTCTCTCTCTCTCTCTCTCTCTCTCTCTCTCTCTCTCTCTCTCTCTCTCTCTCTCTCTCTCTCTCTCTCTCTCTCTCTCTCTCTCTCTCTCTCTCTCTCTCTCTCTCTCTCTCTCTCTCTCTCTCACACACACACAAGCTCATCAGACTCTTGTGCCAAACCCTCTGAGGGAGCCGCTTCACCTGAAGAAGGGACACAACTGGATACTTTGCCTCCCCAATGTTAATACTCGATGACCTTTTTGTTATGTATTATTATTATTATTATTATTGTTGTTAATTGTTGTTTGTTTTTATAGCTGCAACTCCTTTGCAGCCTTTTTTTGCTTGTATCTGCTCTTTTTCTTTATAAAAGTTCTTTGAAATGAAACTAAACAGGTTGCAAGGGTTACACACATGCACTCGAGCGCTATATTGATCTCCGGATCAGAACCTGTCGCCCACATTCACTCTGAACAAATCTAGACTCAACTAGACTGGATCTGCTGTGTTCCCCACTTAATGTGAGCTATTCTAGATTTGTCGAGTCTGGCTTTGGAGCACAGGTTTAATCGGAACAGACACTCCTTAAGAGGAGACGCTGCGGGCAAAAACACTGTTTTATCATGCACCTGGCAAGTTTGAGATTTTGGGCTTTTGAAAAGTGTTTTTTCAGACTAGTGGAAAGAAAACACCAAAAGACACTTAAGTGTTTCTTTTATAGCACTTTATCTATTTGTGTCAATGGATTTCAATTACAATACAGATTTTGAGAAAATGGCCTTTAAAAACGAGTTTTTTCTCCTACACTGAGCCATAAATCTCCACTTCAGCAGCACTTACACACACCACACTTTACATTTTTATTCCTGTCTATATCCTGAAGGATTTTACAGAGGGATTTGTTCAGATATAATTCGTTTGATTTTATAAAACATTTCATTCCCCCCAAAAATGGTAAAAATAAAAAAAACATTGTTTTCAGTCTGTTCTAATTTTTTCTGAAATATGGAGTGATAAAATGATCCCTTCTGTAAAACATTTGACTCTAATATGTCAAAAAAAATTAAAAAAAAGGGACTTCATCCAGTTTTTAGATTGTTGTACTAGAAATGTATGCAAATTAGCACATATTTCATTAAATAATGCCTCATTTGCATATTTAAACAATTTTAGAAAACTTGTAATACAAAAAAATGTTTGCAATTATCACCTCACTCACCCAGTTATTTGATTATTTTGAATAATTGCATGCATTTTTTGTTTTTTTGTAAAATGGTTTCTAAAGTTTTCTAAAATGGTTTAAATATGCAAATGAGCTGTTATTTAATGAAATATGCATTCATTTACATATATTTTTGATATGAAGTCAGTTTCAAAACTCTCGTTAATTTTTGGGTATTTCATTTTGTCACGCCATAATTCAGAAAAACCTAGAAATTAGATTAAAAAAAAAACAATGTATTTTTTTACAGTTTGGGGAGGTAATGTTGTATAAAATCAAGCAAATGATATTTGAACAAATCCCTCTGTAAAAACCTTCAGGCTATAGTCAGGAATACAAATGTAAAGTGTGTTGTGTGTAAGTGCTGCTGAAGTGGAGATTTATGGCTCAGTGTAGGAGAAAAAACTCATTGCGTTTAAAAATCTGTATTGTAATTGAAATCTATTGACACAAGTAGATAAAGTGCTATAAAAGAAACACTTAGTGTATTTTGGGTGTTTTCCTTCCATCACTTTATGAAACACCAAAAAGCCCAAAATCTCAACAGGTCAGAGTGTTTTTGCCTGCAGTGTCTCCTCTTAATAAAAGTCCTCTATATCTCCTCTATACTCTGGTTGGGTGTGGATGTCTTTGGGCAGCTGGATTGTCTCTAAAACACATTCTCTCATCAGTTTTGTAACCGACTGAAACAATTCATATTGTAGAAATCACTTCTGTTCCCGAAACACACCAGCTGATACAGTGTCTACGGAATTAGAATGCTATTTTAAGATCAGTGCCCTATTTTCATCAAATGTCATTAGAAATGGAAAAGTTGTACTAGATCGGGACTAATGACAACTTTGGGTGTTTAAATGAAGGTCAAGGTTTGATCGTTTTTCACTTGAAACTAGGTTTATTTCCAACAAACAATGCACTAAAGGGATATTTTCGTCTTTTTTAACACAGGAAGTGAGCATTTATGTAATATAGATGTTAATTATAGAATTAGATGAAAATTATAAATCTGAAATGGCTTTTCTAAACCCATGCCAAAGACTAACACCTAAATACTCTCATTTTCAGGACTCTAGCTGAGGTTAGACAGAAAATTAAAATTTTTGAGTTTATTAATTATTATTAATTTTTTAAGGTGTAATTCACTCTAGAAGAAACTGTGGAATTTATTGCCCTGAATTGTTCCAAACCTGTTTGCCGGTTTTTTTTTTTTTTTTTTTTTTTTTTTTTATTGAACACAAAAGGCGAATTTCTGAAGCGTTTTCACACAGTTTATGATAAACACTTTGTGAGAACAATTTAAGTCTGCTGTCAAAAAAAAACAAAAAAACTAGTGGTTCACCATCAAAAAATTGCCAAATGGCTTGGAGTGTAACGCAAAAGAAAAATTCTCCCCATTCAAAAAAATAAGCAGATATGGGTTTGGAGCAACATGAGGGTGAGTAAATAGCAACCTTTAGTTTAAGTATCTCTGCATCTACAAGAATATTTTTGAAGCACGTCTTCAAAGGTCTGCTAGAAATGAGGGAACTAGTTGAATGAGAGCGAGAGGATGAGAAAAGATTTGTCTTAAATAGCAACCAATTCTGGGAGCATCCAGAGCCCAGAACACACATGAACGCTTGTGATCGCATGCATGTCTGCAATGTACACTGCACTAACATGCTTTCATAACACCAGTGTAAAATACTCAACCTTTGTAACGCTTGTGCATCCTACGAGGTTCATTGATTGTGGTTTATAATGTAGAGCACAGATGCCTTGGCACGGTTGGATACGTTCGTATGGATTCTAGAGCTGGATTGCACAGGGGAACATGTACACCTGCTTTAAAAGCAAAAGCTAGGACCAAGTTTGAAGTTTTCCTTTTTTTCTCACCTTGATGTTGCGTTTGGTTGTTTTGTACTGTTCTGTTTTGTAAGAGCCTTGTGTATCAATTCAGTCTGTCATTTTACTTTGTGAACAAATGCTGAATTGCCTATGAAATCATGTTTTTTTGCTTACAGTTTATGTTTCATTCCATCTTTGTTTGATTATGGGTTATAGGTTCTTGCTTTGCTGAAAGCCTTGTGAGAAAGAGCTCTGCAGTTCATTTGAAATCTCCATCTCAGATCCTCTTCAGAAGATTCCGTACATATATAGATATACATATAAATATCGTGTATCGTGAATGCCTCTTATATTGACGCAATTTTATATGTTGATAATACATGTCTGGATTCCAGAAGAGGAAATCTTGTTATGTACTGTTAATAACACGCAACTCTGTAAAGTATCAGACGTCCTCAATAAAAATGTATGTTTTTACAGATTGGCCTGTTTCATTTCTTTCTCTAACCCTGCTGTGAGATCCAGAGTTGACAACTGAACATAAAACACAAGTTATACATCTCACCAGATTAGAATGACAAGTTATTTATTTGCAACTATTTTGCAACTTCTCGTATTCTACGGCTTTGTCCCTTCTGCTTTGCTGCGAAGAAGTAATAGTTTCTCACTGATACGAGAAACTATGATGGAAGTCAGACATTATTATGAGCTGTTAAGTCATTAATATGAGAGTGTTTCTCATTATTTTGACTTAACGAATCATATTTTTTACTTAAGCCACGCCCCTTATTAACATATAATTTGCATATTAAGTTGACTTTGAAAATGAAAACTGAAATTAAAAATATTAAAAAAACGAAAGATAATCGACATTTGGATTTGAATTGTGTCACTATTATTGCATCAGCATTAATAAAAACCTTTGTAAAAACTGAATTTTTCATGTTTACCATTTAAATCTAAGATTGGCAGCTTTGACTCGAGATTGCAGTGAAAATTTTTCAGTTTTCCAAAGTTTTCAATTATGGCACATATTTTGTGTGTAGCTTTTTATAATGAAATTGTTAGTCTGGTTTTCATTTTTTGAATTAAATTGATTTATTTAAAATTGGCAGAAAATGCCTTCCATAATTCGTAACTAGACCAATAGTACATTTTTGAATACATTTACACATAATAACTATAGTTATAGTCAAAATGTCTGTTCAATAAGGACTTAGCTAGCATTTATTATAGGATACTCTTTAATATTGCAATGTTAGCCACTGATATATATTATAGTACTAAAGTAATTTTATTAGTTCTTATTCAGTATTTGCAATAACAAAATGGCTAAAAGAAAACATGGATTTACACTGTAAAAATAGATTTTTATTAAAAGTTAAAATAATTTGTTACCTAGCTGCCTTAAATTTTTAGGTTGAATCAACTCAAATATCTAAGTTGTCACTTAGTACAACTTAACATTTCAAGATGACTGAACTTAAAATTTTAAGGCAGCCGGGTAACGAATTATTTTAACTTGACTCAACAAATAGTTTTTTACATTGTAGATCATAGTACTAGTGAAATGGAAATAGTGCATTTATTCACCATTTCAGGGTTTCCCAAACCGGTTGATGAAAATCGAATAATTATAAACAGTTAAAATAAAATGAATCATTTTAAAACAACAATCAAAAATGCTTTTCTTAGATTTCTTGTCTTGTTTCCAGTCAAAATATCTCAAAAATTCTTAAATCAAAAAGGATTTTCTAGACGAGTAACAATTGTTGTCTTATTAAGTCAAAATTAAGTGTGTTTTTGCTTGAAACAAGCAAAATAATCTTGTTTTCTGTTTGAAATAAGAATATTTTTCCTATCCCATTGGCAAGATTTTCTGAAAACAAGACAATAATTTTTACTCGTCTAGAAAATACTTCTTGATTTAAGGATTTCTAGATATTTTGCCTGGAAACAAGACAAGAAATCTAAGAAAAGCATTTTTTGCAGTGGGATTCTAGTCAGCACTGGAATATTTACTATCTTGGTGCACTGCAAAAAAAATGCTTTTCTAGCTTAGAGTTTTAGTCTTGTTTCCAGACAAATTATCAAAAAATTCTCAAATCAAGAAGAATTTTCTAGACGAGTAAAAATTATTGTCTTGTTTTCAGAAAAAAGTCAAAATTAAGTGTGTCTTTGCTTAGAACAAGCAAAATAATCTGCCAATGGAGTAAGAAAAATAATCTAGTTGTCTGCTTGAAATAAGATATTTTTGCTTAGCCCATTAGCAGATTATTTTGCTTGTTCTAAGCAAAGACACACTTAATTTTGACTTTTTTCTGAAAACAAGACAATAATTTTTACTCTTCTAGAAAATCCCTCTTGATTTAAGAATTTTTAGATATTTTGGCTGGAAACAAGACAAAAAAAATCTAAGCTAGAAAAGCATTTTTTTTGCAGTGTACAGTCTAAATACATAAATATAAATTCTTAAATGTTGTCAAATAAAGGCTAGCTTCTCTTCGTCAGTTCCATCAGTTATTTACATGCATTCAGGCAGAAACAGACCCTTTTTCAAACACAAAGGCAGACTGGAGTGTGTGCTGAGGTGCAGTGAAATCTGCAGGTGAGGTTTTATTTTAATCAGATCCAGTTTGTGGGATTATTTTGGAGATGCCAGGCGCATGATGTCATTGAGACTACATCATTACTGCTGTGTCTTAACCTCCAGCAGCACTTATCTCATCCTTAACCAACACCAGCCCAACAGACCTCACTGCTGCTGAAGGGGAAATGAGTCATGAGGTTCTCTCTCTCTGTGTGTGTGTGTGTGTGTGTGTGTGTGCGTGCGTGTGTGTGTGTGTGTGCGTGCGTGCGTGCGTGCGTGCGTGCGTGCGTGCGTGCGTGCGTGTGCGTGCGCGTGCGTGCGTGCGTGCGTGCGTGCGTGCGTGCGTGCGTGTGTGTGTGTGTGTGTGTGTGTGTGTGTGTGTGTGTGTGTGTGTGTGTGTGTGTGTGTGTGTGTGTGTGTGTGTGTGTGTGTGTGTGTGTCAGAAGGGGATGGAAAATGTTTCACACTGAGGCTGACGTCACTGAATTTATATATTTTCACCAGATGTATTCATCATGTTCTGTGATTAGACTTGTCCCAAATGACCTGCAGGGCTTCCTGTGATCTCATTTTAACTCTGTGTGTTTGGAATCGAGTAGAAACCACAGTCTCCAGTGAACAGCACCAATGAGTGATCTATCAGCTGGGTTTGGAATCCAACTTCAGATCCTCTAGTTCAATGGTTCCCAACTACAATCCTGGAGGCCCCCGAACACTGCATATTACAGTGCCTTGCAAAAGTATTCATACCCCTTCATTTTTTTCACATTTAGTTTTGTTGCAGCATTATGTTAAACTGCTTTAAATTAGTTTTTCCCCACATCAATTTACACTCCATACACCATAATAATGACAAAGCAAAAACCAGATTTGCAAATTTTACAAATGTATTAAAAATAAAACACTGGTTCATACCCTTAACTCAGTCCATAGTTGAAGCAGCTTTACAGCCTCAAGTCTTTTTGGGTCTGATGTGAGCATCTTTGCACATCTGCATTTGGCAATTATCTGCCATTCTTTGCCTCACCTGTTCACCTCTCCATCTCTGTCAGCTTGGACATTTTCTAGAGTCCTAGTTGTTCCAATCGTCTTCCATTATGGAGAATGCTTCTGTCAACCTTCAATGCAGCAGATTTGTTTCTGAACTCTTCTCTAGATCATCGCCTTAACGCAAGTCTGTCACTGAGCTCTACAGGCAGTTATCTTGGTTTTTGCTCTGATCTGCATTTTCAGCTGTTAGACCTTTTCTGAGAGGTGTGTGTCTTTCTAAACCAGACTCATTCAAATGAATTTGCCACAGTTTAACTCCACTCCAAGTGTAGGAACATCTAGAAGCAATATGAATGCTCCTCAGATACATTTCCAGTGTCCCAGAAAAGGGTATGAATACTTATGCAACGGGATATTTTCAGTCATTTCTAATGAATTTGCACCAATGTTAAAAACCTTTGTCATTATGGAGTAGGGAGTGTAGATTGATGTGGGAAAAAAGTAATTTAAAGCAGTTTAACATAATGCAGCAACATAACAAAATTTGAAAAAAAAATGAAGGGGTATGAATAATTTCGCAAGGCACTGTATAACATGCCAGAAACATGTTAATAACTATCTTTTTTTGCATTTTCAAAACTCTTCATTCAGTTTTGCTCAGGGGGAAGAAAAACAAATGTCCACACAAGGCCAATAATGGCATACAGTATGCAATGGTATACAAAAATTACCATTATTAGACCTTTTCTAATATATATATATATATATATATATTTATGTATGTATGTATGTGTGTGTGTGTGTGTGTCCACAATGTAGGAATACTAAGAACACACACTTACATTCACAAACAGCAAACATGCGTTGGAACTGGTGAACAATTAGGAAACATAAATACAATAAAAATAAATAAGTTGAAACAACACTAACACATGCACACATGAATCTGTGTGTGTGACGTCATATCTGTAGAATGTGAGCAGACACTGAGTCCTTTGTATTAAATGTCCTTGTAAGGCTGAGGACAAACAGTAGGTGTGACAGAAGTTAAACATTGATATGATATAAATGCGTTTGTGGTTAGAAGCAGCTGAAGAGACAGGAAGGCTAGTTTCCAGACAGACAGATAGACAGATAGACAGAATGATAGACAGACACATCGATAGATAGATTTATATATACTTGCAGTGTGCTTTTAACTAACAGTTTTTGTTTTTGTAGCTGACACTGTTGCAGTTGGGCCATTCCTGTTATACAGTGACTGTTCTGTCTCTATGATTTACTGACTCATATTGTCTCTAAAATGACTCACATATTTGTAAGAAATTGCATTGAGGTCATATTTAACACTTAAACAGAGATAATAGACATTAAAAATACTATTTTGTCATTTACACACCTTTTCATTAATACAGACATTCACTTTGATCACGTCCTCAGCGCAAAGAAATCAACTTCCACAAGAAATACAAACCATGAAATGATAAAAACTCAAAATATTTTAAATAATGTTATAGACTAGGCTAAACTGCATCTTATCATACATATAAATCATGAGAAACTATATATATATATTTTTTTTTGTTTTTTTACAATTTTAATCATTTACCGTGTCCCTAAAGTCACCTTCCACCCTGTTAGTATGTACTTTCTCGCCTTCCAAAATAGACTGTAATTCCATTGAGACCATTTTCAGGAAGTGATATTGTTTATTTTCCCACTTAAATTCAACTGTACAAACTAAGGTAAGCATCAACTCTCACTCCTTTTTTTTAAAAAAAGTTTTTTTAAATGTTATTCTGCTTGTCTTAAAGTTCCACCCTGTTATGCTATGTTACGGAGAATAATAGCAGACAAAAATGTAAAAAACACATCTAACATAGTTATAAAAAAGTTCTGTTTATTTGTAGAAGATTAGAAATGTTGATCAGTCAAATTGTCCACCCTGTTATGTTGGGTCTAGAAACCTAACAGGGTGGAAAATCCAGAACCCAAGCTTGGAGGGAAAAGACAGGGTAAAATATTTAATGCTTTTTTGTCTTAAATGAGTTAAATAACGTCTTGAACTTAAAGAGTTGTGAGAAAATGAGATGCGCATCACAGCAGCAAAAAAAAAAAAAAAAAAAAAAAGGTATCAAATCAACAAAAAAAGGTAACAGACATAATTGTAGCTATAATACGAATTAGTCTATATTTCATTTATAATGAATGCAGTTAAGACTGTAAAGTGTTTGAAAAAAATAAATAAGATCAGAAATGTGTAAATATTAAGTTTTTGTGCATATGAAGCGTCATTTGTTTTTGTCTGGTATAATAAAGGTAATCCAAATTAATTACAGCATCTTTATTTTCATCAATTATAAATACAAAATAATTTCTTATGTCTGTCCTCTCTAAACTGTACATATTTCTCTAGCCACCTCAACAGAGAATTGTTTTGCCACTAGTCATCATGATTGAATGTGACAAGAAATCAATCATGATGTGTCACTCCCCCAAAGAAAATCTGGATTTTTTTATTTTGTATCGTTTTGAATCAATATTATATAGGTGCAGTTCCACACATTACAGATGGCACACCATGCAGGACAGTGATGGAGAACTGGTGTTCCACCCTGTTATGATCCATTCCAGTCAGTTTAAATAATAATTTGACAGCAAATTATTTGGCATATTTTGTCTTATCTTATGAGGAGCATCAACAGCATACAGTAAATATGTTTTTGAGCAAAACATTTGCATTATTTACCATCCTGTTGGCAAAAATTGGCACAAAAAAAGTACCTGTTCTTAATACTCAAGACATATTCTATTCATAAATAATTGTTTTGTCATAATTTTTAAGAATAATAAAAAAAAACTATCATGACATAAGGGTCATATAACATCCATAAAGCATTTACATTAATAACATTTTGTGATAACTGTGTATATGTCCCTATAACAGGGTGGAGTATTTTCACAGCCAGTGTCTGAACAATCTACCCATATTTATTATTTTTGAGTCCCTGAGCTTGGCCAATATCTATTCCTATTAGTCACTTTTTGGGTAGAATGCTAAAAGCCTAAAAAACATGTAACTTGTTTTCCAAGAATTATAGAGCCAAAATGTTAGTGGATACCAGGAATGACCCAGTTGTTAAATCCCACAAGAGTGACAAAAGGTCATTATCTGTTCATGAGCGCCACCTACACACAGAAAGACGAACTGCATGTTCATAACGAAAGCGACCAGCAGAGGTCAGTGTGAACCTGATAGTATTATGGAGTTTGTTTTTAAATGACAAAAACGTACTAGTACAAGAGTATAATATGAAACACAACTGAGACATGAAGCTAACCAAACCAGCTCCAAAATAAATGATAATAATAAACATTAGCTCATACTTCAGATGCACAAAATACAAGAGCAAACCAGTGAATAGCAGGAGAAAAATAGATAAACACAATAAACGAATAACCACATAAATAAATAAAACAGAGAAACAACTAAACAATTCGTTCAAATGTTCTTCCCTTTTTCTCTTAAGACATAATCAAATGTTGCAGCGGGGGAACATTACCAGGAAAAAAAAATCCTCCATGAAATGTAACAATTTATTTATTTATTTGTTATTAATTAATACTGGTGTTTTATGACTGAAACTTTGTACACTGCAAAAAAAAAAAAAAAATGCTTTTCTTACTTAGATTTGTTGTACTTGTTTTCAGCCAAAATATAAAAAAAAAATCTAAAGATTTTCTAGACAATTAAAAATTATTTTCTTATTTTCAATAAAAACAAGTCAAAATTAAGTGATTTTTACTTAGAACAAGCTAAATAATCTGCCAATGGGGTAAGAAAAATAATCACATTTCAAACAGAAAACAAGATTATTTAGCTTGTTTCAATCAAAACAAAAACACTTAATTTTGACTTGTTTTTACTGGAAACAAGAAAATATTTTTTACTCGTCTGGAAAATCTTCTTGATTTAAGAATTTTTAGATATTTTGGCTGGAAACAAGACAGAAAAATCTAAGTAAGAAAAACATTTTTTGCAGGGTCTCTTGATGGATTTGAACAAAGAAATGAAATTTTAAAGAGATCTATTCCATCTGAGGCATGTTCCCATGTTTGATCAGGAGCTTTGATGTTTGAAGTGGAAGATGATTGAATACAAATTGATGTGAGGGACAAGAAAAAGAGGAGAGATGATCAATGGAATAGAGGAGAGGAGGATGAAAGTAGACAAAACTGACATGACTCATCCCTAACTTCAGCATTTCCATTAAAACCATCTTCCATCCAGTAATAAAAGGCCAAGGGCTACATCTGTCTGTTTTGAGACGACCTGTGCATGGATCTCTGCCCACACAGCACACTCCTTTTCCTCTGTTTAATAGCATACAGATGAGGTTTCATCTGCGTGAGCTTTAACACATGAGAACGGACAGATGCCGTGAGCTCCTTCTCATCAATAATCCTTCAAGGCCCTCGAACACCTGTCGGAAGAACATCCAGAACCCAAAACAGACCACTGTGACCCTTGCTTATGTTCACTGCAAAACATGCTTTTCTTACTTAGATTTTTAGTCTTGTTTCCAGCCAAAATATCTAAAAATTCTTAAATCAAGAAGATTTGCTGGACAACTAAAAATTATTGTCTTGTTTTCAGAAAAAAAAAAAACAAGTAAAAAATAAGTGAGTTTTTGCTTGAAACAAGAAAAATAATCTACCAATGGGGTAAGAAAAAAAATCTTATTTTAAACAGAAAACAATATAAATTTTCTTACCCCATTGGCAGATTATTTTGCTTGTTCTAAGCTTTGCTGTGACTTGTTCTTTCTGAAAACAAGATACGTTTTACTTGTCTGGAAAAACCTTCTTGATTTAAGAATTTGTCTTTTTGGCTGGAAACAAGACTAAAAATCTAAGTAAGAAAAGCATTTTTTGACGTGCATTCATCACACTACGAAAAAAACCAATGCTTTTCTTAGTTTGTTTTGTCTTGTTTCCAGCCAAAATATCTAAAAATTCTTAAATCAAAAAGATTTTCTAGACTAATAAAAAAAGTCCAAATTAAGTGCATTTTTGCTTGAAACAAAGAAAATAATGTTTTCTGTTTGAAATAAGATTTTTTCTTACCCCATTGGCAGATTATTTTGCTTGTTTCAAGCAAAAATGCACTTAATTTTGACTTGTTTTTTCTGAAAACAAGACAATAATTTTTTTTTGTCCAGAAAATCTTCTTGATTTAAGAATTTTGAGATATTTTGTCTGGAAACAAGATGATTTTTTTTTGCAGTGTAATGAATACACAAAATGCTTTTCTTACTTAGAATTTTTGACTTGTTTCCAGGCAAAATATCTAAAAATTCTTAAATCAAGAAGATTTTCTGGATTAATAAAAATTATCTTGTTTACAGAAAAAAATATTCAAAATAAAGTGCGTTTTTGCTTGAAACAAGAAAAATAATCTGCCAGTGGGGTAAGAAAAATAATCTTGTGTTCTGGTTGAAATAAGAATATTTTTCTTCCCCCACTGGCAGATTATTTAGCTTGTTTTAAGCAAAAACTCACTTTTATTTTGACTTGTTACTTCTGAAAACAAGACAATAATTTTTACTTGTCTTGAAAATCCTACTTGATTTAATATTTTTTAGATATTTTGCCTGGAAACAAGATAAAAAATCTAAGTAAGAAAAGCATTTTTTACAGTGTTTATACTCACACCTTGATGTGTATTCATCACACTGCAAAAAAAATGCTTTTCTTACTTTGATTTTTTATCTTGCTTCCAGGCAAAATATTGTAAAATTCTTAAAGAAGATAAAGACTAATAAAATTATTCTCAAAATTAAGTGTATTTTTTCCTCGAAAATAATCTGCCAATGAGGTAAGAAAAATAATCTTGTTTTCTGTTTGAAATAAGATTTATTTTAGTTTTTTTGTACTCGTCTAGAAAATCCTTTTTGATTTAAGAATTTTTCGATATTTTGGCTGGAAACAAGCCAAAAATCGAAGTAAGAAAAGCATTTTTTGCAGTGCATGCTAAACCAATCTAGATGATTAATAATATCTGCAAGATCAAATACTTAAGTAGGTTACCTTAAATGAAAAACTATGCTATATATTCTTGCATCTTTAAAGCTTAACCCTTGTGCAACCTTATGGACATTTTTATCCATTTTAGATCATTTTGTCTGTGTTAACGCTAACTGCATCAATTTTGGCTCAGGTGTGTATTTTTATTGGAATTTTAATATTTCTCCCTCATTTCCTTTAATAAATCTATTTTACACTAGATACAAAAAAAAAAAAAAAAAAATAGCTCCTTTCAGACAAAAAATGTCCTCATTGAAACCCATAAAAATGCAATTTTTAATCCCAGGGCCATTTAACTTTAAAATGATGCAGTATTTGTTAATAAGCTTTCACTCTGTTGGCAAGGCTTAATTTTTTACTAGATGGTGCCATTTTTTTCAAGTTTGGCATATATAGCAAATATTGCTTTATTCCTGCTTTCTGCTTATGCATATTATAGTCTATTATAGAGTCAGTTGGATGAATTATGCAGCTGTAATTGTATGGGTATGTTGATATGGATGTCAGAGTCCGGTTTGTGTGTGTGTCCTAAATAAAAAGTAAATTATACTGTATTGCCAATCCCAAATCCCAGCGCTGTGTTTGCCAGCGGAGCCTTGCTGCACCCAAACAAAATCTTACTAAAAGCTAATTTTTTGAGATATCAACCTCAAATTTGGAACACAACTTGTTTAGATGTACGGCTTTGATCTTCTATCAATTTTTGAGTTCAAAATGCTTTATAAAATATATATTTTATGTAGAAAAATGTGCATAAATCATTTTCATAAACTTAAACCAAACTTTTTTAACTTAAAACTTTTTTAAAATGAGACCAAACTTAAGTCTGTACTCCCGACCAATGCAATGAACTCTTTATGTCTGTAAGAAGCCATCCACCATGATTGAAGACATGCACCAGTAGAACATCTGTCCATTTATTCCCACCTGCAAGCGTGTGCAATGAATATCATGATGCCCTCAGTTTTTCTGTTAAAATATGCACGACTGTGACCCTTCAGCTCTATTCTATTAGGACATAAGTGCAGGAATGAAGTGGTATAGGCTACACTAATTACATTTTGGAAACATTATTCAAGAGGCTCTAAATAAACAAAACGCAGATTAATTTAGTCATCCGGTAAGACAGAGCGGTAGTGCTGTTGTCTTCTGAGGGTGTTGGGTAACATACAGCACCTGCTGCTTTCAGTAAGGACTGCAACCTCGATTGGCCTTAACGTCATATAGCGAATAAGTCATTCATTTAGTCAGGTCAAATTACTAGATACAAAGGTGACAGGGAAAAAAATGCTGATTTGTATTTAGATCAATGAATGCATCTGAATACATGTCCATCTGTACTTGTGTGTAGTATCTGTGGTTTCCTGTAGAGGGCAGAGCAGTTCTTCAGACTCAGGGTCTCCAGTCCTGCTCCTGGAGAGCTACTGTCCAATCAAACACACCTGCAGCAGCTAATCAAGGTGTTCAGGGTTACTTGATCAGTGTCTTGGAGCAGACCTGGAATGGAAGTCTGCACTAGTTTACTCTCAGATGTAGGCTATAGTACAATATACGCATAAGCAGGAAACAGGTTTCCTTTACCTAAAAGAAGTATACTTCAAATTTATTTTATTAAGTATACTTAAGTAAAGTTCAAGTATATTTTAAGTATACTTTATATAGCAAGTATACAAATATCAGTGTACTAGTAGTATACTTGTAAGTGTACTATTTCAATACTCATTGGGGCTAAATTGGCCCACTTTCTAGTATATAAAAGTATACTTATAAGTATAACAGTAGTAAACTTTGAGTACACAACTAGTTTACATCTATGTTTTCAGTGTGTACTGCAAGTATACTAAAAGTGAACTTATAGGTATACTGACAGTTTACTGATTAAATACTTTTTATGCATTTTTAGTACACTTTGAAGTATAGTCTCAGTAAACTACTAGTTTAGTAGTTTTATACTGCAAGTATACACTTAGGTTTTTCTTTAAGTAAATTTACATCATACTTTAAGTGTACTACTATGTCCCTATTTAGGCAGGCCTATTTGTCTTTATATATTTTGTTATATGACTATCTGAACTAAACATCAAAAGAAAGAACAGGGTATCTGCTTGTAAAAAAAAAATATTCTAGCTTCATGCATTATTTTTTATAAACACTTGAATGTGGGTAAGTTTCATAAAAAAGTAAATAAACAACATTTTGAACAAAAAGGCTATTGATGATAATCAAAACATAGATGGAGTTGATCAACAGCCCAAAGCTTGACAGTCATTATTTCCTCTTCATGGGTGGACATTTTATTCCATAACGTTACACAGTTTTCCATATCTATGGTTTTGATGCTGTTTTATGTCTGATGATTGTGTTAGATTACATGTGGAAGCATCTGTTGTTTCGGTTTCTTCTTCACTTGTGTTTTGGAAATTCTGTTCAGAAGATGTTTATAGCATCCCTAGAGTATAACAATGAAAACACAGATTCTCAGAGCACAAGTACAGCTCAAATATACTTGTAATGTAATTTGAAGTATACTGCTGAAGTATATTGCTATTTTTAAAGAAAGTATACAAATTCATTTATTCCTGTGATGGCAAAGATTTTTCATTGTTACATGATCCTTCAGAAATCATAATAGCTCTTAGTCAGGTGAGATGCCATATTGAATTTTATGTACATTAACAATGAGGCTGTAAAGGGTAGACTTACAGTTTTTACAATGGCATGCATTGTGTATAGCCCTGGATCATATTCATGTGGAGTCTTTTGGAAACATGTTTTACCAGCTGAACCATCAATACGTTGTTTTTTATCCATCACAGCCTCGTCTTCGTTCCTAATCAAATTAATAATAAGCATGTGACAGCATTTATTTGATGCTGAAATCATATGTAACAAAAGTCACTTTTGATCAATTCACTTGTTTGTTCATTTCGAGCCATCAGAATCAGTCTTTATTGTTGCTTTTATCATGCTCTGACAGTTCGGCTAGGAGCTGTTTTGTATAATGTATTCCAATCTACAACAATATTTTAATGCATATAACATTCATGTAAAAGTCTATGTCTTTAAATGTTAAAGTAGATAACTTTCAAAGGCTTTCAGCCTGTAGTGTCCTTGTATGTGAAGAATGTACAACATCTTCAGTTTAACATCATAAGTTATGAACTAAATGAGTGAAATTAAAAGCTAAACTGGAAGGTGGTAACACTTTCAAATGCACTTGTTCTGGAATCACAAAGATTGCACAAAACAGGACAGTGAATTATAGGCCTATTGCCACAATTGTGAGAAATGACTAATGCACACAAACACAAACTAAGTTACAACAGTCCAGAGTTTCAATTGGCAGGAATAATAGAGAACTGACTGAACTTGGAAAAGAAATAAGAGAACACTGTCAAAAGTGAAATAATGCAGTGGTCTGTCTTTGTCGGTTAAATCTGTTTCCCTTCTTTGTCTGCTTGCAACTGAACCTGTGCAACCACAGTCCAGCAACTTGTAGACACCTGCTTCCTCTTTCTCTCAAAACCAGGTCATGTGGTTTAGAAAAAAATCAAAAACATCTCAGAGGTGAAAAGTTATCGCCCACGCTCCCTTTTCTCCAACATCGCCAACCTGATCAATCACTGCGTTTGGTAGAAATTATATTTCTACATGGCAAAAACTTTACTACACTGTAAAAAAGACAAACAAACATAAAATTTACTGTAAAAAACTGGCACAGTGCCTTGCAAAAGTATTCACACCCCTTGTGTTTCACATTTTGTTATATTGCATCCTTATGTTAAACTGCTTTAAATAACTTTTTTCCCACATCAATCTACATCTCATACACCATAATGACAAAGCACAAAACAGGTTTGTAACAACTTTGCAAATTTATTAGAAATAAAAAACTGAAAACATCCCGTTGCATAAGTATTCATACCCTTTTCTGGGACACTGGAAATGTATCTCAGGAGCATTCATATTGCTTCTAGATGTTCCTACACTTGGAGTGGAGTTAAACTGTGGCAAATTCATGTGAATGAGTCTGATTTAGAAAGACACACACCTCTCAGAAAAGGTCTAACAGCTGAAAATGCAGATCAGAGCAAAAACCAAGATAACTGCCTGTAGAGCTCAGTGACAGACTTGCGTTAAGGCGATGATCTAGAGAAGAGTTCAGAAACAAATCTGCTGCATTGAAGGTTGACAGAAGCATTCTCCATAATGGAAGATGACTGGAACAACTAGGACTCTAGAAAATGTCTGACAGAGATGGAGAGGAGAAAAGGTGAGGCAAAGAATGGCAGATAATTGCCAAATGCAGATGTGCAAAGATGCTCACATCAGACCCAAAAAGACTTGAGGCTATAAAGCTGCTTCAACTATGTACTGAGTTAAGGGTATGAATACTTATGCAATCTACTTATTTCAGTGTTTTATTTTTAATACATTTGTAAAATGTGCAAATCTGTTTTTTGCTTTGTCATTATTATGGTGTATGGAGTGTAAGTTGATGTGGAGGAAAACTAATTTAAAGCAGTTTAACATAATGCTGCAACAAAACAAAATGTGAAAAAATGAAGGGGTATGAATACTTTTGCAAGGCACTGAAGCTGTGGTTGCCAGAATTTTACTGTAAAAAATACGGTAGCAATGTTTTACAGTTTTCACTTAAATTTCCAGGTAAATACCGTAATTTCATTAACTGATATAATGGTAATGCACCAACCTTTTGTACTGAAATCTGTTTTGTACATTTGTAATACACTGATAGCCACCAAAGTGGTGATAACAACATCGCATGATCAACCAAAGCCCTTCACAAGGAGGTTTTAAATAAACTAACTAAATGTCACAATGTCACTAAAACTAATAAACATTTTAGTCAAAAGATTCTTGGCCATTATACACTGCTAAAAATGCTCTTACTTAGATTTTTTTGTCATGTTTCCAGCCAAAATATCTAAAAATTCTTAAATCAGGAAGGATTTTCTAGACGAGTAAAAAGTATTGTCTAGTTTTCAGAAAAAACAAGTCAAAATCAAGTGCGTTTTTGCTTGAAACAAGCTAAATAATCTGCCAGTGGGGTAAGCAAAAAAAATCTTATTTCAAATTGAAAACAAGATTATTTTTGGCAGATTATTTTGCTTCTTAAATATATATAAGAAAAATAATGACAACTCATATTTTTGTAATACATATTTTTTTGATGTAATATGTCCACTTAAACTTCGGAAAATTCACCACATTTGCAGCAGAAAGACAGTGTTTGGCTGCAGATATGACCCAGAAATAAAGGGACAATTTGAGAGAGAGACAAAACTAAAAATTAAAAGTGAAGGCAATGTATCCCTTCAAATGTGTTACAGTTTTCAACCCTTTGCTTTGTCACATTCATATTTTTGGAAAAATATAAGGAAGACAATTAAGAATGAAAGCATTACAATCTGACAATTGTGGTTTTAGTTAAACTTTTAAATGAAAGATATTTTGAACGAAAAATAAACAGACTATAGACAAACAATTTGTGTATGTTTAGCTTCAGTCCTGTCAAAATTTGAAAAATATATTACAATTGTCATCATTAAATTGTTATCAGGGACAAGTAGGTATTGATTTATAACAAGCTCTGTGTGAAATCCTTTTTAAACCAATGCCATTTTGTCCTTTACATGGTTAAGAAAAAAAAAGCTGTTTCAATCTGAAAAACATGAAAATAAAATGAAAATAATAAAATGTTGTTAACGCCTGAGGTTTGACATGTGCATAATCATGTGGGGTATTTAGACAATAAATGATATGTAGTTAAAAAAAAGTATATTCCAAGTAGAAATGTTACAGAATCCTAGGAATGGGGTCACATTAGAGTGTTACATTTCTTACATCTGTGTAAATGAACAGCTGTGATTCTAAACAACTTCCTCACAACATTCGAAACAGAACTTTAAAACTCTTGTTTTAAAGACAGACAGGCCTATGTGCTTGTGATTAGGCCTATTACTGTTTAAGTATCCATACAACATATCCTTTTCCTAACAAAAAAAAGAAGAAGTTTATTCAAGTCTGCTATTAGTATACTTCTTTTAAACTGAAAAAACAGTGAAGTATAATTTCGGTCTACTTATATACTTCCCAGAAATATACTTAAAATGACATTTAAGTATAATTGACTCATATTGAGAAAAAGTCTAAGTATATTTGAGCTCTACTTGTGCTCTGGGAATCTGTGTTTTCATTGTTATACTCTAGGGGCGCTATTGTACATCTTCTGAACAGAATTTCCAAAACACAAGTGAAGAAGAAACCGAAACAATCTCAGGTTACTTGACTGTAACCTTGTTCCCTGAGAAAGCGGAACGAGATGCTGCGCTGCTAAGCGCATTGGGAACGTCTTTAGAAGTGACCAGCTGTGAATATTGTATGTAAAACGTCAATAAAATTGACTAAACGGCAGTATAGCCTCGGTTGGTGACGTCACAGGAGCGCACGCGCACGAGGCTATAAATAGATGAGCCACAGGTGCATCGTCAGGATATTTTGTCTGAAGAGCAGTCCTGGGACATCTTCAGCACGGCAAAGTAGCGCAGCATCTCGTTCCGCTTTCTCAGGGAACAAGGTTACAGTCAAGTAACCTGAGATTGTTCCCTTTTGAAAGCTACAGTCGATGCTGCGCTGCTAAGCGCATTGGGAACGAGAATACCCACGCCGCCGTGCTTGAATATGTCTGGACTCCTACGGTTGTGCAGGTGTGTTTCACAAGAACGCAAGAAGGCCTAGACATTAGCTTGTGATGTCGACTCAAGGACATGAGAGCCCGGAGTGGCATGAACATCCAAGCTATAAAATCTTATGAATGTGTGCGGAGAGGACCAGCCTGCCGCATCACAAACTCGTTGTAGGGGAGCACCCCTTGCCAACGCATTGGACGAGGCGACCCCCCTGGTGGAGTGAGCCCTAAGGCCTATAGGCGAAGCTTGACCGCGCGCCTCATAGGCAAGAGCTATAGCATCCCTGACCCAATGAGAGATGGTCTGCTTGGTGGCAGCTGCTCCTCTGTTATGGGGGCCATAACAGACGAAGAGTTGCTCCGACTTACGCCACTGGCTAGTGCGGTGGATGTAAGCCTGAAGAGCACGGACTGGACACAGTCTATGAGAATTCTCCTGCTCCGGCGTTGTGAACGGTGGAGGACAGAAGGCTTCTAAAATGACCGGATGTACAGCCGAGAATGGCACCTTGGGCAGATAATCAGGATGAGGATGCAAAATCACTTTGACCATTCCTGGGGCAAAATCTAAGCAGGATGGCGCGATGGACAGAGCCTGCATGTCCCCAATTCTTTTTAAGGAAGTTATTGCCATTAGAAAAACCATTTTAAAAGTCAGAAGTTTGTCAGACGCTGATTCTAAAGGTTCAAACGGGGTTTCAACCAGACCCTCAAGGACTATTGCTAAGTCCCAAGAAGGGATCTTGGTTTTGACTGGAGGCCTCAGTCTCCTGGCCCCACGAAGGAAGCGGGAGAGCAGAGGGTGCCTCCCAAGCGGTTCCCCATCAATCAGGGTGTGGCAAGCCGAAAGAGCGGCCACATATACCGTAAGAGTAGCGGGGCAAGTGCCTGATGATAATTTCTCTTGCATGAAGTCCAACACTGAAGCAATCTGGCAGTTAACTGGATCTACATTGTGTGCAGCACACCACCTTTCAAAAATACCCCATTTAACGGCATAAATCCTCCTAGTGGAGGGAGCCCTAGCACTTAGGATGGTCTCAATAACGGCAGGTGAAAGCCCCGTGTCCCTCAGTTGGTTCCCCTCAGGGGCCAAACGTGAAGATTCCACAGGTTGGGCCTGGGATGGAATATCGTTCCCCCCGCCTGCGATAGAAGGTCCCTCCTCTCCGGAATCGCCCAAGGCGGGCCGTCGAGGAGAGATATTATCTCCGAGAACCATACTCTGTTCGGCCAACGCGGCGCTATCAATAAGAGGCAAGAACCTTGCTGGCGAACTCTGGCTAGAACCCCCGGGAGCAGAGAGACTGGAGGAAACGCATACAGGCGCATATTGGGCCATGAGTGCGCCATCGCATCCAGACCCAACGGAGCTGGGTGACTCAGAGAGAAGTAAAGGTGACATTGCGCTGTCTGTTCGGAGGCGAAGAGGTCCACTTCCGCTTGATAAATCTGGTCCATATCAGATTCACTACTTCCGGGTGGAGTTTCCACTCGCCCGTCGGTAATGTCTGTGTAAGTGCCCTGGAATGTAAACTGCCTTGAGTGACAGGAACTTTCCTTGGGCCCAGAGAAAAGTCTGTCTCGCTATCCTGTTCAGGTTGCGAGAACATAGACCTCCCTGGTGATTATGTAAGAGACTGTCGCTGTGTTGTCCACCCGTACTAGGACATAACAGCCCCTTAATTGAAGGAGAAAATATTTCAGAGCCAGAAATATAGCCATCAACTCGAGGCAGCTGATGTGCCAAACGAGCTGACGGCCCTCCCATGCCCCTTAAGCTGGACGACCATTTAAGGCCGCTACCCAGCCCATCAGGGAGGCATCCGTCGTTAGCAGTTTGCGACGACATGGAGCCTCTAGAGTGGGACCCAAGGTGAGGAACCGGGGTCTGAACCACGGAGATAGTGTACGAAGCCATTGCGGCGCGCCACTTTTATTTGCCTTAAAGGATTGGCTCTTGGATAAAATCCTCCGGCTTTTAACCACAACTGAAACTGTCTCATGTGCAACAGCCCCAAAGGAATCACCGTGGATGCTGATGCCATGAAACCTAACATTGTTGGCACTGACGATCAGTGCATTCTTGGCCTGGCCTGCCTTTGGTCATGGTCTGCCGAATGGTCTCGATTCGAGCGGGAGACTGCTGTGCCCGCATCGTGATCGAATCCCAAACGATTCCGAAATAAGTCATTCTCAAGGCAGGAGAAAGAACACTTTTCTTGGTGTTGAGTCTCAACCCTAGAGAAACCAGATGAGCTAACACGAGGTCTCGTGATGGATCTCCACCTCTCGCGATTGTGCTCAGAATTGACCAATTGTTTATGTAATCCAAAAAGCGAATGCCCTGGAGTCGTAATGGAGCCCTGTGCTGCATCCATGCATTTTGTGTATGTGCGGGTGACAAGGCTAGGCCGAATGGAAGAACCCGAAATTGGTATGCTTCGCCCCCGAAAGCGAACCTCAGGTATTTCCTTTATTGTGGCAATATTTCTATACGAAAATATGCGTCCTTCAGATCGATCGTGACGAACCGATCGAAGTTGAATCTGCGTCACGACCGTCTTGACAATTTACATCTTGAACTTGAGCGCTTTAACTGAATGGTTTAAGCCTCGAAGATCTAAGATTGGACGCAGCCCCCCATTCTTTTTGGGAACCAGGAAGTATCTGCTTTAATAGCCCTACTCTCTTACTGAAAGAGGAACATGCTCTATGGCCTCTTTGCTCAGAAGATTTGTAGCTGTTGTGACAGTACGTGCATCAGTTCCGGTTTCACGGAAGTGTAAACCACGCCGTTGAAACGCAGAAGATGACTGATAAATTGGATTTTATATCCTATCTGTACTGTGCTTAAACCCCACAAAGAGATGCCTGGCAGAAGCTTTACACGCTGCCAGACTCTGAGAGTGGTATTAATTTAGTTTTAATTTTAATACTTCCCTTTGAGGGCATGTTAGATGTTCAACGTCCAGAATGACAGCTGGAAACGACAGAACATCTAACATTTCGCTGGAAACCGCTGCCCCCCGAGGCACGAGAAGTGGCGGGGATGGAGAGGTTTTATGAGGGTATCGGGAAGTGGCGAAGATGTTGAACACGCCACATCCCGCGGGGAACTACCCTCACCATAGATACGAGACCATCAGGACTTTCTATTTTTGTTAATAATAGTTCTGAGGTCTTGCTTGGGAGGTTGCTGAGCGCAGCGAGCCTGTTCCCAGTCTCTACGAGGGGGAGCACGCTAAGCCACGCTCTGCTTTTTAGCCTCCCTAGATGTTGAAGGACCGGGGCGGGACTGTGTTAGACGGCCCCTCCCCTTGAGTGCGGTGAGGAAGAATTGCACAAATACTTCATCTTGTTTCTTTACCTCCTTATATATGTCAACAATGGTATTAACCAGGTTTTCAAATAAACCGGAGGGAGAAACGGGGGAATCTAACAGGAAAAAACAGTTTCTTTCTTTAATTCCTGTCAGATTCAGCCACAGCAGCCTCTCCGCGCTGATCAAAGCACTCAAAGAACGGCCGCTGGCGCGAGCCGTTTGCTTGGTTGCACGGAGAGACACACTCAAATCCTTCAATAAATCAGCCTGGAACGCCTGTAACACTGCCATAGTGTGCAACGCAGCACCAGCCTGACCTGCAGCTTGATAAACTTTACCCACTAAGCTGATGTTGTGCTACATGGTTTAGTGGGCAGGGTAAGTTTCTTTATAGACGATGTAAATTCGGGCGAGAGATAGCTCGCGAGCGTCCCTTTCACCCGACATCTCCATATAATCCAACAAATTTACTGTATTTGGGGGTCTCTTGTTCATCTGGCCAGTCAAGCTGCAACCTGTCCACAGCGCGAGTGACCACCTCTAGCAATTCCTCAACAGATTTACTTTCGCGAGAAGAACGCTCAGAGGCTGGCGGCTCGCGATCTGATGAACCAAGAGATATGTCATCCCCTCCGTGAACCGAAGAAGCACCGAAGCGCGCTTCGAGATCACGAGAAGGAATGTCAGGATTTGGTGACGCAGCAAGCGAAAGGGACGAACCCGTCTCTTGCTCGTCAAGCAAATCCATGCGAGAGCCCCACGATTGAAATGCAGGTGCGGACTGGAAATAATTAAGACGAGTGCGAAGCATCTTGACAGTAAACAGGTCGCAATGCTCACACCCGCCCTCCTCTATCGCCATGACCGCGTGCTCCCAAACAAACAAAGCAATAATCGTGTGTATCCATCTCGGTCATGGGACGCGAGCATGGAGGAACACAACGCTTACCTGCTTGTTGACTCATGATGCTCTTTTTCTTCTTTTTAAACTCTTAAAATAAGAAGAGAGAAAAGTGAGAAAAAGAGTGAAGTTTCTGCGTTCTGCTTAGTCAAACTAACTCCTAACAAAATCAAGGATGAGTAAGAGAGAGAGTTTTTCGACGCACACAACACACAGAGTGATCTCTGAAGACAAAAGACCTGACGATGCACCTGTGGCTCATCTATTTATAGCCTCGTGCGCGTGCGCTCCTGTGACGTCACCAACCGAGGCTATACTGCCGTTTAGTCAATTTTATTGACGTTTTACATACAATATTCACAGCTGGTCACTTCTAAAGACGTTCCCAATGCGCTTAGCAGCGCAGCATCGACTGTAGCTTTCAAAAGGGAACAACAGATGCTTCCACATGTAATCTAACACAATCATCAGACATAAAACAGCATCAAAACCATAGATATGGAAAACTGTGTAACGTTATGGAATAAAATGTCCACCCATGAAGAGGAAATAATGACTGTCAAGCTTTGGGCTGTTGATCAACTCTATCTATATTTTGTTTATCATCAATAGTCTTTTGGATCAAAATGTTGTTTATTTATTTTTTATTTATGAAACTAACCCACATTCAAGTGTTTATAAAAAAAAGCATGAAGCTAGAATTTTTGTTTACAAGCAGATCCCCTGTTCTTTCTTTTGATGTTTTGTTCAGATATTCATATAACAAAATACATTCAAATAAATACCCAAATAGGGACATAGTAGTATATTTAAAGTATGATGTAAATTCACTTAAAGAAACCCTAAGTGTATACTTGCAGTATAAAACTACTAAACTAGTAGTTTACTGAGACTGTACTTCAAAGTGTACTAAAATTGCATTAAAATGTATTTAATTAGTAAACTATCAGTATATAAATTCACTTTTAGTATACTTGCAGTACACACTGAAAACATAGATGTAAACTAGTTGTGTACTTAAAGTATACTACTGTTATATTTAAAAGTGTACATTTATAAACCAGAAAGTGGGCCAATTTAGTCCCAAGGAGTTTTGAAATAGTACACTAAAAGTGTACTACTGGTAGACTGACATTTTTATACTTACTACATAAAGTATACTTAAAAATATACTTTATAAAATAAACTTAAAAGTTTAAAGTGTCATTCTTTTTGCTAAGGGGTTTCCTTTATAAATGGATGCTAACAAATACACTATTTGAATTAAAAGTGAAATAAATATATTTTTTTCTATTCAAGAGACAGCTGCATTTCAGAGCGTTAGTGACGCGACGCTCGCTTACAGTCTTTGATTGGTCGACTGCCCGGCGACGTCACATTCCATTTGCAGCCTTGAAAAACGCAACGCGCTGGTGTGCAGCTAGACGGGGGTGTCATCATCACACGCGCGTAGATCAGGTTTCACTGGATGATCCGCGTCCATCGCGCAGGCCCACGTTAACGACAATGGCGGCTGGAAAAATCACTCAGCTTTCCCGTTTCCTCTAAACATCACTGCTAAAAATGCGCCGCTTGGGGTGTGACGCTGGAAACATGCGTATTTATATCCTGTGAATAATATTCGTCTGTCGGAGGTGAAGCGCGCGCGTCACGGCAGCTTCAATAATAAAGGATTGAAGATGGCGGAGTTTTCTCCGGTGCTGCCCCCGCTGCGGGATGATGGAGGGGGCGGACGGTACGGACAACCGCTGTTCTCCAGATCCAGGTCCGGTTCGGAGTCGGACAGTGAATTATCGCAGAGTTTGGCCCGGACGAAGACGCGCTCCTACGGCAGCACCGCGAGCGTCACTGCGCCGTTAGGAGAGAAATACGTAGAGCACCGGGTAACGGACGGAGACACTCTGCAGGGTATAGCGCTCAAATATGGTGTAACGGTAAGAATTTGAGTCATACATCTATATAATCACACATAATACAGCAGTTAAAGACTCAACCTTGTGCATACATCCTTTGGGGAATCACACTGGTGCGACATGGACTGTGTCCCAAAAACTAGTGAGCTGTCTATCTAGACAACATTTTTGCAACATTATATGCGCCTGTCTGCAGGAGGTTTAGGGCCAATGTCTTTAGCATGTTTCAAAACCTTTTTGTGCCTCAAAATTGTTTGCATTTTTTTTTTAACCATCACAAACGTGCACCTGCAGATTTGGGCCCATGCTGTTGATTAGGCATGTTTCCCAAAACATAATAAACCCCTTATTTATAATATACAGTGTTTCAGGTTAAAAGGGCTGTGAACTGCTTGCAGTATTTTAAAGCATCCTAATTGTGAAGTTTGTGTCATTCCAGGGCTTGCAAAATCTCTGGTAGCCCTTCAGACAGGTACTCTTTAGATTTTAGTAGCTTGAACATTAATTTGACTAAAATAAAAGACATTTTTTTTTAGATGTCAATCAAAAATATTTTCAATGCACAAATATCAAGGAAGGAATTTTATTTTACAATTTACAGTGTATCTGCAGAATTTTTGCAAATCAATTTAAGGCAATTTATGACCCAGTTTAAGAGTTGCACAAGTAAAATGAACACAGTTTGAGTGGACCTGGACAATGTTTTAAGTTTAAATACAGGTTTTCACAAAAAAAAAAAAAAAAAAAAAAAAAAAAAACAGCTTTTAGACCATTAAAAGGGATAAATCAAGTATAGAATTTATTACATTTATTTAAAACATAAATAGTCTTAAATGTTTAGATTTTTAGAAGGCACACAAAGTCTTTCACATTTACGACTTTATGTGTTTGCTGCATAAAAACATGGGTCGATAATTGCAATAATTACCATAAACAGCAGAAAATTTGATTGGAAATGCAATTTTGATTCTCTGTCAGGAGGTGGCGCTTTAGGAGCGCTGAAATATTGCAGTTTTATCAGGCATGAAATGAAAATGCCAAAGACACGTTTCTGAGGACACTCGGTTCCCTTCAGAAACATTCATATAAAGACATCTGTGCTGCGTTTTGACTTTGAAACGTGCAGCGTGCATATTTATTAAAAAAAACATCATTGCCTTTTGAAGTTTAATCCAGCCCTATGGTGATTCTGTCTTTCCGTCCCCAACTGTAAGACCTCTTAAAATTATAATTAAGACTTTTCTTGTACTATTTAACATATTTAAAACTTTTTATGGCCTTAAATTTCATACAGCTAAATTAAGGAGTTTTTAAAGCCCTGCAGGAGCCCTCTACTTTAAGATGAAACATTTTGGTAGCCCGATTTTGCAAGCCCTGCATTCACCGTCCTGTACAGCCCAGAAGTAGTATGCTGTAGTATGGACTATGTGATCAAAACCAAGTGTGCTGCCTGTCTAGGCAGCATTTTAGGGCATCCTCAGTACACACAGAAGTTTTGAGTATCATTGGCTTGTGCATGACGGAAAATGCTTTGAAAATATAACATGATTAGTTCTAATGCAGAAATAATGAAACTCATTATAATACCACACATCCAGCCATTACTAAGTGTGCTGAGAGAGATTTGGAGCTGATTTGTAAACGGAAATCACATATTTGATCTTCATCTCCAAGCAAATATTTGCTCTTGTAGTCTGATTGGTTCCATTAGACACATGCTGGTAATGTAGAACAAGCAAACACTAGATAGACAGGTTTGTGTTTCTTATATATGTTCATATGTTTGATATTTTGTCTTTTGTATTTGTATTTTCGCAGATGGAGCAAGTTAAACGGGTCAATAAACTATTCAGCAATGACTGCATATTCCTGCGAAACACGCTTAATATTCCCGTCAAGACGGAAAAACGCTCTCTCTTTAACGGACTGTCTCTGGAGTCACCCGACAGCGAGGAAAGCACACCGCAGGAGTCGCCGTTTGTGAGTCAGGACGTGGACGCTCCATCTCCTCCGCCAGAACCGGCCGTCCCGGAGCCCAACACCCGACCCGTGCAGACGGAAGAGCTGTCCGCTAAAGACTACTTACACCGGCTGGACTTACAGATCAAACAGTCCAAACAGGCCGCCCGCAAACTCAAAGAGGACGGTGGGAGGTAAATGAACCTTTGACCTGCATGATCTTCTGTCATCTTTTATAAACCTTTTGACATCTTTAATAATGAGGAACGCAAGCTGTGTTCCAAACCCTAGAAAGTTACCTAGCTGTCTGTTGCCTAAATAGGGAGTTACCTTCTAAGGGGCAACGTTTCAGTCATTTTTCGATGTAAACACGCACTCGCGTCTCTTTTGAGGCATCTTGCACATGAGCACTGCGTTTCTAAAATATCAATGTCAGTAGCACAATCAGACCAATCGGAAGACCCTAGAGGCGGGGCTTGCATTATTCATAGAGACGGAGTGACACGCATCATAATCTGAAAACCACGCCCACTGGGGAAAACAATCCAACGCTCTCCGTTGACTTTGTATTATGGGAAGCTGCCTCCTTGTCATTTCTGACTTATAACAAAAAACTGAACAGTGTCTAAAAGCTGCTATGAGACAAGGTGTACAGTAAACAAGCTAAAAAACACAAAGCAACATTTTTATATAAGCTGTTGACCTAAAAAAACAAAGCATTTAAGGACACAAAAGTAGGGCACAATGTGTCACATTACTCTGAGAACAACGCTGGTGACAGTCAACATTCATTATTTTTAACCATGTCAAAGGATTATTTCACCACCCTGAAAGGAGGAGATATATTGAGAAGCTAAATTGTATTGGTCTATGTCAGTGCACCTTTTCCTTACCTTCTTATTGTTAGAGAACTAATCCAACTGAATGTCCCAATGTAAAATACTCTGACATCTATAGCTATTTGTGTCCTTGAACACTTGTTTTTTGGGGGGTTGACAGCTTATAAAAATGTGTTTTTTAGCTTGTTTATTGTGCAGCTTTTAGACATTGTTCAGTTTTTTGTTATAAGTCAGAAATGACAAGGAGGAAGCTTCCCGCAATAAAAAGTCAATGGAGAGCGTTGGATTGTTTCCCCCCCGGTGTGGGCGTGGCCTAAATGTGTTCTGTCTCTATTGGTTTCCACAGAAAATGTAATCAGTGCAACGTTTTCCAACATTCAATAATGGGAAATGTTTCTTGAGCAGCAAATCAGCTCATGTGATCTCAGATCATGTGAATGATAGCTGCTAAAAATTCAGCTTTGCATCACAGGAATAAATTATATTTTAAAATATATTGAATTAAAAAAATGGATATTTCAAATTGTAATAATATTTCACAATATTACTGGTTTTACTGTATTTTTGATTAAATAAATAGTTTTTAAAAACATAAAATCTAACCAACTTCAAACATTTTAAAGGTAATCAGTTGGGGGTAACGCATTACAAGTAATGCAAGTTACGTAATCGGATTACTTTCCTCAAGTAACTAGTAAAGTAACACATTATTTACTCATTTACAAGAACATATCTGAGATACTTTTTTAAAAATGAAACGCCAGTTACTTTTTGTTTCCTTTATGTATTTAATCCCATTTTATTAACCGATGTCTTTGCTGCTGACCTTTGTTAATCTAAGTCAACCATACTAATGAGCAAAACTTACTTTAGATTTACTAACATTTGTGCTTCATTTTTCTCATTGCTGAAGAGTGTTGAACTTCCTTCTCCTACAGTTCTACTGTACGGATGTAAATTTACTTTTTCTTTAGCCTTAGGCTTATTCATTTAAATTTTTCATGTGAAAGGGCTTTTGCATTTGCTAAAAATCTAACTTTTTATATTTAAAAACAAACAAGCAAGCCCTGCCCAGATTTAAAAAGTGACGCAAAAGTAAAGTAACGCATTTACATAAAAAGTAACTTAGTTACTTTTTAGGGAGTAACTCAATATTGTAATGGATTACTTTTAAAAGTAACTTTCCCCAACATTAAAGGTAATATACCTTCAGTGTAAATTTCAGTAGTTTGATGTTAACACGTCATATTCTAAAAGTGAAAAGAGGGTTAAATAGTATTTTTGAATTGTATAATTAAATAATTATTATAATGTTAAGTTTTGAATTAATTTATATGTCTAGTTGGCATTCCCCCCATATGTGTTGGCCATCTTAGATTGTGTTTTTTTCTTGCCTTCATGCAATTGTGGGATCTGTAAACGTTACATACAGTACAGTATATTGCTGTCTTAAAATTTGCCCAAAAGAAGATTAGAAGCATAACTTGTCCTTTTTTTAATGATGCTGAGCACCATTTTTCTCGGCAGCACACCTGTGAAAATGCTGTGTAGGTAGGAAGCTCTCTGGAGCAGAGAATGATTTGCTGACCTGTGCTGAGAAACTGAAATCTGTCCGTCAGATCCATCAAGCTGAAATGCTGCAGTTTTTGTTTCAGCTGAATCAGATTTGTGGATGTGTTTAGAGGGAAGCCTTGTTGTCTTCCCTCCATTTGAAAAGCAATGGAAGTGGTTTGTCATACATCCTTAGACAAACGCACACTTGACATGTTTCTCAGAATGAAACCAGTCAGGTCATGCTTTTTCGCTCAAGAAGTGCCACATTTTGGCACACGTCTCTGCTGATGGTGGTAAATTGCAGGTTGTAACCTGTTGGAGTCTTAAAGGTGTAGAAAACTTTCAGAACAAACATTTACAGGTAATGTACTCACCCCCTGGTCATCCAAGATGTTCGTGTCTTTCTTTCTTCAGTCGATAAGAAATTGTTTCTCGAGAAAAAAAACATTCCAGGATTTCTCTTCATAGTGGTGCCCCCAAGTTTGAACTTCCAAAATGCAGATTAAATGCAGCTTCAAAGAGCTCTAAATGATCCCAGCCGAGGTAATTATAGTCTTGCTTTTTTCAATTTAGCAATAAAATTTAGTTCGTTTTTATTAGTTTCATTAACAATTTTGATCCGTTTTAGTTTCGTTTTTATTTTTGAACACATTTCTATTTCGTTTTTATATAGTTTAGTTTAGTTTTAGTTTTTTAGAGCTCAAATGGAGATCAGGAATACCCTGCAATTCTAAACTAAGCAAAATAATAATATCAATTGCTAAAGTTTATTTAGAAGCGTTTCATTCATTTGAATGAATTATTAAACATTTAATACACAATATTTGTATTTAAAATATAATATATTCAATACACCAATTTTTAATATTAAATTTATGAAAAAGTGGTTTGAATGAATAAATGACTCATAATAAAAAACATTACTGGATGAATCAACATTTTTGAATGAATCTCTCTATTCACTGACAAATGCATTTTTTAACAGTCAAATCAATGCAATGCAACACAAACGTTATTTGAAGCGCCAATTAATTTCAAAAGATGACGTGCTCTATTTTGACCTCTACTATAGACATCAATGTTCATATCCAAACTATGACCTTTAATCCTAGTATTTCTGTGATAATATGAATGACTGAGTGTTAGAAAACACTATTTGTGAAGCTGTTTCTTACCTAAACATGAAGTCTGCTCTCTCTGTGTCAGCGGTAGTGCAAAAACACATTTGAGGACTTTTTCAAAGCTTTAACAGACATGGGGAATCATTGTCATTTAGAAATGAGATCGCATGGGTGTTTGAATCTCAATCATTTAACAATTAATCAGCTCTAGTATATTGGTTTGTTTGCTTGTGTTACAGAAAAAAAAAACATAATTTTTCCTTAAAACATATGCAGTAGCCTATAGATTTAATGCGGTTGCGGTTCAGGTCGCCGTCTTTATCATTTTTCCGCCGTGGGGTGAGAACGTAATGATTACAAAAAGGATTATTTATTTTTGATAATTATTTTATTTCAGTTGTTAGTTTAGTTTTAGTTATTTTAATTTATTTTGACACTTTTATTTTATTACAGTTTACGAAAATGTTTTTTGATCAATCGTTTTCGTCTGACAATTAATACACTATTTAACCTCAAAGGCTTGTCTTCAAAATCGTCCTCCATCGCTGCAGAAGTATCAACCCACTGTTTACAAAGTGAGCATGCAAAGAAGATCAAACGCCCTTTACATTAAAGGTAAAATAGCTATTTCGGATGATTTTGAAGTTGAAGAAGAAAATGAGATGGGAGTTGTTCGAGACAAGCATTTTAAGAAAAAAGTATATAAATTGTCAATTTGTTTTGAAAATGACCAATCGTTTCGCTAGATAAGACTCTTCTTCCTCAGCTGGGATCATTTAGAGCTCTTTGAAGCTGCATTTAAACTGCATTTTGGAAGTTCAAACTCGGGGCACCATAGAAGTCCACTATATGGAGAGAAATCCTCAATATAATTTCTTTACAGCTGAAGAAAGAAAGACATGAACATCGTGACTGACAAAGGGGTGAGTAAATTATCTGTAAAGTTGTGTTTTGGAAGTGAACTAAACCTTTAAATCCTCCTAATCTTCTCTGCGTGAAGCTCAAGAAAGAATGTTCAAAGTGGTGAACTTTTCATGCTAACTTCACCTTCGCCTTGTTCTGTATGACTAAATGTTTTGACGTGACCTACATTTGATACGTCTCTGTGACCCTGTCAAGCTTCAAAGAATCATACAAGTAGTCCATACGAGTCATAATATTCTTTTGAAATGGAAAAAAAATATTTTGAAGAGGGCAGATTTCTGTTTTCAAACCAGGGTTAAATTCTTATTGAGGTTCCTTGAGCTTGAGCATTTGGGCTTTTGTTGTCTGTGATGTTGTGAGGGTGGTCAATGATGACAGAATTATTTTGATTATTTGGTGAACCATTGCTGGAATTCTGTTTCCTATAATATGTTTTCATTCATTAGATAACTTTGAATTGAAAAGCAATTGAAGTTGTTCTCTCAGCCATTGTAAGAAATATGAGCACAAACTGCTTAATAAATCATTAAGCTCTGGAAAGGAAGAACACATGCGCTATACGCACACATGCATTCACACTGAAATGCCATTGTCCTTTACACACACCGATCAATCACTGATGCTTTCATGGAAATGATTGATGGCCATTGCTCATCATCAGTTGTTGTTCTCTCCACATACACTCCCAGGAATTGTCAATCCAAAAACTCCAATTTGGAAACATTAATTAATTTGCAAACATGCTGTTTTCAATTTAAACGGGGATTACAGGAAGAGCAAGATCAAAGCCTCATGCATTTGTTTGCACAGAAATCTCAGTGAATGTTTTTCAGTTTGGAGGAGATGATTGACCCTGTGATTGATTCTTAAAGAGATAGTCCACCCAAAAATGACAATTATTTACCCTCGTGTTATTTCAAACCTACAGTAGTCAACATTTAAAGTGGATCAAAAAAGTTGATCAAAGTTGTCCTAAAACAAGAATGGGTATTGTTTTGGTTTCGGGACAAATTTAATGAAAGGTTTTGATCCACTTCAAATGTTGACTACTCTATATGGCTCTTTCTGCAGTGGACCATGAAAGATATGTTGACATGTTTGCAACTAAACAATTTCGGTTCCCATTCACATCTATTGTATAAACAAAAATGCAGTGGAAGTGAATGGGAACTATTTGGCTTGATGATCTCATTTTTGAGTGGACAGTCCCTTTAACCTACAATAATAATCACAAAATTGCCATCAGTGTTTCTTGAACTTTAAGTCACATTGTAAATGGAATTGCATTGCCTTGTGGCATACGCTCCTGCAAGCGGTGGACTGTCCTGTATACTGCACCCTTTGGCAAATAGTACATCAACCAAGCATCAGAACTTTTGCACAGTATACACACTGCACAGTTGACACGTCTGGGTCACAGACAGGAAGTAAGCAGAATTATATTTAGGTTAGGTTTGTTTTTACTTATTTACACACTGGTATTTGGGAACAAAGTGTGCGCCGTTCATTTAACTAGATTTGTAATGAGAAGCGTTTATAAATCTAGTGTCAGCAAAACAACATTAGAGGATTAGTTCACTTTCAGAACAAAAATTTACAGATTATGTACTCACCCCCTTGTCATTCAAGATGTTCATGTCTTTCTTTTTTCAGTCGTGAAGAAATAGTTTTTTGAGGAAAACATTTGAGGATTTCTCTCCATATAGTGGACTTCTATGGTGCCCTGAGTTTGAACTTCCAAAATGCAGTTTAAATGCAGCTTCAAAGGGCTCCAGCCAATGAAGAAGTGTCTTATCTAGCGAAACAAATTGACAATTTATAGACTCTTTAACCTCAAATGCTCATCTTGTCTCATCTCTGCAATGCACATGTGTAGTCTGTGATCCAGTCATTACAGTTAGGGTACGTTGAAAAACATCTCATTTTCTTCTTCAATTTCAAAATCGTCCTAAATTGCTATTGTTTTTTTTTTTTGTTTTTTTTGTAAAGGCTGTTTGATCTTTTCTTTGTATGTTCACTTTGTAAACACTGGGTTGGTCATTCTGCAGCTATGTAGGAATATTTTGAAGTTGGGGAAGAAAATGAGATGGGAGTTTTACAACATACCCAAACTGTCTTGAACCAGAAAAAAACAAGAGTTCACACAGACATAGACAAGACAAGCTTGAGGTTAAGTATAGAAATTGTTAATTTGTTTTGAAAATAGCTGATCGTTTCACTAGATAAGACCCTTCTTCTTCGGCTGGGATCGTTTAGAGTCCTTTGAAGCTGCATTTAAACTGCATTTTGGAAGTTCAAACTTGGGGCACCATAGAAGTCCACTATATGGAGAGAAATCCTGAAATGTTTTCCTCAAGAAACATAATTTCTTATTGACTGAAGAAAGAAAGACATGAACATCTTGGATGACAAGGAGGTGAGTAAATGATCTGTACAGTTTTGTTCTGGAAGTGAACTACTCCTTTATTTAAGATGTATATAAAGCTGTTTTAATATTATTTGCGTTTAATTTCAGAGAGGAAGACGACCCAGCAAACTCAACATCATCATATCAGGAGATCTGACGGATTCTTCTTCATCTGTTTACCTGCAGCGCTGACAATGACCCATCATCTTCATCTTTATCATCTCTGTTTTGCCTGCTCATTTTTTACTCTACCTGTATCCAAACTGCAACACCGGACCATACGCCATACACGGTGCTGAAGGTCCACCATTGCCTTCTTCAACAGTATTATAGTGATTTTATTTCTGATTTTTATCAGCATTGTTCCATGCCACATTACAGTAAAGAAGCTACAGCCGAGTTTGTCTTCTTTAGGAAGAGCAATAGCCGTCCACATGTAGATCACAAACGTATGATAACCAATGCTCAAATGAAAAGCTATATCTGCAATCTGTCCAGTGACGTAACCTACCACAGATAAAACAACCTGGACTCTCTGTGGCTGCCTGCTGATTTTAACTTATCCTTTTTTTTTTTTTTTTTGCCTATAAAAGCTTTATGTGTGGGGTTGAAAGGGATAAATAATGCTGTTTTGGTGTGAATGTTGTGTTTTTGTGTGTTGGGGTTTATTAAAAATATTTTACTGTGCTGTTTGACTTGGATTATGCGGAATAAATGCTTCTGTAAACTGAGAGCTTCCTGTTTCGTGGATTATAGATCTGCATCAAAGTTTTGGGTTATTTTTATAGGATGGGTCTCAGCATGTCTAAACTCAGAATGTACTGAGCCGTAATGTTTACTTTAGCTGCGTATAGCAGCGAAACTTGCCAACAAGCACATAATTAAGAAAGGCCATTTGCAAAGACGCATAAAAACCCTTTCCTTTTAAAAACGAAAGCAACATTAATCCTCTTCGTCTTCAGCGGCTCAGATGTCGGGAGTAAATGACGACTGCTATGTTCATTATTACATCCCACAACAGAACACCTCAATCGCTCAATTAGAGTCTTCCTCTGCACCTGAGTCACACAATGGCGATCAGAGTCGGACTGTTTCAGCTCGGTGAGGGCGGGGCTAAGGTAAGATGCTCATGTCAATCAACTATTGTGGGAGTGGCCTCTGTCTGTGTGTCGTCACACCCTCAAGCTGAGAATGACCTGATTTTAAAAAGGGATATTTCTCATTGTAGGGTGGTTGTGTACACAAACTGGCAACACACATTAATGTTCAAACTACCTGTAAAAGTGAGTTTTGCATCCGACGACCCCTTCAATGAAACAGCTAAAAATGCATATCAGAGCTGGCCTCTTGGCAAAAATTTAGCAATTGATAAAGAAGGGCCTTGGTGACCAAGAACCTGATGGTTGCTCTAGTTGAGCTCTACGATCATATATACCTACAGAAGGACAAACATCACTGCAACACTCCATTCTGGGGCTGTACGTATAAAGCCTCTCAGAGTAAGTCTTATGCAGTCAAAATTCTAAGAATGACGCCATTTTACTCTTATTCCTAGACTTAAGAATAAGTGTGATGCATAAAGGTTCATAAGACTTGGTCTCAGCTCCTTAATTATTTAAGAGAGCTTACATAGGAGTAACAAGATAGCAGCAAAGAGGGGGAGACAAACACTTTACAATGAACATGTGATGTATTGGAGTTATATGATGATACAGAGTTGATAAAACGATACAAACTTGATCGTGAAGATTTTTTAATTTTTAAATTTTTTTTTTGTAACCGATCAACTAAGAAATTTAATACCTTCTACCACTCTACAAATCAATGCAGAAATGAAAGTAATTACATTTATGGCTGGGAAATTGGAAAAATCCATCAATGCACTATGGATGACAGTAAATAAGGTGTTAAATATTGTGGCAGTAACCCCACCAGACACAACACTGGCCAAAAGTGATATGTGGAGGGGTTTTTTATGACCCCCACATATCACTTAAACCATCAAAATATAAAAGGGGGAAAAAACACTGACCAGTGTTGCCAACTGCTTTTAATTCGAAGTAGCTAAATTAGTCATTATAAATCACTATGGCACTAATGAACTATGCAATATGCTTACAAAATCTTAAATGCTTTTTTTTTTTTTTTTATTAAGATTGGAAATGTTACATTTCCTAGGCCGGACATCACTTTTAGCCAATACTACTGTATATGGCAGTTCATTGATTTTCCAGCTGATCGTCAAACAATGCTGCAAAAACAACAGCTACTGATTGGCCACAGCTGCATCCACTTACCTTCACACTATAAATAGTTATTCACCTCACGGCGGCTTTGGCTGCTCTCAATGTTGCCCCTGGATCTTCATGCTCGTATTTACCTGTCTGAAACTTAACCACGGACTCTTTCCCGTATGCCTTTGAAGATACCCTGAGAGATTTAAGATAAGACTGTTTACCCTTTCAAGCATTGTGCTTCTATGATTTGCCTATGTTGTCTTTTGACGTTAAGAAGTTAACTTCAATTAAATTTAATAAAAGAAGCCTCAAGTTGAACCTACCTTGTCTCTTGACCTGTGTTGTGACAACTATTGGCTTTTGGGTTGACATCATTGTAGTCCTTAGTTCACGACACTCAGTGTTGGGGGAAACACATTACAAGTAACTCAAGTTACATAATAATATTATACTTTTTCCAAGTGACTAAAGTAACGCATTACTTTTTAATTGGCAAGAAAATATCGGAGTTACGTTTCCAAAAAAGTAACGCCAGTTACTTTTTCTCCCATTTATTGATTAAAAGCTCTCCTGTCTCCATGTTGAGAGAAATTGTGAGATGTTATTTTAGTTCTAGAATAAATGTGAACATGCATTAATTCATCTCACAAAAAACAGATACAGTGTTCCTCAAAACTAATAAAAAACATGAAATTCAACACAAACCTGCAATAATTAAATGTGTTAAATAATACAAATATCCTTTATATATATATGTAATTCCATTTTATTAACCGATGTCTTTGCTGCCGACCTTCGATGATCCAATTCATCCATACTAATAAGAAAAAATTAGTCAAGATAATCTAACTTTTTTTATTGCTGAAGTGTTGATTTTTTTTCTTCTGTGGTCTACTATACAGACGTCAATTTACTTTTCTCTAAGCCTGAGGCTTTTGGTGTTTTACATTTGACAAAAATAGAACTTTTTATATTAAAAACAAACAAGCAAGCCCTGCCCAGATTTAAAAAGTAACGCAAAAGTTGCTAAGTAACGTAGTTAGTTACTTTTTTAGGGAGTAACTCAATACTGTAATGCATTACTTTTAAAAGTAACTTTCCCCAACACTGACAACACTTTACCGAAAGTTGCTTTTAGCTTCTTTATGAAAGTTTCCTACTCTTAGAATTTTTTTCGACACTTAGGTCAAAGTTTAAGACTATTCTTATGAGCATTTCTGAGAAGTTTTATACATACAGGCCCAGTTCAAAGAGTTGCTCCTAGTGACCAAATTTTAGGAAAATTCTCCGAAATGCAGGCGTTTCTTCTTAAAATTAAAGAAAAGATTCTAGTAAAGAAAAAAAGTCATTCAGAAAGCATCTTAACTCTTAGAAGAGGTTCAAAGTTGTTAGGAGTATAGACGAAGACTTTAAAAAAGCCTAAGAATTTCTTTAGCAGTGGATAAAATTGACAAAACATGAAGAGTGAGAAGAAATATATTGCACACAATGCATGACAGTAGCTGCTTTTCCAAAGCTTTGGCGCTATTTTATAAATGTTGATTGAAAAGTATTGCGAAATGACGGCGTTTCCATTAACCGATGTTATGCGACTGAAGCATAATTTTTTCTCGCGCGATAAGTCATGGAAATGGATTTTTGTGGGATTTTGGCTATATTTAATCGAATGTTACCTTTAAATGTGAAAAAAAAAAAAAATGTTTCCATTGCTGTTTTGCGAAATATTTTGCGAAACCTCATGTGAGCGTAAACATTATATTTTAATATAATTTGAGTTTTTTGCTCAATTGACTTGTTTAAAGAATAACTAAAGAATTATACTTCAAAAAATGCTTTTATTACTCAATTTTTTTGTAGTTTCCAGCCAAAATATCAAAAAATTCTTAAATCAAGAAGGATTTTCTAGACAAGTAAACATTATTGTTTTCTTTTTAGAAAAAAACTAGTCAAAATTGAGTTTTTGCTTAGAACAAGCAAAATAATCTGCCAATGGGGTAAGCAAAAAAAAAATCTTATTTCAAACAGACAACAAGATTATTTTTCTTACCTCATTGGCAGATTATTTTGCTGGTTTCAAGCAAAACATACTTAAATTTGACTTGTTTTTACTCATCTAGAAAATCCTTCTTGATTTAAAAATGTTTGGATATTTTGGCTGGAAACAAGAAAATAACTAAGTAAGAAAAGCTTTTTTGCAGTGTAAGCAACATTAATACTGTTATTTTCCTAATTATAAAAAACTGACCCTCTAACACTAGCTCTCTCTATTCTACGTCTATGATCTACTTTTTATTTATTATAAAAAAAAGACAACCACACAAGTGAAGTAATTCACAACTGAGCTAAATGTTACCAAATTGAGCTGAATAGTCAAACTATTCAAACTGGATTTGTTTAAAGAAAAAGAATTACACTTCAAAAATGCTTTTCTTTCTTAGAATAATTTTTTGTCTTGTTTCCAGCCAAAATATCTAAAAATTCTTTAATCAAGAAGGACTTTCTAGACAAGTAAAATTGTCTTGTTTTCTGAAAAAAAAGCCAAAATTAAGCGAGATTTTGCTTAGAACAAAGCAAAATAATCTGCCAATGGGGTAAGAAACATTTATTTATTTCAAACAGAAAATAAGATTATTTTTCTTACCTCATTGGCAGATTATTTCAAGCAAAAACACACTTAATTTTGACTTGTTTGTACTCGTCTAGAAAATCCTTCTTCATTTAAGAATGTTTAGATATTTTGGCTGGAAACAAGGCAAAAAAATCTAAGTAAGAAACGCATTTTTTGCAGTGTAAGCAACAATAATACTGTTATTTTTCTTTTTTCTTTTTTCTTTTTCTTTTTAGAATTATAAAAATCTGACCCTCTAACACTAGCTCTGTCTATTCTACTTCTATGATCTACTGTTTATTTATTATTAAACAAAAAAAAAAAAGACAACCACACAAGTCAAGTAATTAAAGAAAGGCAATGTTTAATAGATTTTTGGAAAAAATCACAATATTTACATTTAAAAATACTTGATTGTTGTGAATCTATCGCATGTGGAATATACAGAGTCAAATAGTGGAGAAACAAAACCAAACATAAGATAGAGAAGGGAGATATAAAGATATAAAGACTGCCCCCTACAGACTGGGAGACAAAACAACAACAAAAGGAAAGCAATTCACCAACAGTCGAGCTGATTCTGATTTTTTTTTTTTTTTTTTTTTTTTTTGGTTGATTGAGAAACAATAATACAGATTCATCTGCTTGATCAAATGAGAGGAGAAAATGCTATACACCGTATATGAATGAATGAATGTATGTTACGTACAGATATATGCGTATGATGCTGTAAAAGTCTATAGCAAAAGAGGGACAGGTGCAAAAGCTTCTATGTTCGCTGATTTGCAAGTCATACCAAAAAATCCACTGAATTTCAATCTTCTAGGTAGCCAGTGCTGTTATTCTTTCCTAATGCGTAAGAACACTTACAACTCAATGGTGATTTGTGGCTTATCTAGAACTAGTCTGTGTTCTACTGCTGACTGCACTGAGAGGATATTGCCTTCAGGAGAGAATACTGTCTGAGTTACAGACTCATTCGTACTTATTAGAAGTTAAAGCGTCAGGATCTGTGTTAGTAGGCCCGGTCCCAGTATTTAGTAGATAGTCTAACTCTTACTCTAGTGCGTGTGAAGCTGGACTTGTGCTTCCTACAGGCTTCCGTAAATTCTCTTGATGACGTCGCCCTCGTCTTTCTCAAGGATGCCTTTATCGATGTACGCATCCACCTGCTGGTCCATGAAGTCCCTCAGCTTGGAGAGGTCATAATCTTAACAAACAGAGAGAACAACACACAAACGGATCAATACTTCACTAGCAATGTAAAGAGTAAAGAGTTTATACATTATTTTTTTTCCCAGTGATGTTACAAATTTTTTAAAAAAGTAATAGCAAGTGGTAATAATAATTACAATAACTAAAAATGTAATAATGTAGTAATTTAATAACAAAGCTAAAAAAAAGTAAAAAACAAAGTTGATATTGCCCTATTTAAACCAACCAAATTTAACAGACATCTTTCAAAAAAATAAAAAATAATTAATGTTACTTCATTACGTTAAATATGTATTTGTGTGTAAACTTTTGTAGATTTTTTTTATTTTATTAATAGAAAAATATTGTTATTTGCTCAAATTGCAAAAAAAAAAAAAATTGACTGTGAATAATGTGATGTGGTGCAATATTATTGTATGTAGTAACTAAAAATATTAATTAAAAACAACAATTTTTTTTTTATAAATGTATACAAGGAAATAATTAAATATATTTTTTATTGGTATTTCTATTCGATTTATGTCTAAAATGCCTCATCAAGCTCAAAAGTTCAACTCTATTGGACTCATGGTGATCTATTTTTTTAATAGAAAAATAATGCAATAATATTTGTTAGTTGTGTTAAATAACTAAAAATATTAATTAAAAAATGACCAAAATGTTTATTTCATAAATGTATACAAGGAAATAATTAAATATTTATTTATCTTTTTTATTGGTATTTCTATTTCTATTGTATTTATGTTTAAAATGGCCTCATCAAGCTCAAAAGTTTACCTCTTCTGGAAAAATATTGTTCTTTGCTTAAATTGCTGAAATATTGACTGTGAACAATGTAATGTGGTGCAATAATATTGTATTAAATAACTAAAAATATTAATTAAAAATGACAAAAATGTTTATTTTATAAACATATAAGAAAATAATTCAATATTTTTTTTTTTGGTATTTCTATTATATTTATGTCCAAAATGGCCTCATCAAGCTCAAAAGATTTTTAATAGAAAAATATTGTTCTCTGCTCAAATTGCAAAAAATATTGACTGTGATTAATGTGATGTGGTGCAGTCATATTTGATTAAATAACTAAAAATATTAATTAAAAATGACAAATGTTCATTTTTTAAATGAATACAAAGAAATAATTAAATATGTATCTTTTTATTGGTATTTCTATTCTATTTCTGTTTAAAATGGCCTCATCAAAGACCAGATGGTGATCTCTTTTTTTGATAGAAAAATACGGTTAGCTCAAATTGCTAAAATATTGACCGTGAAAAATGTAATGTAGTGCAATAATAGTGTATTAAATAACTAAAAATGTTAATTAAAAATGACAATTATTTTATAAATGTATACAAGAAAATAATTAAATGTATCTTTTTTTTAATTGGTATTTCTATTCTATTTATGTTCATCTCATCAAGCTCAAAGGTTCAACTCTATACTGGACTCATGGTGATCTTTTTTTATAGAAAATATTTTTTTTCCTCACATTGTAAAAATAATATTGTATTAAATAACTAAAAATGTTAATTAAAAAAATAAAATGTTTATTTTATAAATGTATACAAGAAAATAATTAAATATCCTTTTAATTGGTACTTCTGTTCTATTTTTATTTATTTAAAATGGCCTCATCAAGCTCAAACTCTATGCTGGACTCATGGTGATTTATTTTTTAATAGAAAAATAATGCAATAACATTTGTTAGTTGTATTAAATAACTAAAAATATTCATTAAAAATACAAAAATGTTTATTTTATAAACTAAAAATGTTAATTCAAAAAAGGACAAAAATGTTTATTTTATAAATGTAAGGAAATAAACATTTCTTTTGTATTTATCTTTCGTCAAGCTCAAAAGTTCAACTCTACTGGATTCAAGGTGATCTATTTTTTAAGAGAAAAATATTCTTTGCTCAAACTGCTAAAATATTGACTGTAAAATGTTTGTGAATAATACTGCAATAACATTTGTTAATAGAGTGTTATTTTTGCACTGAACTTCTGTTTCGTAACATTTTAGACCTCTCGAGGGTGGCAACAAACATGTTTCAGATGAAAATGTTGAGTGTTATATAAATCTGTGAGTTGGTTTAAACAATGTAGTGTTTGACGCTAAATGAAAGGCTAGAACCTCACATCATTTAAACAAACACATGATGGTCTGATTGTATGTTTTCGGTCTAGAAATGTTGTTGTTCTAATGAGTGGATGTCAAAGATCATCCATAAATGCCTGTGAGTGTGTATGTAGTGGTGTTAGAGCTGGACTGTATGGGAGTGGGTGTGTGTGGGAGAGAGCTGAAAGCCAAAAATCGCACTCAGCAGTAAATATGTAGACATGCATTTCCAAATCCACAAGTTTTGGCACAGCATGTGTGTGCGAATGAGTTTCGAGTACATTGTGTGGGCTGAAAAAAACTGAGCGTGTGCTGGTGCGTGTTTTTGTGCGTGGGCTCTGGCAAAATTAATAGAGCAGTGGATTTGTCCTACACTGACCACTATTACAATCAAATAAGACTGGACAGTCCTCACAGAGTTCCTTCCTGACTCAATCGTTCTCTATCGGCGGCCGTAATGACTGTGACTCATGTTGTATTTAAAACTCTCACACGTCTTCATGTGTATGATTAGATTAGTATAGTCATGTGACCTCTGCTGTATATTAACTATTATTAGGTTGGACTGAGAAACCTAGGATAGTGGCAAATTTGTAAAAATGTAGAATTACAACTAATTACCATTTGGGGTGAAAGAAATTAATCTTTTAATATGTCATAAATTGTTTTTTGTTGTAATATGCCTAACAGGATTGTTTAGTGGGTGTCTTTTGTAAGTTAGGGAAAAATGTATGATATTTATTTTTTGCTCAGAAAAACAAAAATGGAATTAAATTAAACAGAAAACTTTTTACTTTTTTGAGGGGAAAAACAACATTTTAAAGCAGTGTTACACTTTTTTTGTTTTTATGCTTAAGCTCTTTTTCGTCTTTCACCCACATGCATGTGTGTGTATTTATATAGGCCTATACAGTACATAATAAATATTCACAGTACACACACATATATTATATAAACAAAATCTTTCATTTTGGATGTGTTTAATCGTGATTATTCATTGCCTAGCAATAATATATATGTACATATTTATTTATTCATTCATTTATTCAGAACTAGCTTCACTTTTTTGAAAACTTAAAGTGTTTTGTTAAATATGCTTGTTCTATTCCTATTTCTAGGTCTAAGTAAATCCCATTGGCTTTAATATGTTGTTATTTAAAGACTTTCTTAACATTAAAAAAGATTTAAAAAAAAAAAAGTTTAAATAAATATCTCAATAAAATGTAAGTAAATTTCAAATTAAATTACTTTGTTTTCTTTTGTATTTACAAAATGGCCATATTTCACCCCCAAAACAAATGAAACCATCAGACCATCAAAGTATTTGTTTTTCAAAAGAACTAAACACATTTTACCTCTATATATTTCTTATTACATACATTTTTACTCGCATTGCTGTAATGTAAAAATAATGTGTTTATGCATCATGGAAATATTTGTTTTACCATACTGAATTTATCATGATCTAACAACAACAAAAAAGCATCACATTACAGTAATGTAAATAGTCTTTAAACAGGCTTCATTTGCTTTACGCAGAATAATTTTCTTCTTTTTTTTGTGATAAATATGATGTGCACTGCTTTTCATACTTTGATTTTTTTTGTCTTGTTTCCAGCCAAAATATCTAAAAATTCTTAAATCAAGAAGAATTTTCTAGACGATTAAAAATAATTTAAAAGAAGTCAAAATTAAGTGAGTTTTTGCTTAGAACAAGCAAAATAATCTGCCAGTGGGTTAAGCAAAAAAAATCTTATTTCTAATGAAAACAAGATTATTATTTTTTTACCCCATTGGCAGATTATTTAGCTAGTTTCAAGCAAAAACGCCTTAATTTTATCTTGTTTTTTCTGAAAACAAGACTATAATTATTATTAGTCTAGAAAATCCCTCTTGATTTAAATTTTTACTAATATTTTGTCTGAAAACCAGACAAAAAAATCTAAGTAAGAAAAGCATTTTTTTGCAATGTGGCCATGATTCACCCGTCTAGACGGTAACAGTCTGCCTCTAAAAATGTGTTTCGAATATGAACAATAGCACAGTAGTTCTCATCTCCAAACACACCCTGATTTGGTGAGTGGAGCAGATGAAGTCTGAAGGACACAGACAGTGTTAGAGTCTCATGCTGGCAGGTATGAAGAGAGGAGTACACTGATCTTTTGTCAAAAACACAGCAGACTTGCAGTGCTGCAACACGGCCAACCTCATCAAAGCGACGCATATTCATGAGCGCTCTCACCCACGCTCATTTTAATTGCAAATTAAGAGAAAGAAAAGAGTCTTTAATTTGACTGTTTATCCCCATGTTTTCATTGAATCGTGTGTAACCCTGGGTTAGGGAGAAATACTAACAGCTCTAAGAGAGAGACCAAGAGAGGCTCTAAGAGAGGCTGTTTATCACAGATTTCCAGCATGTTTATTAATACTAGTGTCATTTCCTAAATCTAAACACAGCTCTGTCAATTAATTTTGAGCAAATATTGTGTAAAATGGGTGTTGATTAGAGATTGACCGATATATCGCTTTACCGATATTGTTCCCGATATTTAAGTATTTTACCATAATCGGTTATCGGTTTTGTATTACTTTGTTTCCTTTGTATTTTGTCATAACTTTTTGTTGCAATGGCCATATTTCAACCCCAAAACAAATGATAAATGAAAAACAAATAAAGGGACCACCAGATTATTATTTTTTTGGGGATAGAAACATTTCATAAGAACTAAACACATCTTACCTCTATATATTTCTTATTACAAAAGTACATTAATTTTCACTTGCATTGCTGTAATGGAAAAATAATGTGTTTATGCATCATGGTGTCATTTCCTCAATCTAAACACAGCTTTGTCAATTAATTTTGAGCAAATACTGTGTAAAATGGGTGTTGATTAGAGATTAACCGATATATCGCTTTACCGATATTGTGTCCGATATTTAAGCATTTTACCATAATCGGTTATCGGTTTTGTATTACTTTGTTTCCTTTGTATTTTGTCATAACTTTCACTTGCATTGCTGTAATGTAAAAATAATGTGTTTATGCATCATGGAATTATTTGCAAACTTCAATTGGTTTACGCTGAATAATTTTCTTCTTTTTTTGTGTTAAATATGACCTGGCCATGATTCACCCGTCTAGACGGTAACAGTCTGCCTCTAATGAATGTGTTTTGAATATAAACAATATACTAGTTTATCACAGATTTCCAGCATGTTTACTAGCAGTACGGGATGGTATACTAGTGTCATTTCCTAAATCTAAACACAGCTAAATATTGTGTAAAATGGGTGTTGATTAGAGATTGTATATTATATTATATTAGATTATATCGCTTTACCGATATTGTTCCCGATATTTAAGTATTTTACCATAATCGGTTATCGGTTTTGTAATATTGGATTCACTGATAAACCTTAAATTATATTAAAATATGACCATATAGCCATTATTTCGCTAAGACACATATAAATAAATACAAATCTATGAAATTATTTATTATCTCAGCAAGCGATCGCAGTTTCAGTCTAGTTGTGTAAATGCATAGATAAATAGCATTTTGTCAGAATCTAGAATGACAAAAACATTAGTAATTCTGATATAACATACCAGTTGAGAAATGCAATAAAATACAATGTTTTGTTTGTTATATTCCAGTATTCCAGAGAGTATTCAGTGAATTAACATTATCCAGTGAAATTTTATTTATTCTTTATAAAAAACAGCTTATAAACCCACTAAAACTGTAGTTTAAAATGTTGATACGACTCCCTATTTTTTCCATTTGAAAACATTACACATTCTACATTTATTTAGCTTGTTAGTGTTGCAGCTGATGCTTTTTATGAATAAAATGTTTTTACAGTTGTAATATGAAGATTCAATTTAACATGAAACACTGCTATTTTTAACACTTTTGAAGGTGACGTAAAAGGAGGAAAAATCAAAGTGAAGTATGGACTTCACCTAAGTGTAATCTGTGTTCTGAAGGATCTTTAGGCACGCTTTTGCTTTTTTTGGGAGAGTAAATTAATATCGGTTCTGCATATCGGTTATCGGGCACATAAACATGCAAATAATCAATATCGTATCGGTTCTAAAAAAATAAATAAATCAATATCGGTCGATCACTAGTGTTGATGCTCTTTCTTCTTGAGCATTCATACAAACCTTTATCTATAACAACCGTTTGGGATAACAGTCTTAATGAGGATGTGCGTGTTTTATTTTCCGATCAGGTCTGGCGTGTTTAAATTGTCTTTTAAACGCCCCAATCATCAAATGATTCATGGCAAATTGCAGCATACTTGACTCCAATGAAACATTTTTATATGAATCTGTCATCTTCACCTAAGCGTAATCGCTGTTCTAAAGGATCTTTAGGCACGTTTTTGCATTTTTTTTGGGAGTGCCCCTTTCTTTCACCGCTTCGGATCGTTTCATATTTGTTGGGATATGTTTGAAAAAAGGGTGCTGATTTATGTGTAGGTCTACATATAATCTTTCTACTGTATTATGCAAAAGCTGCACGCCAATATTACACTAATTCAACCACTAATTAGCATGTAGAAATTGATTTCTGCTCTAATGCCGTTTAATTGAAATAACATTACAAACAAAACCACATCAAAATAAAAGGCACAGCACATATCCTGCTAGCTTCAATCAGGATTAAATTAAGAGAAAGCAGAGCACATACTTCAGTTCATTTCAGCAGCTGTTTAATAACAGAGCTGTGACTGAAAGGAAAAGTGTTTGTAATATTAATGTTTCATGAACATTTACCTTCTTTGTTGCTTTCCTTGTTGTGTTTTTTCAGCCATTCAATGTTCTTTCTGATCGCCTCCAGATAACTCTCAGACTTCCCAGGATGACCTGACAGACAGATATGTATTATTATTAGTATTACAATTATTGGGCTCCAGCATCTATCTCCATGATCCTACAGCACAATTAATTGGAGAATGGACAGATGGATTATTATACTATATTTTAGTTTCCACACATTTCTACATATTATTTCTTCTTCTTAATAAATAGAATCATGGATAAATGGATTTGTTATTTGTTTAAATATACTTCTATATATTTTTCTTCTTATTATATTTTAAATTTATTATTTTTGTTTAAATAATAATAATTATTATTACATAGATATATAGATGGATTATTTTTACTTTAATGAGAATAAACATTTCTATATATTTTTATTTTTTATTGTTAATGTATTTTAAAATATATTTTAAATATAATTTTTTATATATTTAATAAATAGTATTAATAAATAGATTGACAATATGGATAGATTATTATGTTAATAGTTTGCTTTTACTAACATTTATTTATGTATATTTTTATATATTCATGTATATTATTAATATTTTTATTTATTTTAAAATATATATTTATTATTACTCTTATTATTAGTAGTACTATTTAATTTAAAAAATCTTGTAAGAGTAAATTTTATGGGTCTGACTTCCAGTCTCATCCATCTCCAGCTATTTTTATCTGTTCAAAACAGTTTGTTTTGCAGCTTGATTTAGCAAATTGCTGTGTTTTACCATATTATTTTAATGTATTATCTTAATTATGAGCACACTGGTTTGAAATGCAAACAGTTTTACCATTTACTGACCGTTGTTGTTCTTCTCCTTATTTCCCTACAGTGGATAATGAACCGGAAGTCTTGCACATTCACAGAAAAAGGCATACTTCCACAAGGTAAGGTGAATAATATATATACATTATGTTTATACATCATCTGCCATGTTCATTTTGTTGTACGAGAATAAAAAGCTGGATTATTAGTGGTTTTAATGAGCATCTTTCAGTCATCAAACAAAGCTGTGCACAGTCAATTTCGTCATTATGAGCGTTTCTTTAGTAACAAATAATTTCCGTAAGTGCCTAAGTTCTGAGCTGTCATCTCATAATTGTGGCAATTCAAACATGAAAGCAGCATTAATGTTCAACGGGTGTGTTCTAAATGCTTCTTGGGTAATAAACGTTGGTGATTATCACAGCTTTTAACAATAATGTACAGTACATTTAAAAAAAAAATCAATAAAAGTCTCCCTGAACAGGGCCTCATAACTGTATTCATTACAGTTAGCCGACTGTGAGCGTGTTACAGCGATGCCCTCAATCCGCCGGCCTGCTGCAGAGTCTCCCGGGTTAGTGTTCAATTCTTCATACAGGCTTTGAGAGTCCTGTTAAACCGCTCTATTACACTAGCTTTCATATCATCCCAAACCAGAAACACGTGAGGGTGACACAGGATCCTTGTGCATACTCACTGATCTCTGCAGCAGTCTGGACATCTTTGGTTGAGTCTTTCAGAGACTCATACTCCTTCTGCATTTTGGCAGCTTCCATTTTGGTGTTGTCATCATCATCCAATGCTTTTCCTGGAACGAGTGTGTGATGAAGGAGAAAAAACGGTACAGTGATGCCAAAGTCTTCCTGAGCAGAATCTGCAGTGATGACTTGCAGTTTGCAGTGTTATGATATGCTTTACCTGTAGGGGGCGTAATGCTGAGAGGAACCAGAGATTTGCCCAGCTTGTTCTTGGTCTGCAGGGCAATCATTGCATCCAGATTTTCTGTGTGAAAAAACATATTTATAAATACAGTGATGTGTTGTAAGCATTACAAACATTTTGGAGACCATATTTAACACTTTGCAGTAAAGCTGCAAAACGATTAGTCACAATGAATCAATTCAAAATAAACGTTTATGCTTACATGTTATATGTGTGTGTGTACTGTGGATATTTATAATTTGTATATATAAATACACACGCATTGAAAAATATTTGTGTCTTGTATGTAAACACTTGTATATAATTTATATTATATACAGTATATTATATATACACGAAAGTGTGTGTATTTATATATGGGTCAAAGATGTAAAACAAGTTGTTTGTTGCCCCTCCCCCCCAAAAAAAAATTACAAATCTGTTTAATTTCATTGCATTTTTGTTTTTGTTTTTCTGAGCAAAAAATAAATATCATACATTTTTCCTAATTTACAGAAGACACCCACTAAAATGTCATTCAGTGTAATAATCTTGTCAGGCATATTTACAACGAAAATAAATGTATTACATATTAAAAGATTAATTTCTTTCATGCCAAATACTAATTAGTTGTAATTCTTCATTTTTAAAATTTGCCACTATCCTAGGTTTTGCCTATTTATCAGTAAGATTTATTTACTCATTTAAAACACAATAAAATTTAATATGCTCACTTATTCATTTATATATTGTAATATGCGCAAGTCAGAATAAGCATGTTGTTTGAATTTTTACATAAATATTGTGTCACACTGAGTGACAATATAACATTAATTCAACTATGTTTGAAATTAATATTAACATTACATAAGATTAATAAATGTTTTTGCCATTGTTAGTTCATATTATCTAATGTTAACACATGAAACCTTAATGTAAAGTGTTGCTATTTTTCATAGCTGTATAATATTAATTTACAATATTTAGCCTTTTCAGATCAGTCTGTGGCTGTAATGGACTGATAAAAATGCATATTTAGCCACAGTAGGCAATGATTAATAAAACAGAGCACAATTTTATTCTACACAAATACTATCAGCGTAACAGACGAATAAAGACAAACTTTAGGTTGGCTTGAGAAAGCCTAGCTTGAAAGTTTAAGCTGTAGTAAGCATGATTCTAACATTTTTCTAGCATGTTTAGTATGTTTTTAGCATGATTACCTAGTTACTAACTGTTATGACCCTGTTTTCCCCCTTCTCTGATTCTTGGTGGCAGTATAACTTCTATGTGTGACATTGCTGCCAATTGAAATACTATGGGCAGAGAGTATAAAAGAAGTGGCTGATTGTTTCCACGTCACTCCTTCTGGTGGAACTTTGGCTCAAGTCTTTTGCACAACTCTCTTTTGTCGTTTATTCGTTTTTCAATATTCTTTACCCCATTGGAATTTTTTGTGTTTATTTCAATCCCTAGACATTTGTGTTTTTGTTTCTGTAATCAATAACGTTTTCCTAATAAATCATTTTTGCAATTTAAATATTCTTCTGTATGTGTGATCCTCTTTATGTTACGGTCGGGAACGAGCTGGCCGTGACATAACATGTTGCTAGCATGATTAACATGTTACTAGCATGATTAGAAAGTTACTTGCATGATTCTAGTTGTTAGGCTTGGCTAGATAGTTAAATAGATGATAAATATGAGATAGAACGGAAATTTGAATGGATTAGAAACAGTACATAGAAGGGAAGGCTTCTAGCTTAAAAGCTCTAGGTGGAGTAGTGTTCAGAAATTTAGTCTAAGAAGAATAATAATAAAAAGCTTAAGTAGCAGATCAGTAGGTTGGCTTTCTCAAACCAACCTAATCATAAAAACTGAGTAAATATTAACTAAATAGCGTAAAAAATGACAATGCAAAATAAGAAAAATTCTGGGAATTTATTTTTCTAGTGAATTTCTAGTAATGTCTATTTCATCAGATTCTGAGGTCATTTTAACTGGTCAGAATGATCTGTGGCAACAGAGTTTTATCCAGCACTCTGTATGCAGATGTGGATGTAGGCTGTACTCATTAAGCGTTGTGCACACACTTTTGTGTCTTGGAGCTGTTTGCCGACGACAAACACACATATTAGTGCAGAATGATAAGAGCCTCATCTCATGTTTAAACCACAGCAGATCAATAACCGGCCGTATCCTGGCAACACACCCTGACACTCCATTTGATCTTTAGAGCGCTGTCATCATGTGGCGCAGGTTGCCAGAGTAACCCCATTATTACGCAATGGAGAATTCCAGATTGTTATCTGTGTTCTATCATAACGACCGCGACCATCTCGTTAGAGAATTAATTACATGGAATGAAAGACAGAGAGAACAAAGAGAAAACACTGGATGAATGAAACAGGATGCTGTTTGCTTGAGCAGATGTCTTGAACATATATGGGCATCAGACGGACATGGCTTTAAATTTATTAGTGACAAAATGTTAAAATGTTTTAAAATCATTGCAATCACAAATTCATTCAAATAAAATGCTGTGAACAATGTCCTACTTTTTTGTGAAAATCTTTTTTTTTTTTTTTACTAAACACCTGCAATCCAGTTTTTTTATTTTAAAGCATTTTTGTGTCTAATTAGTAGCATTGGGCTTGTTACTTTAAAGTAATTAGTAATAGTTACTAGTTACTTCTCACAAATAGTAAATGAGTTAGTAACTGAGTTACATCATTATAAAAGAAACTAATTACAAGGGTGAGTAAATTTTGTGTTACTTTTCAAATATGTCAAATAACTTGGATGTCTCCAATATCGAATAAGTTAAATGGGCACTAAATAGAATAAATTATTATTGTAAAACATTGTACACTAATCTACACTTTTTAAAATAATTTTTCTTTTTTCTTTCAAATTCAATAAATTATTGTAAAAATGATTTGTTGAGTCAGCTTAACATAATTTGTTACTTGGCTGCCTTAAAATTTTAAATTGAGTCAACTCAAAGTTTAGTCAACTTAAAATATTAAGTTGCACTATTTGACGACTTAGATATTTTAGTTGATTCCGCTTAAAATTTTAAGGCAGCTGGGTAACATACCCAGCTCTTAAGTTTAACAAACCAAATTTAACATTGTGCTTCTAAGTAAATGTTTGCTGAGTGGTCCTGATGGTTGGAAACTATAGCAAACAATATACATGAGTGAACACTTCACCTTTACATCATGTCATAAATGGCTCACGTAACAAACACACACCACTGCCCCACTACGTTTTTAAACAGAGTGACATCTGTGCTGTTGTAAGATTTGTGAGAATGTTTTCATATAGAAGTTTTACATTAGAAGCATATAAAAGTACAACTGCTCTCTCTCTCTCTCTATCTGTCTCTTTTTCAGGCTGGACAGAACTTTATTTCAGGAAGCAAATGCACACAAAAGCCTTCAGTCACACAAAGGGTATCTTAGGGATTGCCCACGCACACATACATCATGTCCTTCTAACAAGCATAACAAACTACCAGTTACAAGTATTCATCTCTGTCTTCACTAAAAGAGAAAACCCCATCTGTGACACAATAACAGTCACTCAGAGCATATTTGAAGCAGACAAAATGTTCTCTGGTTTCTGTCAGAGAGACAGCTTATGTGACACATTGTGCTGCTTAGGACGCAAAACTGAGGGGACAAACTCAAAAAAAAAAAATGAACAGAGAAATCTCATGCTAAAAGGCTTTCAGGGGTAAAAAAAGTATTTTTGCTCACACACACACAGATCAACATAAAATGTTTTTACCCTGATTTGATCCAACAAAGGTTAAATTAGAGACTAAACCTGTTATTATATGGCTATTTCTAATTAATGTGTTAGAATTTTCATTAGTTTCTGCTTAACGAAAAAAACTAGGTCTGTATTATAATAAATAAAAATATGATAAGAAATGCTATTTAGCATCAAGACACCAGAAGGCTTCAATATTAATGATCGACCAATATTGATTTTTTTTTAAACGATAACGATAGCAATTATTTGCATGTTTATGTGCCCGATAACCGATATTTCTTTATAAGTCCTTTCCAGTCTTTTATGTTAAATTTAATCTTCATATTACAACAACAACAAAAAAACATTTTATTTATAAAAAGCATCAGCTGCAACACTAACAAACAAATAAATGTAGAATGTCTAATGTTTTCAAATGGAGAAAATAAGGATTCATGTCAACATTTTAAACTACCGTTTCAGTAGGTTTATAAACGGTTTAATATAAAGAGTGAAGAATAATAATAATAATTGACTGGATAATGTTAATTAATTCATTGAATAATAATTTCTGAAATGTTGGAATATAACAAACAAAATGTCATATTTTATTGCATTTCTAAACTGGTCAGAATTACTAATGTTTTTGTCATTCTAGATTCTGACAAAGTACTGTTTATCTATGCATTTACACAGAACTATACTCAAACTGTGATTGCTCACAGATAATAAATAATTAATTTCCATAGAGTTATATTTATTTACATGTGTATTAGCGAAATAATGGTTATATAGTAAATGTTAATTTAATTTAGTGTGTTTTAAACGAGTAATTCTTGTTAAAAGTCACTTGCGGTGAAAAGCAATATGAACGTGACTTCACAAGACTAATAGAGATAGAATTAAATTTAGCGCTTTTATTTCCAACACACGCTTATCCGTGGCTGTACTGTTTAATTCATGCTAAGTTACGTCTTGGGACAAGACTTGAGGGATTATTTTAGCCGAATCCGACTTCATGAGACTAATGATGAGCATATAGACAGAGAGAATTAAATTCTGCTCACTCATGGCTGTATATTATTTAATTCAAGCTAATGTATGTCTTTATTGTGGCAGAACTTGACAGAATATTTTGTGGCTATTTCTTAGAGCCAAGCTGCATAAACTAGCTACATATCAGACATTCATATAACACCAATATGTGCATTAATGGCTGTTATGTTAAATAAAGTTTACTAATTACAGCAAAGCAAGTTCTTTACCTATGCACACCATTGTTGTTGTCTCGTCTTCACTCAGATGTGCAGCAATGGCGATTTTATCGGTGAATCCGATATTACAAAACCGATATCAATAACCGATATCGATATTCAATATTTAAATAAAAAATGGCCCAGCCTTACTCATTGTCAAAAATAATGTGAACCAATGACTTTGCTCTTACCCAGGTAAGACACTCCTTCTTCAGGTGTGATGGTTCCATATTTGACCATCATCTTCACAAAGTCGATCAGTGTCTTCATGATAGTTATCAGGGTTTCTCTCTCCTCCTTATCTTGCTCTGTAAAGTGAGAGCAGAAGGATGTGAAAGATTAAGCGATGAAACCAGGCTTTAATCTGGATTAAAGTGGTGTTTGCTGCAGAAGAGGAAATGTGTTTAACAGATGGTGATGTTTCTATAGACCTTATAGCTGCTGATTTACTGAATGAGCTGTGTCGTGTTGTGGGACAGCGTTATTTACTTGGCATTCAATGGGACTGTCACAAAGATGAGGGGATGAACTCAGAAAAAATGAACCGAGAAATCTCATGCTTAATATGGAGGCTTTAAAAAAGGCTTTCAGGTAAAAAAAAAAAGCCTTGTTGGTGTTTTTGCTCACACGCAGATCAACGTGAAATATTTTCACTCTGATTTAAATTACTGACTAACCCTGTTATTACATGGCTATTTCCTGTAAATGTGAGACACCACTATTAGTGATCATACTGGTGACAATATTGATTTTTTTAAATCATTATTTGATTATTTTTGTGCCCGATAACCGATATGCAGAACCGATATTTATTTACTGTTATAAAGTGAAGTCCATACTTCACTTTGATTTTTCCTCCTTTAAGTCGTCTTAAAAAAAGTGTTGGAAATTAGCAGTCTTTAATGTTAAATTTAATCTTTTTGGTTTTAATCAAAAATATCTTAAACTGTGTTCCAAAGACAAACAAAGCTTTTTTATGGGTTTGGAATGACATGGGGGTAAGTGATTAATGACAAAATTATTTTTTTCAGTAAAGTGAAGTGAAGCATTTCTGAACAGTTAATTTAAGTAACATAAATTAATTTAATTTGTGGTGAAATGTGTGTCATATTGTTAAATATATTTGTAATTACACATTTATAAAGATGATGAAGATCATTATTATTTCAGTGCACTTAAAATGACACACAATTGGGGAATACAAAAAGCGATTCATCCTAAGGAGGCAGATCGACAAAGGAAGTGCCCAAATAGCTTGTATCAGGCATTGTTAGATGAGTACAGGCTAGAAAGGGAAGATCAAGAAAGAAAGAAGAACAACATTTTTTTTTTTTTAATTGAGTCAAATAGTGTCGAAAGAAGAATTAAAGATAATTTATTACCCCTTGTCATCCACGATGTTTATGTATTTCGTTCTTCAGGAGTAAATAGTTTGTTAAGGAAAACATTCTAGGAATTTTCTCCATATAGTGGACTTCTATGGTGCCCCTGAGTTTGAACTTCCAAAATGCAGTTTAAATGCAGCTTTAAAGGACTCTAAATGATCCCAGCTGAGGAAGAAGGGTCTTATCTCTCTTATCTTATCATTTTAACCTCAAACGCTCGTCTTGCTCTGCCTGAACTCCTTTTTCCTGTTCGAGACATTTAAGGAATGTCAAAAAACTCCCATCTTATTTTCTCCCTCAACTTAAAAAATCATTTCAAAATCATCCTACATCGCTGCAGAAGTACCGACCCAGTGTTTACAAAGTGAACATGCAAAGAAGGTCAAACACCTTAACAAAAAAGGTAAAACACTGATGTAGGATGATTGAGATGGGAGTTTTTCGACTTACCCAAACTGGAAAAAACAGAGTTCAGGCAGAGGAAGGTGACGTTAGAAAGTATATAAATTGTATTTTTTCATTTTTTTACAAAATAGCCGATCATTTCGCTAGATAAGACCCTTCTTCCTCAGCTGGGATCGTTTAGAGCCATTTGAAGCTGCATTTAAACTGCATTTTGGAAGTTCAAACTCGGGGCACCATAGAGGTCCACTATATGGAGAACACTCCTGAAACATTTTCCTGTAAAAACATAATTTCTTTATGACTGAAGTGAGTGACAGAGTGTGTTGTATCTTGCTATATTCTGTCATGTTTTGTAATTTTTTATGTTGTGTTGTACTGTGTTGTGTCATCTACCTGAGTCGAGGCTCTTGAGGAGTCTGTAGAAGTTGGGGAAGAACTGAAGGTCCTGCAGTCCGTCTTCAGGGTTCAGTTCGTTTCTGTCATTGCCGTCGCTCACAGCGTCCCACGAGTCTTCAGCCCTCACTGTGTCATCTTTGCTCTCCTCCTCCTGTTCTTCATCAGCATTAGCATTATCACCACCATCATTATCATCTTCATCACCACCTTCATCCTCCTCATCATATCGTCGGCTGGGCCTGTCTTCCTCATCCTGAAGAGAAGAATCCAAGCAAATATTTGTGGGAAATCATCACAAACATGCATCTGGTAGAAACAGTCAGACACTCGTACCATATTGTTCTGAGTATCTTTCGGTGCATTAACAGAGTAGTCCATACTGAGGTCTCCAATCATGTTATCTTTGGCGTTTTTGGTGATCAGATCCTGCAGGGCTTCGGCAACCTCATACTCCAGCGTCTCCGCCTGACTGTCTGTGATCTGAAGGCCAGACAAAAGCACACAACACCTGCTAGAACAATCCATTCACAATGGGATTATTGTATGACAATCTATTTTCCATGCTATCTATGCTGGTTAAACTGGAATATGTTTCCCTAGAGGAATTAATACATTATGTATGATGTTTATTGTATGGCTCATCAAAGCGGTAGCTATCCGAATCACTGCGCACACCACACTTTGAATCTCTTACCAGACCCAGCTTGAGCAGTTTAGACACAATCCTGTCAAACACTCCTCGGTCGTCTTCTTCATAGATTTTGTTGGCGATTTTCTGGACGATATCGTGAGCTGTCAGAGGTGTCCCGTCCAGCTGCCGAAAACTTTCAGGATCATCTGAAACAGAACACATGAAATACTTCACATCACTTCAGTAACACAAATTTATCAAAACTAACTTATGCTTATAATAAACAGAATATTATCATCTGTTTGATGTGGACACGTTATTGTTCTGTTTTCTTACGTAACTCTACTGTATCCTCTATTTTGTTTCAGAAAATAAATCCGTTCAAAATAAATCAATATTTCATGTCCATTTATTTATATACTGCTATGGACACAACTTGACCATCTGGGCCTCAATGTATTTTATATATATATCACAAAAGTGATTTTATGTCCATAGAAAGCACATTAAATGTAAGTAAAGTGTACTTTAAGGTTTCAAATAAGTTTTTGGAGAATAAAATGTCACAATTTGGCTTGAAATAATGTTACATTGTCATTTAGTATAACACAATATTTATGTGAAAATTTAATGTTCAAAAATTCAATGTTTATTCTGACTTGTGCATATTAAAATATATAAAAGAATAAGAATATTAAATTTTACTGTGTTTTAAATTACTAAATTCTTACTGACAAATGGGCAAAACCTCGGATAGTGGCAAATTTTTAAAAATTTAAAATTAACTAATTAGTATTTGTGGTGAAATTAATTTGTCTTTTAATATGTCATAAATGGTTTTTTGTTGTAAATATACCTGACAAGATTACACCAGATTACATTTTAGTGGGTGTCTTCTGTAAATTAGGGAAAAATGTATGACATAAATTTTTTGCTCAGAAAAACAAAAACAAAAATACAATTAAATTAAACAGAAAACTTTTTTATTTCTGAAAAAACAATTTAAAGCAGCATAACACTTATTGTTTTTATGCTTAAACCTTTTTTGGTCTTTGACCCATATACTGTTATGGACATAAATATATATAATTTATTCAAATTAATTTAACTCTGAGTCTATTTATTTTTGGGTCACACTTGGTGGTGAACCTTTAACCTTGGTGGTCAAAAGTGACAGAAGCTTTGAAACGTAAAAAACAAAAACAAAAAAAAAAAACTTTTTTTTAATTTTTTGACCTTTTAATCATGTCCAGGATGATTCACATACACTCTTAAAAATAAAGGTGCTTTAAAAGGTTCTTCACAGCGATGCCACAGAAGAACCATTTTTGGTTCCACAAAGAACCATTCAGTCAAAGGTTCTTCAAAGAACCATCTCTTTCTTACCTTTTCATAATCTGAAGAACCTTCTTTCGCCACAAAGAAACTTTTGTGAAACAGAAAGGTTCTTCAGATGTTAAAGGCTCTTTATGGGACCATTTAGACAAAAAAAGGCTCTTCTATAGCACTGTGAAGCACCTTTATTTTTAAGAGTGTAGCTAATGCGACAAAATTTACCAAGTGTCATCCCATTACGATAAAGCAAAAAACAAGCAAATTTCAAAAGGTAACGTTTTTCATTTTTCCCATAAATTAATTGCTGATAAACAGCAGATAAGTTTATTTACCAGTGCGCCGTATTTGAAACTTTAAAATGACTTTATCAGAAGCCTACAAGCTCAAAACTCAAAAAACAAGTAGGAGGAGAAGGTGTGAAACAGATCTGAAAGCCGGAGCTGAAACCTGCCAGCAATTCTTGTCTGTCTGTTGTATTTTCTGAAATCACACCAAAACACCTCCCACTCTGTTATCTGCCATTATCTACCACAGAGATCGACTTACACTGCCTTAACCGCTTCCAGTAAACTCACCATCTGCCTGAAACATGACACCGATCAAACGTCTGACGCTCGCTCGGACAGAAACACAGTCGGAGGTCTTTGGTGGTCTGAGTGCCTTTATTTCACGACAGGGTCATAACTTCGGTGAGGTAATAAATAGGAACAGATATTTTTATTCCTAACATCATGAGAGCTAATAAGAGTGAATGTAATTGTGACTATGCAAAGAGATTGTTATTGAAGAAAGACAACCTATATCTGACCCTGGAACCCTATATGCATTAGCAGTCATTATGCAAATACTTTAGGTTAACCAATCATAAAAGAGGGCATTTGAATAAAATCTACCAAAACGGCATATTTAATTGTAATACCATGTGCCCACCAAAGCATTTTTTTTTTCCTGAGGCTAGAGTATATTTTCAAGCGTTTCCAAGCACTGTGTAAAAAGCATTTTAGTCAGGCGTCCAATCACAGTGGAGAAGGGGCGGGGCAAATGCCATTCTGACCAATGGTCAAACATTCTGCTTGTACTATGACTGAACAACAATGGAGGAAATGTTAAAGGAGTAGTTCACTTCAAGAACAAAAATGTACAGATAATGTACTCACCCCCTTGTCTTCCAAGATGTTCATGTCTTTCTTTCTTCATTCGTAAAGAAATTATGTTCCATTATGTTTCCTCTCCATATAGTGGACTTCAATGGTGCCCCCGAGTTTGAACTTTCAAAATGCAGTTTAAATGCAGCTTTAAATGACTCTAAACGATCCCAGCCGAGGAAGAAGGGTCTTATCTAGTGTAATGATTGGTTATTTTCTAAACAAATTGACAATTTATATAATTTTTAACCTCAAATGCTCATCTTGTCTGAGTGATCCGGGTCAATGCAGTTAGGGTATGTAGAAAAACTACCATCTCATTTTCTTCTTCAGCTTCAAAATCATTCTACATTACTTTTTTACATTTTTGGGTAGAGGCCGTTTGATCTTCTTTGTATGTTCACTTTGTAAACACTGGGTCGGTACTTCTGCAGCGATGTAGGGTGATTTTGAAGTTGACATGGGAGTTTTTCGACATTCCCTAACTGTCATGAACCGGAAAAAACAAGAGTTCACGCAGACCTATACAAAATGAGCATTTGAGGTTAAAAGTATAAAAATTTTACTTTTTTTTAAACTGATCAATCGTTTCACTAGATAAGACCCTTCTTCCTCGGCTGGGATCATTTAGAGTCGTTTGAAGCTGCATTTAAACTGCTTTTTGGAAGTTCAAACACAGGGCACCATAGAAGTCCACTATATGGAGAGAAACCCTGAAATGTTTACCTCAAGAAACAATTTCTTATCGACTGAAGAAAGAAAGACATGAACATCTTGGATGACAAGGGGGTGAATGCATTATCTGTAAATTATTGTTCTGGAAGTGAACTACTCTGTTAATACCAATGTTTTGTGCTTTTCACGATACAAATCGTTGCAAAGCAGCTTTACAGAAAAGTTTCTACATTATATTTAGGAGTAGTTTATCAGTGGTAACGCAGTCACGCAAATCACGCAGATAACGCTGAACACTGTTAACTGCAATGGTTATATGTGTTGAGATCAAACATACAGAAATAAATACATAAAAATATTTCCAAAAAACGCACTGTCAATGGCATTTTCAGCTGGCTTTGGTGGACACTGCCTTAGTGTCACAAAGTAGAAAATGAATATGAAAAAAAAATAAATACGTCACAGATGTTTTTGTTAGTTTGAGTAACATCGTAGGGTGGTCAAAAAATGTTAAAAGGAATTATGACAATGACATGACCTCTTTTTGAGTCATTGTGCTATTATTGGGTTAGAAGGGTTTCTAATGGGTGTATGTTTAGTCTGACTGCCCTGTTGTAGGAGACTGTGGGGTTTAATGCTCTAAAACACTGCGTACAGAAGCCCATGAAGGGATAATCCTCTGCCTCTCTCTCTCTCTCTCTCTCTCTCTCTGTCTCTTTATCTCTACAAAATACCTCCTGACTGACCTATGGTGTCTGCCACCTGTTCCTGTATTTAGGATCGCACACAGTCACAGCGATGGATTAGCACCTTCAAAGTAGGAAGTAATTTGGCTTTTGACAGGTCACGACTAAAATATTGTTCAATGATCTTTTGCTTTTCACATTTAGAATCCATAATGTCTGTTTCAATGTCTTGAAATAGTTAAGAGTATGAGACCAACGCTCAACTCAACATGTAATAATAACACACGGCATACATACACTCCTAAGAAAATAAAGGTGCTTCCAGATGCTATAGAAGAGCCTTTTTTGTTTAAATGGTTCTATAAAAAAACCTTTAACATCTGAAGAACCTTTCTGTTTCACAAAAGGTTACTTTTAATTGACCATAAAATATCTGAGTTACTTTTCCTCCCATTTATTGACTAAAAGCTCTCCTGTCCCCATGTTGAGAGAAATTGTGAGTAAGATGTCACTTTAGTTCTAGAATAAATGTGAACATGCATTAATTCATCTCACTCACTAAAAAAACAGATACAGTATTCCTCAAAATGAATAATAACAGTAAAATTAAATGCAAATTTTATATGTTTAAAATATTTTAAATAATACAAATATCCTTTATGTATTTAATCCCATTTTATTAACCGATGTCTTTGCTGCCGACCTTCAATGATCACATTCATCCATAGTAATAAGCAAAAATTACTCAAGATAATCTAACATTTGTTTTCCTTTTTTTACTGCTGTAGAGTTGACATTTGTTCTTCTGCGGTCTACTGTACAGACGTCAATTTACTTTTCTCTAAGCCTGAGGCTTTTGCTGTGAAAAGGCTTTTACATTTGACAAAAATTGAATTTTTTATATTACAAATAAAACAAGCAAACCCTGGTCAGATTTAAAAAGTAACGCAAAAGTAACGTAACGCATTACTTTCCATAAAAAGTAACATAATTAGTTACTTTTTTAGGGAGTAACTCAATATTGTAATGCATTACTTTTAAAAGTAACTTTCCCCAACAGTGTTCTTCAGATTATAAAAAGGTAAGAAAGAGATGGTTCTTTAAAGAACCTTTGGCTGAATGGCTCTTTGTGGAACCAAAAATGGTTCTTCTATGGCACTGCTATGAAGAAGCAACTTTATTTTTAGGAATGTACTAAATGATAAGTGAAACTGCATGCAATTATAAATGGACGTCAAAATGGGTATAAACAAAACACAGCTGCTAAAATGGCAATGGTGTTCCATGCAGTGTGCTCTTTGGCAAATTTTGTAGGTCACCCAAGCATCCATGCATACAGAAAATGTATGTGCAAACAGCACTATCTAGTACACTCTTCTAAACAAGCATGGTAATTGCAATTTTTACCTTGGTATTTGTAGTCCATCCCATTCTTCGTAGAGTCGTAGTCATCAGCCAGTCTTCTGTTTTTGGTCGAGTCGGCCTCATCAGTACCGAGACGCTCATCCAGAGAATCTGAGATGGGAGTCTCGTTGTTTGACTCTTTGGACTTCTCAGCCAGAGATTTAAGGAAAGTGATGTCATCGTCCTCTGAGTTGGACTCTGCCTCAGCTGGAGCCGTCGGCTTGGGTTCTGCGTGGATGAACAGCAAACACTCGTCAGCTATCCATCAATGTGAAGCACTATGCATGCATTAGATTATATCTCACCTGTCTTCCTGATGCTGTCAGCTTCTGCAATCTGTCGGGGAAAAAAATACAAAAATACAAAAACGTCATCTATTTGTTGCCAAAGCGGTACAAAAGTGGTCACTGGGGTGGTACCCTTTCAAAATGTACACATTCGTACCTTATTTACTCCTAAAGGTTGCATATAAGTGCCTCAAACACTGGAAAAATGCTTTTCTTACTTATTTTTTGTCTTGTTTCTGGCCAAAATATCTACAAATTTTTAAATCAAAAAGGTTTTCAAAGACAATTAAAAAAAAATAGTTTTCAGAAAAAAAAAACAAGTCAAAATGAAGTGAGTTTTTGCTTAGAACAAGCTAAATAATCTGCCAGTGGGGTAAAACAAAAAATCTTATTTCAAACGGAAAACAAGATTATTTTTCTCACTCCATTGGCAGATTATTTTGCTCGTTTCAAGCAAAAATGCACTTACTTTTGGATTGTTTTTTCTGAAAGCAAGACCATTTTTACTCATCTAGAACATCCTTCTTGATTTAAGAATTTGTAGATATTTTGTCTGGAAACAAGACAAAAAAATCTAAGAAAAGCATTTTTTGCATTGAAGATTTAAGTACCCTTCGAAAAGGCACTGGCCCAGTGACAGCTGGGTCTGTTTTCTAGTACACTTTTCCAGTATAAAGTATATTAATCTGTCTTTTACAGAACATGGAGAGTAAAAATAATTTAATCTTTCTGAAATCGCACCTGCTGTTCTAATGGCTTCTCCTCGGTCAGCTCTCGGTTGTACATGCTCTTATCTGAATCAGGAAAGAAACACACACACACACACACACACACACACACACACACACACACACACACACACACACACACACACACACACACACACACACACACACACTCAATAAAGACAAATATCAATCATTGCTGACTTTAAAGGGACGCTTCACCCAAAAACTGAATTTATGAAACATGCAGTTTGGAACTACACTCTTAAAAATAAAGGTGTTTCACGATGCCATAGAAGAACATTTTTGTCTAAATGGTTGCATAAAGAACCTTTAACATCTGAAGAACCTTCCTGTTTCACAAAAGGTTCTTTGTGATGAAAGAAGGTTCTTCAGATTATAAAAAGGTAAGAATGAGATGGTTCTTTAATGAACCTTTGACTGAATGCTTCTTCTATGGCATCGCTGTGAAGAACCTTTTGAAGCACCTTTATTTTTAAGAGTAAATGCCTTACAGAATTTATGTTTTCCTGGGTGAACCATCCCTTCAGTGCATGCACATTACTAAATAAAAAAAAAAAACAGCATGATCAGGAAGACGATGAGATGAGAAAATCTGCAGGATCACTACAGTATCATGTATCAGAATGTTACATTGTAACTATAAAGTAAAGGCATGATTGCAACATTAAAGAGTTTTGAAAACAAAATGATTTTGAAAAAAATGATTCAGTGGTTGCAATCAATTTATTTTAGCTGTTTCAATAAAAAAGTAGAACTTTTGTTTATTTAAATGTAGCTAAAACAAATTGATTGCAAGCACTTACACTCTTAAAAATAAAGGTTCTTTAAATGTTTTTCACAGCGATGCCATAGAAGAACCATTTTTTGTTCCACAAAGAACCATTCAGTCAAAGGTTCTTTAAAGAATCATCTCTTTCTTACTTTTTTTATAATCTAAAGAACCTTCTTTCACCACAAAAACCTTTTGTGAAACAGAAAGGTTCTTCAGATGTTAAAGGTTCTTTATGTCATCGTGAAGCAACTTTATTTTTAAGAGTGTAAATTCAATATGATGAATCGACTATGATTCTGAATTAATCATGAAAAATAAAAATAGATATTAATATGCAGATTCTTCACTCTGTCTGTGGTTGTTGAGATCTTTGATGCATTCAGTTGCAGTCCAAACAGTCTAAGAGAAGCTGCCACCGAATAATCGGATTACAGGGCAAAAGATTAAAGGCCTTTGAAAACACAGAGTCTAAAGCTTCCTATACAATAAATGAAAACAACAACTAAACAAACCATCCAGTTCATTAACCGTCTTCCCACATTTACACGAAGTGGTCTATCAATGTGTTTTTTTTAGAGGCTAATATCTAGAGCATGGTGGATAAAATAATCCATACACTGCAAAAAATGCTTTTCTCACTTAGATTTTCTTGCTTAGTCTTGTTTCCAGTTATCAAGAAGGATTTTCTAGACAAGTAAAAACTATTGTCTTATTTTCAGAGGTAACAAGTCAAAATTAAGTGAGTTTTTGCTAAATAATCTGCCAAAGGGGAAAGAAAAAATATCTTATTTCAAACAGAAAACAAGATTATTTTTCTCACCCCATTGGTAGATTATTTTGCTGCTTTTAAGCGAAAAATCACTTAATTTTGACTTTTTTTTTTTTTTTTTTTTTCTGAAAACAAGACCATTTTTACTCACTTGATTTAAGAATCTTTAGATATTTTGTCTGGAAGCAAGACCAAAATTCTAAGTAAGAAAAGCATGTTTTGCAGTGTATTAACACAAAAACAATGTATTTATTGAAATGAAAGAAAATTCCATTTGAGAATTTCCAGACATGTGGACAAAACAGCATAAATAATTGATTAATAGTCAGGTACATCGTCTAAATTAAATATTTCATATTTTGTCATATATGGGACTGATGTATTGGACTATTTAGGCTTTAACTCACCGTCAGGTCCGGCAGGTGTGGGAAACGCGCTGATCTGCGATATTACAGCAAGGACAAGCACAAACCCAACGCGTTTTGACGCCATCCTTCAGCTCGTGTCCAAACTGTCGTCTACTTTCGAGATTGTTTTCTCTTTTTGTCTCTCTGTGGAGATGAGCGCGCCGCTGGTCTGGTTTGGTTTGGTGGAGCGCGCTGCTGTTGGCCGGATGCCGTGCGCGCTCTCAGCGCCTCTCCTCTGTACGCGCAAAGGCTTTAGTTCTGCGGGAGCTGTTGAGTCCCTGCAGTGCTGAAACCAGGTCGCTGGCTATAATTAACAGCGGATAAGCTGATGGGAGCTCCTCGTGTATAACGGGCCCTGACTCCAGCAGCTCATGGATGGAGGAGGAGGAGGACGGCACGGTCACATCCGCCCATGTGCGTCAGTCTGGAGCACCTGCGTCACGCGCATCTCGCGTTCATTCATGCTGCGGGGCAGTAAACCAGCGATGAGCGCAATGTAGAGCTGATAAGAGACGAGAGCGCTCGGAAAATAGCCAATTCATGACAGTGCAGATTGAAATGCAAACCTGTCTTGCTAATTCACTCTCTTGTTTTGAGATGCACATGTGTTGGGTGGGATGGATAGATAGATAGACAGATGCATGGATAGATAAAAGACTATTAGACTCAATATATGTTTTATAGACGGTAAAACCACATGCAAATGGTTATGTTTTTATAGGCAAGCTGGGGCTAGTCGTCACACTTTTTAATCCAGTTTATTTTGAATGTTAGTTTCTGTATAGACACAATAAGAAGTTATTGAAAATATGTTGCCAAGGGGAAAAAAGACCTGACCTTTTATGACATTTATGATCAAAAATGTCTCCATGGGAAGTATAGGCCTATAATAGACACTTTATAGGCGTTTTGGCAAAAAGTAAGCAATTCTGAAACACAAAATCAATAATGAATATGCAAAAGTGTACACATATTTTCAACTTAAGAACAAAACATTCTATAGGATAGGACAAAAACACCCTGGACCTGCAAAACAGTTTATAGTTTATTAGGCTCTGTTGTTTACCAAAAGCTATTATAAATTGGATGAGAATAAAAAGTTTTGAACGACAGAATTGATGGAAATTATTCTATTCAAGGAGGTTAAATTAATAGAGACCAGTAATGAACCTTGTGACAATGAACCCATGTAACACAATAGGAGCAACATTGTAAAAAGAGACACATTTCATTTTCTATTTGGCAAAAAATAAACAATTATGAAACACAAAGTCAAAAATGAATCTGCAAAAGTGTACACATATATTCAATTTAAGTACAAAAGTACAAAACATTCTAAATATTAGGTTAACCCCACATTTTTAAACTTAGACATGAAGGTGCACATCTAAATTGACATTGTTATATCTCATGAACACTTTGGAATACAGATCTATGTTTGGATTCTTTTTTTTTTTTAAGAAAACAATCTGCAGATTGCTGCAGAAGTGGAATCTTTTCAAAATATTACAGTATGTGTTGTACAATTTTCTTAAATATAAAATAAACATTTGACAAAATATTTGTAAATACAAATATATATATATATATACATACAGTGCCTTGCAAAAGTATTCACACCCCTTCATTTTTCCTCACATTTTATTTTGTTGCAGCATTAAGTTAAACTGCTTTAAATTATTTTTCCCCACATTACATTACACTCCATACACCATAATAATGACAAATCAAAAACCAGATTTGCAAATTTTACTAATTTAGTAAAAATAAAACAAATAAAAAAAAGTGATAGCATTGATTTACATTGTTAGTAAAGATTTATATTTTGAATTACTTCTTGTTCATCAAAGATAATTCTAATAATAAATCAGATTATTAGAATGATTTCTGAAGGATCATGTGACACTGAAGACTGCAGTAACAGCTGATGAAAATTAATGCATATTAAAATAAAAACCATTATTTTATATAGTAATAACATTTTGCAGAATTATTGTTTTTTCCCCCAGTATTTTGATAAGAGACTTCTTTAAAAAAACATTTCAGCTGATCTCAAACTATTGAACAGCAGCGTATACCTATTAAAGAAGTTGATGTATATTCTTATATAGCTTTATGATGAAAATCTAAAGATGTATCAAATTATCGCAGTTGTTATTATTTGACATGACTTAACTTTTTATTATTTATTTTCTGTGGAAAGTGTCTTTTGCTTTCGAACAAAAATAAACCAAAGACACTTTTTGTTTTCTTTTGCACATTTGTAATTTTTACTTAAGCTGATCAATGCATGACCTTTCAGTGTGCATGAGTTGATATGCTTCTGTTTGTGTGTATGTTCGTAGCAGACAGCTTTGTGTCTGTGAAAGTGGGACAGAGGTCAGTCGGCTCTTGTCTGTGAGTCTGAACACAACAGGCTCTTTGTTGAGAATCTTCATTAGCGCTGCTCCACATGTTCTGCGCTGCATCAGTCTCTGTGACTCTCCTGCATCAGTTTCCACATCATTAGGAAGATCAGGCTTTTCTTGGTGAATTCATGCAGCTTCAAATCTTTACAAGCAGCAAGTTGAGAATGCAATGAGGCAGCACCGATCAAACAAAAGACAAAACAATTAAGGTTACTCACAGAAATGTCAACACAATAGCTTTGCATTTAAATATTCTATATTTACTGAAAAGAGACACCTTGTGTAAAAACTAATTTCACAAAGAAATGTCAGGTAACACACTGAATTAAAAATGAAATAATATTTTCTTGTAAAATGTACTCCGATTCTTTGATTTATTTAAATCTTTTTTTAGAAAACGTAAAATAGACTGAAAATTAAAATAAATCATTTTAACAAATATTTAAAAAAAAAAGCAATTCAATTGACAGGAACATCAAGGGATTTTTTTTTAAATGTTTATTATTAGTGTCCAGTAGAGGTCACTGATGTCCTTTTTCTCTAGCATTATTCAAAGAATTTTATTTATTTATTTATTTTTGCATCTATGAATCCATGTTGTAATATTATCTGCAAGTGCTATGGAGGACGAGAAATTACTTAAGTATAAATAAATAAATAAATAAGTAAATAAATAAATAAATAAGTAAATATAGAAATACATAAATAAGTGAATTACTTAATAAACAAAGAATTAAATGCTGAAATAAATAAATTAATATAGAAATGCATAAATGAATGAATGTATGAATAAATAATTAAATACTGAAATAAATAAATGCAGATATGCATAAATAAATAAATAAATAATTTTGCAAAAAGTGTAATTTTTAATTGTGCAATTTTTGTACCATTTGCGTTATATTACATTTATTTCTACATTTATTTATGTATTGCTACATTTATTTATTTTTACATTTATTTTAGAAATATAGAAATTCATGAATAAATAAATGTATAAAAAAATTAAATTCTGAAATAGTTAAATGCAGATATGCAAAAAAATTGTCGAAATATAATTTTTAATTGTGCTATTTTTGTACATTTATTTATGTATTTCTACATGTATTTACTTTTACATTAATTTATGCATTTCCACATTTATTTTAAAAATACATAAATCAATAAATAAATGTAGAAATACATTAATTAATTAATAAACAAATAAATAATTAAATGCTGAAATAAACACATAAATAAATAAATATAGAAATGCATACATAAATAAATGAATAAATAAATAATTAAATAAATGCTGAAATAAATAAATGCAGATATGCATAAAAATAAATTGTTTGTCAAAAGTGTCACTTTAATTGTGCAATTTTTGTACCATTTGTGTTATATTACATTTATTTCTACATTTATTTATGTATTTCTACATTTATTTATTTTTTACATTAGTTTATGTATTTCCACATTTATTTTAGAAATACATAAGTAAATAAATAAATGTAAAAGTACATAAATTAATTAATAAACAAATAAATAATTAAATGCTGAAATAAATAAATATAGAAATGCATGAATAAATAAATGTATAAATAAATAATTAAATGCTGAAATAAATAAATGCAGATATGCATAAAAAATAAATTGTTTGTCAAAAGTGTCATTTTTAATTGTGCAATTTTTGTACCATTAGTTATACATTTGTCTCTACATTTATTTACGTATTTCTACATTTATTTATTTTTACATTAGTTTACGTATGTCAACATGTATTTAATAAATAAATAAATAATGTAGAAATACATAAATTAGTACACAAATAAATAATTAAATGCTGAAATAAATAAATATAGAAATGCATAGATAAATAAATGTATAAATAAATAATTAAATGCTGAAATTTTTTTTTAGTCAAAAGTGTCATTTTTAATTGTGATATTTTTGTACATTTCTGTTATACTACATTTATTTATGCATTTTTACATTTATTTATATCTGTATATGTATGTTAATAAGGTAGAAAGTCCTAACCTCTTTCAACGCAGGTATTCTACTAGTACACTGATATTTGTATACTTACTACATGAAGTACGCTTGAAAAAATATACTTGAACCTTACCGAAGTATACTTAATAAAATAAACTTGAAGTATACAGTAAGCAAACATTAAAAATGCGTCTTTCCAGAAGCTGAAACACAACATAGGTTGTACAAATTGAATATCCAGGATTAGAAGAAAGGACTACTAAATTAAACAGTTAGCCTAACGTTACTTCAACATAATTTTACCATCGTAGAATTTTTAGAATATTTAGTTGTTTTTCATCATCATGTCATCTTACTGACCGTTAGCGTGAAAAGACTCTTATTTTGAAATATCGTCTTTATGCCTTCAGACGGAAGTGTCTTGGCTTTTATTCTGTTATTAGAGTAAAGTTCACGGACGGTTTTCTGACCTGTCAAATAAATATTGAGTCTCCTCGTTTGAGTTGATCAACATGTTTGCAATAAAGGCAGTAAGGAGTTTTTCTCCTGTGACAAAAAATGTTTATTTGCGGAGCAAACAGGCGTTTAGCGTGACTATGTCAAGGTAAGAGTCATTTGTGCTGTTTTCTTTCATATTTCATAATTCACATAAATAGTTTTGCACTTTCACTTTTTTTTTTTATCTCTCTGACGCATGAATTAACAATTCACAAAGGGAAAAACTATATATTTTCACTTAGAAACATGGCTTCTATTTTTATTGCTAATCATAATAATAAAACTGGCAGGTGTTGTTACCAAAACCAACTTAAATAGGTCGACCAAATAACAGGTTAAGCTAAATTTGTTCCTGTTAATCTTTTACAGTAAAGGATCTAATAATGTCAAATCCCTTTCCCTCTAAATTATGTATTTTCAACAGAATATCGTTTTCAATATTGGCAATTTAATCAGAAATGTTCAATTTACATGATCAGCTATATAACGTTACATACAGTTATTTCATGGTGTTTTGGTTGTAACGGTTTAACGGTTTTTTTTTCGAATCTGAAAGCTTGAAAGCTGAATAAATAAGCTTAAATAAATAAGCTCCCCTGTTATATGGTTTGTTAGGATAGGACAATATTTGGTTGAGATACAACTATTTGACCATCTGCAATCTGAGGGTGTAAAAAAAAAAAAAAAAAAAAAATATATATATATATATATATATATATATATATATATAGAGAGAGAGAGAGAGAGAGAGAGAGAGAAAATCACCTTTAAAGTTGTTCAAATGAGGTTCTTAGCAATGCATATTACTAATCAAAAATTAAGTTTTAATATTTTTACGTTAGTTAATTTACAAAATATCTTATATCTTAAATGTCCTAATGATTTTTTGCATAAAAGTAAAATTGATCATTTTGACCCATGCAATGTGTTTTTGACTATTGCTACAAATGACTGAAAGACATTTGCTCCAGGGTCACACTTAATATGTTCATTTTCAAATGACACTGGATTTTCTTACATGTTTTTAAAGTGAGTGTTTTTCAGAATGAAAATATTTTTTTTGAAATATTACGCAAACAAAAAAGTACAATAGTATTAAGCTTTTCTGTTTTAGTGGTTTTCTTTCGTGGTATATTGGAGTACCACTGTTTGTGAATATGGTTGAATATATTATGAAACGAGGAGGATATGTATTAATGGTAATAATGTATTTATAATATTTAAAGAATTATAGCAAAGACTGTTTTAATGTGTTAAAGGAGTAGTTCACTTCCAGAACAAAAATGTACAGATAATGTACTCACCCCTTTGTCATCCAAAATGTTCATGTCTTTCTTTCTTCAGTCGTAAAGAATTTTTTTTTTTTTTGAGGAGAACATTTGAGGATTTTCCTCCATATAGTGGACTTCTATGGTGCCCCCGAGTTTGAACTTTTAAAATACAGTTTAAATGCAGCTTCAAAGGGCTCTAAGAGGAAGAAGGTTCTTATCTAGCAAAACAAACAGTTATTTGCATAAAATAATACAATTTAAATAATTTTTAACCTTAAACGCTCATCTTGTCTTGCTCTCCATGAACTATGTTGTATTCTGGGTTAAGACAGTTGTCTAAAAAGTGCCATCGTATTTTCTCCCTCAACTTCAAAAATCATTTCAAAATCGTCCTACAAAATACCAACTCAGTGTTTGCAAAGTGAACTTGCAAAGAAGATCAAACACCATTAACGAAAAAGGTAATATAGCGATGTAGGATGATTTTGAAGTAGAGAAAGAGCATGAGATGGGAGTTTTTCGACATAACCTAACTGTCTGAAACTGGAAAAAAAAACAGTTCAGGAAGAGCAAGACAAGACAAGCATTTGACAATAAAAAGTATATATATTGTTTTATGAAAATAACTGATCGTTTCGCTAGACAAGACTCTTCTTCCTCGGCTGGGATCGTTTAGAGTCCTTTAAAGCTGCATTTAAACTGCATTTTGGAAGTTCAAACTCAGGGGCACCATAGAAGTCCACTATATGGAGAGAAATCCTGAAATTTCTTCCTCAAAAAACATAATTTCTTCACGACTGAAGAAAGAAAGTAATGAACTACTTGGATGACAAGGAGGTGAGAACATTATCTGTACTTTTTTGTTCTAGAAGTGAACTTCTCCTTTAATTTAATTCCCAGAATGCAGCACGCAGAGGTCAAGGATGGGGAAGCGGCAGCACCTTTCCGACCTGAGACGCCCATGGCCAAGACACTGATGGACATCGGCACCAGACGGATCTTCTCAGAGGAACATGACCTGTTTCGTCAAAATGTGCGGCGGTTCTTTCAGGAGGAAGTTGTTCCGTATCACGCTCAGTAAGTCAGCAGGGTCGGTCATTCCCAGTTATGTAATAGCTAATGTGGTCTCACATATATACACATGTGCTTATAGGTGGGAGAAGGCTGGTGAGGTCAGCAGAGAGCTTTGGGAAAAGGCAGGAGAGCATGGATTACTTGGAGTATATACACCTGAGGAGCATGGAGGAATCGGAGGAGACCTCCTGTCTGCTGCTATAGTGTGGGAGGAGCAGTGAGTAGCCACGCCCCCATCTGTCTGTCTCAGTAGCTCCTCCCTTTTCTGTCTGATTCAAATCTTGACCCAACAAATTAGCCTTTTCCACAAAACTCTGAAGTTACGTCAATGCAGTGTAAAGTTAGATCTGCTACAGGTCTGTGCCTATGCCCTTGTCTCAAATAATGCTGCTTACCTTTTCTTTTTTGTCTGTTTTCCAAATTGTTGACTCCTCAAGATAATATGCTCAACAAAGCACTGGCTGGTTTCTGTTCTCCAACTCTGGTATATTTGAGCATATTTACTCAGTCATTTCCCTCAATTCACTACATCATAATAAATTATGACAGCATTTGACAGCATTTATATCCAAATGTACATTTTCCCAAGAATAAATTAAACAATTCTGAGTTCGGTTAATGCATAAACTCAAACATCTCAAACAACAATGTAATCCCGATCTAATTGGAATAAAGCCATTAATCAGAGTCATCTTTTGTTTAGTATTATATTATTTTATTATGTATATCCCTGGGCACATTATACAACATACTTTTACATCGTCATGTTAATAGTGCAAAGGAGAGCAAGTAGAAAATACAGTAACATTTTAATAATAATAATAATCACAAAAAAAATTCACATGACGAGGCGTAATGCACAGCCAGCACCAAGGTTAATTTCGTAAACGAAAACTAAAACTAAGACGAAAACGACTGATCAGAAAACTAAATATATCAAAATAAATGGAAAACTAAAACGAAATGAAACTAACAACTTTTATTGAAAAACGAACTGAAATAAAATAATAATGATCAAAAATAAATAATTTTTGTAATCATTGCATTCTCGCCCCATGGCAGAAAAATAATAAAGACAGTGACCTGAACAGCACCCGCATTAAATCTAGGCTACTGCATCAGTTTTAGGCAAAATTATAATTTTTTTTATTGTACAACAAGCAATCGAACCAATATACTAGTGTTGATTAATCGTTAAAAGGTCAGGATACAAACACCAACATGCAATCTCATTTCTAATTGACAATGATTCCCCATGTCTATTAAACCTTTGAAAAAGTCCTCAAATGTGTATTTGCACCGCCGCTGACACAGAGAGAGCAGTCACCGTGTTTAGGTAAGAAATAGCTTCACAAACAGTCTTTTCAAACACTCAGTCATTCATATTATCACAGCAATACTGGATTAAAGGTCATAGTTTGGATATGAACATTGATGTCAATGGTAGAGATCAAAACAGAGCATGTCATCTTTTGAAAGTATTTGGCACTTCAAATAACGTTTGTGTCACATTGTATTGTTTCACCACTAAATGGACACAAGTAACTGTTAAAAAATGCATTTGTCAGTGAATAGAGATACATTCAAAAACGCTGATTCATCCAGCAATGCTTTTATGAGTGAGTCATTTATTCATTCAAACCACTTTTTCATAAATTTAATATTAAAAATTGGTGTATTGAATATATTATATTTTAAATACAAATATTTTGTATTAAATGTTTAAACATTCATTCAAATGAATTAAACACTTTTAAATAGACTGCAGCAATTCATATTTTGTCTTACGTTATTTTGCTTAGTTTAGAATTGTGAGGAAATCATGATCTAAAACTAAAACTGAAACTATGTAAAAACAAAATAGAAATGTGTTCACAAAATAAAAACTAAACTAAAACTAACAAAACTGTTAATGAAGCTAATAAAAACGAAACTAAAATGTATTGCAAATTTGAAAACTATATTAAAATAAAACTAATTTAAAAAAGCAAAACTATAATAACGTTGGCCAGCACCAAATGGACAGAACGGCAAAGCTCAAAAATGTATTGAATTATAAGTGCCAACATTCAGAATTAAATAAACATAGTAGTTGTGATGAGCCGAAGCTGACACAAAGTTTCTGAAAAAATGTTTGCTCTTTGTAGAATAAAACACCGGTATATATCATATAGTTTCATAGTATCTATTTTGTCACCTGAAAAACTGTTACCCTGCAAGCGCCAATCCGGAAACAAGAAACACTGAAGTGTGAAAAAGACTAATTGGCTTTCCTTTCTAAATCATGAGTGTGAAATCCAATTCTGTCTTCTGCTGGCTGCATCAGTTCAAATTTAGGATTGAATTGGAATTATTCACATCCTTGATTGTGTAGGATTTAGTTTTTTCCTTTGTGTGTGTGTGTGTGTGTGTGTGTGTGTGTGTGTTGTAAAGTAGCTGGTGTTCTGTCTCTGTTTGTGTTGTAGAATGTACTCTAACTGCACTGGTCCTGGCTTCTCTCTGCACTCTGAGATTGTAATGCCTTATATCAGTCACTATGGCTCTAAGGCTCAGATCGAGAAATATATTCCACAGATGACTGCTGGAAAATGCATCGGAGCCATCGCTATGACAGAACCTGGAGCCGGCAGGTGGGTTTCAGTGCAAGCATGACATTAATCATAAATTGTACAAAAAACTATAAAAGAAAATGAAAATATACAAAGGGTGCATCACATTTTGATGCTTGTGGAGTCATATTGTGATGCATTCATTCGTTCCCTGTGTCGTCCTGGTTCACATCTTCAATTTTCTCTCTGAAGTGATCTTCAAGGAGTGAAGACGTTTGCAAAAAAAGATGGAACTGACTGGATTCTTAATGGAAGCAAGGTATGAACAATGGCTGCTCGATTATGGCAGAAATCATAGTCACGATTATTTTGGTCAATATTGTAATCACGATTATTTAACACCATTATGACTGGGTCCGGAACTTTATATGAGTGATTAATTTAAAGATAACACTGCCAAAAATGCTTTTCTTACTTAGATTTTTTTGTCTTGTTTCCAGTCAAAACATCTAAAAATTCTTAAATCCAGAAGAATTTTCTAGACAAGTAAAAACTATTTTCTTGTTTTCAGAAAAAAGAAGTCAAAATTAAGCATGTTTTTGCTTGAAACAAGCAAAATAACCTGCCAATGGGGTAAGAAAAATAATCTTAGTTCAAGCAGACAACTAGATTATTTTTCTTACCCCATTGGCAGATTATTTAGCTTGTTTCAAGCAAAAACTCACTTAATTTTAATTTATCTTTTCTGAAAACAAGACGATATTTTTTTCCTTGTATAGAAAATCCTTCCTGATTTAAGAATTTTTAGATGTTTTGACTGGAAACAAGACAAAAATTTAGTAAAAGTTTGAAAAGCATTTTTTGCAGTGTAGCAATACAATAGAATTTTTTTTTTTTTTTTTTTTTTAAATTGAATGTAATTAATTGATGTAAAATTAAACGGCATGGTCTTCACTGTAAGAATTAAACATGGTTTGTTTCTTATAAAAACTACAAAAGTCCTCCGTCAAGAGCAGTGAGTGATATTGTCTTTGTCTTTTGTTGTTTGATGAACATTAAGCACAGAGACGGCAGAAGGAATATTACTCGTGGCTGCTTTAAGAGCCGCACGGATCCAATATACTGTTACACACAGATTTTAATTCTCAACTGTTTATGTTCATTTCAGACATAAGTTGAAGGTTTACACGAATAATCACTAAACGCCACATTTTGACATATATTTGCATGTATTTGACATTCAGGTACGCATTTTAATCTAACCGTTGAGTTTACTGGTCCGTATTCTGCTTTGTCTCTGAACACATACACAGAACAGCGCAAATTCTCTTTTGTGCTTCTAAAAACACCACATCACAAAAAAATGTATAAATCAAGCATGTCCCATTTTATGCAAGTCACGTTATATGATTTTACTGATGTGAAATCGTGTGTGAAATTGGGCTTTTATAGAATACATACATTTTGTGTGAATCTTCAGCCGATTATACCATTAAAAAAAAAGGTGCTTCACGATGCCATAGAAGAACCTTTTTTGTTTAAATGGTTCCATTAAGAACCTTAAACATCTGAAGAACCTTTCTGTTTCACAAATGGTTCTTTGTGGTGAAAGAAGGTCTCTTCAGATTATAAAAAGGTAGGAAAGAGCTGGTTTGACTGAATGGTACTTTGTGGAACCAAAAATGGTTCTTCTATGGCATTTTTTAAGAGTGTAGTTAGATTTTCCATCAAGTTTTGTTAAAGCACTGTCTTCCTCTTCTGTCTTTCAGGTGTTCATCACTAACGGCTGGATGAGCGATGTGGTGATTGTCGTTGCTGTGACTAACCGTGAAGCAAAGACAGCAGCTCATGGAATCAGTCTGTTCCTGGTTGACAACGGCACTAAGGGCTTCCAAAAGGGCCGCAAACTGGAGAAGCTCGGACTCAAAGCTCAGGTCCTCCTTAAAACTTTCAACATACAGAACCTCTGTTTAAGAAGACTTTACTTAAAATGTATTGAAACACGTAAAAATTAAATTTACATTATAGTTTAATATAGATTAATCAAGAGGTCTACCCTTACCAAAAAGAAGTATACTTCAAATTTATTTTATTAAGTATACTTAAGTAAAGCTCAAGTATATTTTAAAGGATACCTTATGTAGCAAGTATACAATTACCAGTGTACTAGTAGTATATTTTTTAAGTGTACTATTTCAATACTCCTTGGGACTAAATTGTATACGTTTAAAGTATAGTTTAAGTATAACAGTAGTAAACGTTGAGTACACAACTAGTTTACATCTATGTTTTCAGTTTGTACTGCAAGTATACTAAAAGTGAACTTATAGGTATACTGATAGTTTACTAATTAAATACTTTTATACATTTTTAGTACACTATGAAGTATAGTCTCAGTAAACTACTAGTTTAGTAGATTTATACTGCAAGTATACTCATAGGTTTTCTTTAAGTGAACTTTACATCATACTTTAAGTATACTACTATGTCCCTATTTAGGTATTAATTTGTATATATTTTGTTATATGAATATCTGAACATACAAAACATCAAAAGAAAGAACAGGGTATCTGATTTTTAAACAAAAACATTTCATGCTTTCTTTTTTTATAAACACTTGAAAGTGGGTAAGTTTTTTAAACAAAAAAATAAATAAACAACATTTTGAACAAAAAGACTATTGATGATAATCCAAACGTAGATGGAGTTGATCAACAGCCCAAAGCTTGACAGTCATTATTTCCTCTTCATGGGTGGACATTTTATTCCATAACGTTACACAGTTTTCCATATCTATGGTTTTGATGCTGTTTTATGTCTGATGATTGTGTTAGATTACATGTGGAAGCATCTGTTGTTTCGGTTTCTTCTTCACTTGTGTTTTGGAAATTCTGTTCAGAAGATGTTCAATAGATCTCCTCGAGTATAACAATGAAAACACAGATTCTCAGAGCACAAGTAGAGCTCAAATATATTTAGACTTTTTCTAAATATGAGTCAATTATACTTAAATATCATTTTAAGTATATTTCTGGGAAGTATATAAGTAGACCGATATTATACTTTACTGTTTTTTCAGTTTAAAAGAAGTATACTAATAGCATACTTATAAAGAATAAACTTTTTTTTTCGTGAGTGTAATTATAAATGTATTGGGTCTTTGTTTTCTGTGCAGGATACAGCTGAACTGTTCTTTGAGGATGTGCGTTTGCCCGCTGAAGCTTTGTTGGGTCAGGCCAATAAAGGATTTTATTATCTGATGAACGAGCTGCCGCAGGTATAAGACTAACAGCAGACATCTGCTGCTGTCTTTACTGATAATACTACAACAGATTTAATAGCTTCTCTTTGTTTGTTTGAGATAACTTTACTGCTGTCTTCAGTACCTCCTTGTAATGAGTAATAAAGTTTTTTTAGAAGGATTCACAGAGCGTAAATGAGTATTATTTGTATTATTGAGTTAATCTCCCCATCTTTCTAACAACCTGCCGTAGGACCCATTCAATTCCCCCTCACATATTTGCACTGTGAAGATCTTTTGTACATGGATTGCATTGTCTGTTAAAGATATCAGAATATGAAGGGATTAGGATTCTGGGAATTTGAAAAGCTTTACAAATAGTCTGACACCCCATTATAATGAACTATAATAGGAATAGAGAGAGATTTCAGTTTGTTTCTTTCGTTCTGTGTTATTCTGCAGGAGCGCCTTCTTATAGCAGTCATGGGTCTCGCCAGCTGTGAGTTCATGTTTGAAGAGACAAGAAACTACGTGATGCAGCGGAAGGCGTTCGGGAAGACCATCGCTGACCTGCAGGTAAATATAAAGGAGTCAAGTTAAATCTTTTATTTATTTGATATTGAAGGTAAGTGAGCAAACATTTCTAACACAGTATTCCTTGTATACGGCTGCACAATTAATCGAATTTCTAATCACAGTCACGATTACATAGTTGTTTAAAGCCACGATTGCAAAATTTATTATTCTGCATGCTTAAAGGAGTAGTTCACTTAGAACAAAAATTTAAAGATAATGTCATCCAAGATGTTCATGTCTTTCTTTCTTCAGTCGATGACAAATTATGTTTCTTGAGGAAAACATTTGAGGATTTCTCTCCATATTTTGCCCCGAGTTTGAACTTCCAAAATGCAGATTAAACGCTGCTTCAAAGGGCTATAAACGATCCCAGCCGAGGAAGAAGTCTTATCTAGCGAAACAATTGGAAACGTCTAGGTTACGAAGGTAACCCTCGTTCCCCGAAGGAGGGAACGGAGACGTTACATTGGGATCTCGCTTGAGAGACCGATCACCTCTGAGCCTTATTAAAAAGGCCAATTGAAAATTGGCGAGTGGACGTGCGCGCCGGCCACGCCCCCGTACATACGGGTATATAAGATGGCTGCGCGCACCACTCAGTCAGGCTTTTGCTGAAGAGCCGGGAGAGCCCAGCGTCAGCGCGACGCCAGGGGCGTGGCAGGGGAATGTAACGTCTCCGTTCCCTCCTTCGGGGAACGAGGGTTACCTTCGTAACCTAGACGTTACCCCTTCAGTCGAATCACTTCGACGTTACATTGGGAACTAGACCCATGGAAAAGGCCACGACCCTGACGCCGCGTTACGCACAACGCCACGTGCCGGCAGGTCTTCCCAGACGTGTCCGCAGGCGGTCATTGAACGTAACCTTCCCAACGCCCCGAGGCCCCCTTTTTATAAGGGGGCCTGCAGGGATGCCAGATGTACTGAAGCATGGGTTGGGGGGGGGGAGCACATGCAATTTGTGCATGTGGAAATGAGAATAATTCAATATATCCATAAGATTTCTTAGGGATACACGAGGGAAACAGCGGTCTCCTCCGCTGGAAAATATTGAAAAGTATAGCCACAACCTGCGGGGCGAAGGAGACCCAGGCAGGATCACAGCCAAGGACTACTCCGCATCTAGCCCTGACTGCGGGGCATGGAGGACCCCAGGTTCACCGGAGGGAACATTCTGGGAGATAGCGCACGGATCCACGTGGGAATGGCGCAGCAAGCCGACACCAGCCGTCCCCCCGCTCGCCTGAAGTCTTATGTTAAGACACGGGAGGAACGGCCTCTGCGCGGAGGTTGAAGAACCTAGCGAAGGTATTAGGTGTCGCCCAGCCCGCAGCTCTATAGATATCTGCTAGTGAGGCGCCATGAGCCAACGCATAGGATGAAGCAGCACTCTTAATGGAGTGGGCATGAACACCTAAGGGGCATGGCTCTCCCAGATATAGATAAGAGAGGGAGAGGCATCTACCACCCAATGAGCCACCTCAGTTTGGGGACAGCATTCCCTTTCTGCTGAACCCCAAGCAGATAAGCTGCTAGGTGCGTGAAGTGCCGAGCGAATTCATTTTCACATAGACACAACATCGCAAGGCTGGGTCTGCCTCCTCCAGGGCAGAGCTTGCAGGTTCACCACCTGACCGCGGAAAAGCGTGGTGGGGAACCTTGGGCACAATAGCCGGGCCGGGGTCTCAGGTAGTAACGTGAGAGTCGCCGGGCCCGAACTTCTTGACACACTTTGCTGGCAAGGAAAGCTTGTAGGTCTCCAACCCTCTTAATAGGAGCCGGGGCAGTCAGGAGCGCTGTCTTAATGACAGGACTCGACTGAGGCCCACTGAGCACCTCTGGGGAACCTTTGCTCGTTCAATGGGAGCCAGGGCAGTCAGGAGCGTTTTTCTCGCTCGACTGAGGCCCGAGGCTCCAAGGGAGCGCCCCGCGGCCTGAGAAGGCGACGGGGAAGCTTCCCTACAGAGAAGTTTGTAGGTCTCCTTACCCTCTTGATGGAGGCCAGGGCAATCAGGAGCGCTGTCTAAATGACAGGAATTCTAGCTCGACTGAGGCCAGGGGCTCAAATGAAGCGCCCCGCGGGCCCGAAGGGCGACGGGGGGGTCCCAAGAGGGTATGAGGCGCGGTCTGGCACCTCTGAGGGACCTCACGACCAGTGGGTGCTTACCTATTTTGCTTCATCTACTGCATGTGATATGCGGCTAAGCGGCGGCATATATTCCGAGAGTCGAGGGGACAGCCTGCGCTCCAACTCTCCTGCAGGAAAGGAAGCACTACTGCAATCGTGTATCTCTGTGCCTCTCAGCGAGAGGAATGCCAGCGATAGACCTCATCTCAGTGCGTGAGCCAGCCTTTGCCAAGGGAGCCCAGTACCGAGTGATAGTTTGTATCACGGCCTGTGGAAGGCCGGAGAGATCTAAGGTGTCAAGCCGTGCCCTTACAGGGAGGGACTGCCGCGAGGGGAAGGTTACTAAGACCTAAGTCCGGGTGGGCCGTCCTTGCAGCGCAACCTCCAGACTTACTCCTCGTCCTCCCTGGACTCGCACAGAGTCTGTGCAAGGAGGCTCACTGGGGAAGGGCGTACTTGGGCCCCGGAGGTCAGCTATGTGCCAGAGTTACTCTGGCAATGGGAGGAATCGGGAGGGCGAGCGGATGTGGCTGGGCCTGCCGATATAACTCCAACTAGCTGCGTCACGGGGTGGAGTCGCCATTCTGCAGGTGGGTGGACTGCCGTGGGAACCGGGGGGCTGCACGGTTGAGTTTCCCTGCTTTAAATGAATGGCAAGTAGCAAAATCTGCCACGTTGGACTCCATGGGAGCAGATGGGAGGAGCTGTAAGCCTCTGTTGTACATGGCAACCCAACCCGTGGTAAGCCACGGGCTGACTTGTCGGCAATACTGCGGGAAAACGCCAGTCCGGAGAGAGCCGAGATGCCATGCCCATCATAGGACTCGATCGTGCTGCAGCGGTCTCACATGAAACAGCTTAACGGCAAGCGGCTAGAGCTGACATGTGCCCCAGGAGCCTCTGATTTGAGGGGACCGCTGAATAGTTCCTGATTAGCTCAGAGACTACAGCACCAACTGCGCGCTCTTGGTAGCAAGGCGGGCCGTCTTGTGGACCGAGTCGGGCTCCCGACCGAGGAAAGGGATTCCCTCGGTTGGCCTGAAGGACCAGATGGCGGGGGTGCCGAGGCACCAGGTCCCTGTATTCGCACAACGGAACTCACGAGTGGGCTGGTAAGCACCAGTCGAAGAGACGGTTGAAGACGCGAGTACCTGTCTGCCGAAGAGGGGACAGGGGAGCTCCTATGGCCTAAAGAAGGCAGGAAGGAGAGGGACTAGCCAAGTGGAAGCACCTCGCGCTGAGCGCTCGACCCCCGGGGCAGACCGCCGGAGGGGTGTGCACCGGGGAAAGATCGAGACGCGACAGCGGGTGCCCTTCAGGCAGATGGCTGCAACCCAGCCCTGGAGACGGAAACATACTTGTATGTGCGTCGTCGTGAGCATGTGTGCCGACAGCCTAAGAAGGGATCGGAACAGAGCTCCATCCAGGGCGGATGTTAACCCACCACTCTAACTGGACACGTGAAGTCAGGACTCTTATCAAACCCCGACCTCGTCCCGGCCGGAGAGACAGGCTGGATCGCGTCCTTCGCCAGTAGGAACGCGACCTCCGCAGGCAGAACAGAGGCACGCCTGTTTCCGAATAAAGAATGTAAGGGGTACCTGTGAGTCTGGGCGGACGCCTGGAGCCGGGCCGTACCGTCCGTATCAACCAGTGTAGTGGTATCAAGGGAACGTTGACCGGCGTGACCGTGGTGGGGCAGCCTGGGGAAAGACAGGGAAGGAGACAAAACCCAGAAGGATAAACGTCCTGGAGAAGTGTCTAACTGCGCTAAGCAGTGCTTACCTACTTCCCTGGTTCCCGCGCTGGCGACATCCGGTCCCGAGTCTGGTTCCGAGGAGTGGAAGTGCTGCTCAGGAAGGAAACTCGGGGCCGGGGCCCCAGAGGTGAGAAAGCTGGGTCTTTCTGTGATTTCAAATGACCGGCTAAGTCCCGCTTCCAGCGGGAGTGCCGACAGAGTAGCTCTCTCCACCTCCGGGGGTGCTCGCATCAGGGACGCTTCGAAGCTCGCCTGCGAGGGTCTTCCGTCGCAGGACCCTGAGAGGCGAGCGGCGTCCCTCTCCCACGGGCGGCTCGACGTCGGCCGCGAGCCTGGATCGTGTGGCTCAGCAGGGGACGGAGCTGCGGGGGGACGCCCTCGGCGACGGGCAGGCGGAGGCGGGGGCCCAGGCGGCGGAATGGTAACTTCGCGGCGGGGCAGGATATGTTGGACGGCCTCCGTCTGCCTCTGGACCGTTGGAGCGCCAGAGGAGACGCCCAGCCCGAACGACGGGGAGGCGTACTGCTCTGGCAACTCGATGGGGTATGCTGATGGGCGGAGGATCGCAGGCTTTTGGGGGCCGGCGATACGTTCGACGCCGCTGAGCAAAAACCCTTCACGGTGTCGCCGAATAGGCCGCTCTGGGGAATGGGAGAGTCGAGAAAGCGAACTTTGTCGGCCTCTGCCATCCGGGCCAGAGTCAGCCAAGGTGGCGTTCCTGGACCACGCAGGTGGACATCACCTGACCAAGGGGACACGCCGCGACCTAGTGGCCCGAAGGGCGAAGTCAGTGGCGGCGCGGAGTTCTTCAAGTACCCCCTGGTCAGGACCACTCTCGTGCAGGCCTTAAGGTGCCTGCACCTGGCACTTTTGCAGTGTTGCAATGGCCTGCAGGGCGGGGCAGCGTGTCGGGGGGCGCAGAAAAGGCCCAGCCGATGAGGGCGGAAGAAATTTCACATGCCCTAAAAGGGAGACGCGGAGGGCCCCACCAGGCGGCCGCGCCCGCGGGCAAAGGTGCACCGCGATGGCGCGCCCGACCTGGGGGACCGCCACGTACCCCTTGGCTGCCCCGCCATGGAGAGTGGCGAGGGGAGAGGAGCTGGAGTGCGCTTCAAATTAATAGGGCGCCATCGATTTTGTCAGCTCCTCATGCACATCCGGTCAGAACGGGACCGGGGGGGAGCGCGGCGCTGCCGCCGGTGCCCCCCCCAGGAACCAGTCGTCCAGCCTAGAAGGATCGGCCGGAGGCCCCTGAGGAACCCTCAAACCGATCCCCCCCGGCTGCCCGGAAAAGCATAGCCGACAGTTCGACATCAACCTCCGGGGGGGCAGCGACCACGGGTGGGCGCCGCGCCGTGGGAAGAGATGTGTCACCGTCTGACTCTCCCTCTGATGCTGTGACAGACATCTCATCCTCTGCAGGAGCACCGAAGGAGACGCTCAGCCCGCCAGGCGGGGAAGCGTCTGCTGCGGAAACTCAACGGGACCGCGCTGAGATAGAGAGGTCCGCAGGGCTTTTTGAGCCGGCGGAACGCTGTCTATCGTAAATTGAATGTCCCCCCCCGCGCCCCACCGCGGTGGCCGAAGAGCATAGGCGGCTCAACGGCTGACCACGGGAGGGAGGCGGGGGGAGCCAGCTCGCGAACGAGCGGCAGGACTTCAGCGTGGTCATGGTCATGCTTTCACCGCATGGACCATTCATGAGCACCACCCCAGCGTGCTCAAAGCCTAAACACGTGAGGCAGCGCTCATGTCCGTTCGCTGAGGAGAGGAAACTACCACATCCAGAGACGCACGGCCGAAAAGACATCCTGAAAAGGACGTCTAAAACGGCCGCTAGAAATTGCTCTTTTGTGATCCCGGTTTGCCCAGGGAGGGGCCGCGGGGCAATGCACTCGCCGGGGCTGCTCGCTGGAATGCAAAAAGGCTTTATATGGCCGTGAAAACGGCCGCCCGCGGGACCGCGCTGACGGCTGCCAAACAATGCTCTTTCTGTGAAACACTCTTTTAGTTATGGCAGCGCAGCAGCAGGAGGGAGCATGAACTCTGAAGAACTCTTCTCGGCTGTTTAGAGGCTCGACACATCGGCTCTGAAAGCAAAAGTCTGACTGAGTGGTGCGCGCAGCCATCTTATATACCCGTATGTACGGGGGCGTGGCCGGCGCGCACGTCCACTCGCCAATTTTCAATTGGCCTTTTTAATAAGGCTCAGAGGTGATCGGTCTCTCAAGCGAGATCCCAATGTAACGTCGAAGTGATTCGACTGAAGGGGTAACAATTATTTTCTAAAAATATTTACAATGTATGATGCAGCCATTACCCAGAAACCCCAGTAAACAAAACAGCTTTCAGTTTCTGAAAAGTTTTAAAATCATTTAAAACGTCATTCAGATTTGTGTATTTGCTCTGGTGTTCATCACAGCGACAAATACTTCAATATTTAGACTTAATAAGCTAAACACATAACATAAACCTCCATTGAAAAATTCTTCTAAACATTTATTAATCTTAGGTCATTCCAGTATTTAATAACAAATTGCTAAAATCAAAATTTGCAACTGTGTTATTGAATGAGCTAAGAGTTGTATTTTTTTAACAATGATTAATAACTTATGTAGCTTTTGCTCATTGTAAATATTTATTAATTAACTAATGCCGAGAACACACTACACGATTTTCATGCCGATTATGAATGGAATTTGGTCTTGATCACAGATCGTGCCTAGTCGGGCATAGTCTGTTCCAGTCGGGCTCAGTCGCTGTTTATAGTCGTCACAAAAAATCGCATAGTGTGTGGTGTCTAAAGATAATAATCTTAGAATTCAAGAGCCAGTCGTTTTCACTAAGATTTTTTTAAACATGTTTAATATTTGCGACTGACACCAGCGATTTTATGCAGCTATGCGGTGGAGATGCGTTCACTGTCAAACATAATTCTGCATTAATTAGGTAATTTTGTCCAAAAAAATGTTCTTGATTACAAGAAAAATACAGATTGGTCTTGATGTGATTTATTTCGCCTTTCTTTTAATTCATAACTTAAGGCTACACAGATTTAAATAGTTTCGTTTTCAAAAGGGGAGCGCATAACACTTTTTGAATTTCATGGTTTGTATAGCCTAGTCTGCGAGGGGATCGGAGTACAATTTTTGTCCACATTGTTTTCACACTTGTCTAGTACAAATATGTGGCTTTGTTTCATATTTACAGTGAATATGTTTTTCGTTATTTACCTCAAAAGAAAGGTAGTGAAATGTGACAACATGCCCCGTAGGTGGGGTACATTATAACACGACCATATGGCTTAAAATGCTATCTGATCGAATGAAAAACATTTACACAACAAACTAAAATATTTTGTCAATAAAATGCATGCATTCACTTTTTCAAATAAAGTAATGACGTTTAAAAATAATAATAATAAAAAGAATCCAATTTTGGAGTTTGACAATGAACACATTGCCACATGGTTAGAACGGCCCTGATCGCAACACAGCTGTACAGTAGTTCAAAACAATGTGGACACACATTGTCCACACACAGCTCGCAAAGAACACGACACACATAAACAACACACATAAACGAGCCAAAATGCTTTACATTTCTCAATAAAATCCATGAAAGTCAATAGTGTAAATTGCATCGAATATCATAGTTTAATAACACAGTGTTACAACGTTCTCTGCACCACTGGAATATAATACAGGTTACTGTCTTGCTGGTTTGAGAACCATTAATAAACTTTCTAACTGATAAACAACAGATTGGAGAATAAAATATAATAGCCTATTTGTCTCATTTTAAATGAATACCAAAAGCTGAAATGAAAAAATTATTTCAGCCAGAAATGTACGTTTACTATGGTAAACAAAATATTCTGCGATATCTTCAAAAGGCTTTTGCATTTTGGCGCACTTTTTTCTCTGCATAGTGTTGCTACGCCAACTAGTAAATACTGAAAATTTGGTTATGCTTGCATGTGTGGAAATATTTAAACCACGCGTTACAACTAACCCCGCGTTCGTTTGTGCCCCGCGCTCTGATTCTCAGTGATTCTCCTATTTTAAAGAAGAATGATTTTATTTCGATCTGCAGTGTAAGAAAAGTCAAGAAAAAAGATTAGCCTATTGCCCTAAATATATATAAACTACAGGCTTAATCCTATTTTTTTCTTAACTTTTAACTTCTTCTAAAACAATATTAAATCAACTTTAAAGGCTAGGTTAACGAATTTTCTTCATAATAAATATACAAACAAAACGAATAGCTTACACTTCAAATCGAAGTTTTTATATATAATTTCATAAATCACGAATATGACGAAGTACAATTATTCTATATAAATTAATTGTATAGCTATAACAGTTGTATCAAATGGATAAGAAAATTATAGTGCCTTGAATTTATTAAGTAGGCTAATATTTAATTTCGTTCGTTTCATTCTCTGTAAATGTAAAGAAAAAAAATACCATTTTACCTGGAACCAATTCGTTTCTAATCCCTGATTTTAGACAAGCATGCATGATATCATTTATATATTATTGCTTGAATAAACCTTTTAAAAGTAGTGCTAGAAATGTTATAATTAAGGAAATTAAACAGACCTAGGCATTTGAAAAGACATATTATAATAAAAATGCGTTACAACGTTTCAATAGGTAAAACGGGTGTCAAATAAAGTACCGCAGTGTTGTATTTTGGTGCGGCTGAGGGAGCGCGGGTAGATGCTGCGGTTGGAGTAGCCTACACTGTATTTTTTATTTTAATTTTTTTGGGTTTGGCAGAATTTGTCCAGTCGTGACTCACCAATCGTTAAGTGTGTTGTGGAGTGGAGTGACTCAGTCATTAGGTTTGTGCTCCTTTCCGATTGTCAAAGACTAAAATCGGTTCCAGTCGGTGGAAACAATCGTTAAGTGTGTTCAGGTCAGTCTTAGAATGCTTCTGCTAGTCGTGTAGTGTGTCCCTAGCATAAGAGATCTTACTGTAAAGTGATACCTACTGGTGTTTATAATTCTTTTGCACTGTAATCTGTGTTAAGTTTTTTTAACTTTATACATTTTTTGTCTATTGCTTTATTGTATTTAAATGTTCAGTTATTTTTGTCATAAGAAAATAGTACCATGTTTTTGCAAGTAAATTTCAATATCGTGATAATACTGTATAACGTGATAAAAGCATTATCAATTAATCGCAACATGAAAATTGATACCGCCATATCCCTATGCATATTGCATTTTTACTTTTTTATTTAAAAAACAAACAAACCAATTTATCATTGACATTTGTGACAATGAGAAAAACAATAAAAGTATTTCAGGAAGAGTGTTTTCAGCTCGTTTTTTTATTTTTATATAAAGTTATGGCATGCAGTTGCTTCAAACAATGGTATACAACTCTTTAAAACATAAATCAATGTAAATTGTGATAATCGTAATTAATAATTGCAATTACAATTTCATTGACAATTATGATTTTTTTTTTATAATCGTGCAGCCCTATTGGTAATTATTATAATTTTACATTCTATTGGGAAAGTAAATAAAAACTACAGAAAATTATGTTCTTTTGACCATTTTCAAAGATAATTAAAAAGTAAATGATCAGTTTGAATGATCAGGGAACAACCTACACATCAACTTCAGAGGGAATAGCAGCAAACACATAAACAACAAAAGATTTGGTGAACTCTGACACATTTCACTCTTATCGTTAGTTCTTCTGGAGGATCAGTATCTGTCCTACTTCTGCTTTATTACCTTGTTTTGTGACCGGTTGGACCACGTTTCTAAACACTATCCTGGCATTGTTGGCATGTAAATGGTTATGGTTTTTGATGAAACCTAGGAATTTCAAAACAAGCAACAGCTTGCTTTCAATTTAGAAAATCAGAAAATTTGATTTCTCATGGCATGACCCCTTTAAAAAACCTTTTCAGTTGTATTAAGTTTCTCTGTCAGATCCTCACTATTAGTTTCCTCATTTGTTTAGTGTGCTTTTAACCTCACGTAAGGTCATGGCCACACACTCAATATGTAATTGTATCCCTCTATTCTTCCTGCGGTTTGAGACTGATGCTCAGAGTAATTGAATAAGCTCCATGACACTGTTCATTTGTACATACAGATGAGTAGAATCAGTGAGGTCCAAATCAGGTTTGTATCAATGACTCCTCCTCATTATCAGGACTATAACTGATCATCTTTCTGTCTTTCAGGTGGTGCAGCACAAACTGGCTGAGTTGAAGACAGACATCTGTGTAGGTCGAGCTTTTGTTGACAGCTGCCTTCAGCTCCACAGTGAGAAGAAGCTGGACTCAAGCACAGCATCCATGGCCAAATACTGGTGGGTGCTTTCGAAACTCCGCTTCATGAAGCTTTGAAGCGTTTAGTTTCAAATCAATGGACTGGAGCATGCATCAAACTCCCCAAGTAAAAGCTAGAATCCTTTTATTCTAAAATAAAGTGGCTACAGAGCTAAATCTGCACTCACACTGCAAAAAATGCCTTGTCTTGTTTCCAGCCAAAATGTCTAAAAGTTCTTAAATCAAGATGGATTTTCTAGGTCAAGGAAAAATTGTCTTGTTTTCAGTTCAAATTAAGTGAGTTTTTGCTTGAAACAAGCTAAATAATCTGCCAATGTGGTAAGCAAACTAATCTAGTTTTCTTACCCCAAGATGATTTTTCTTATTGTCTGTAAAAAACAAGACAATATTTTTTACTCATCTAGAAAATCCTTCTTGATTTGAGAATTTGTAGATATTATGGCTGGAAACAAGACAAAAAATTTAATTAAGAAAAGCATTTTTTGCAGTGTGGTACTTTTGTGGGAATATTTTGTGGAATATGGTTTGCTGATATGAAAAGTTCACTGTATGTCGTAGTAATAAGTATAATTTATGACAGCGATAGAAATGAAGTTTTCTTTTTACATTAAACACATTAAATATTACATGTATGTAATATAATGTGTATTTTCATGACAGGTGTAGGTCTTAAACTTTATATAGGGTGGTATTAAAAAGGTCTTCCATTTCACTTGTGTGATGTTTTTTTCCAATTTGAGTCTGAAAGAATCATCATCCAGATCTCCCCATCGTGTGTATTCTTATTCGAAAAATCATTTTGCTCTCAAATGCGTCATAGCATGCTCATCTATGTCAGTCGTAACTTTTCTATTTCATGCTGACTGATTGTGACAGTAATGGCAAATAACATTTGGATTGGTTTCTTGTTTAGCTTTGCATGCCTGATGAAGTCTATAGAAAGCACCACCTTTCTTGCATCTTTTTGCACACTAGTGACATCAGCTTTTTTTCCTCCCTAGGGCCTCAGATTTGCAGAACAGAGTTGCTACTCAGTGCCTTCAGCTTCACGGTGGATGGGGCTACATGTGGGAGTATCCGATAGCCAAGTGAGTACCAGTCTCTGAGTCAGCACTGATGGACAGTCACCTTTGCACTTGTGTTTGCTCTGTGACAGTGGCTGCAGACAGAGATGTTTCAGAGTAAAACATGGCACTGTGTTCTTTTACATGCCAGCAACTCATCTTCTCATATTTAATAGTTTATACTGTAAGTGTGTTGTCAACAAAAAAAGACACTCTAAAGTTCTCCAAGCAGTTTTCCACCAAAATAAAAGCTCGCAACATGCAAGTCTATTATTATTATAGTCATATTATTATATATCATATTTTTTGTCCTTAGTTGTTCACATGTCTAAAGCTGTCCATACAAAAAATAAAATAAAAGTGGATGGGGACTGATTATTGTGAAGACAAAAAATAGTCATACAAGTGGTCCAATTAACTTTCAAACTTTCAAAGTCATTTTATATCATAATTGTGTGAAAATATGTTTAAAATTACAGCATTCACTGACAATCATATGTGACCCTGGACCACGAAACCAATCATAAGTAGAACAGGTATATTTGTAGCAATAGCCAAAAATACATTGTATGGGTCAAAATGATAAGTTTTTCAATATTAATTAAAGATCATCCTCCATGAAGATATTTTGTAAATTTCCTAATATAAACACTGTTGGGGAAAGTTACGTTTAAAAGTAATGCATTACAATATTGAGTTACTCCCTAAAAAAGTAAGTAATTACGTTACTTAGTTACTTTTTATGGAAAGTAATGCGTTACGTTACTTTTGCGTTACTTTTTAAATCTGGGCAGGGCTTGCTTGTTTCTTTTTAATATAAAAAGTTCTATTTTGGTCAAATGTAAAAGCCTTTTTACACCAAAAGCCTCAGGCTTAGAGAAAAATAAATTCACGTCTGTACAGTAGACCGCAGAAGACTCTTCAGCAATATAAAAAAAGGAAAACAAATGTTAGATTATCTTGAGTCATTTGTGCTTATTAGTATGGATGAATTGGATCATCGAAGGTCGGCAGCAAAGACATCGGTTAATAAAATGTGATTAAATACATAAAAGATATTTATATTATTTAACATTTAATTATTGCAGGTTTGCATTGAATTTCACAGTTTTTATTCATTTTGAAGAACACTGTATCTGTTTTTTAGTGAGCGAGATGAATTAATGCATGTTCACATTTATTCTAGAACTAAAGTAACATCTTGCTCACAATTTCTCTCAACATGGGGACAGGAGAGCTTTTAGTCAATAAATGGGGGAAAAGTAACTGGCGTTACTTATTTGGAAAAGTAGCTAATTTTCTTGTCAATTAAAAAGTAATGCGTTACTTTATATCAAAAATTGATTTTTGATTAGTAATATGCATTGCTAAGAACTAAATTTGAACAACTTTAAAAGGCCATTTTCTCAATATTTTGATATTTTTTGCACCCTAAGATTGCAGATTTTCAAATAGTTGTTTCTCGGACAAAAAGTGTCCTGTCTTAACAAACCGTACATCGATGGAAAGCTTATCAGAATCAGAATCAGAAAGAGCTTTATTGCCAAGTGTGTTCACACACACAAAGAATTTGTCTTGGTGTTAGGAGCTTCCAGTACAAAAAGTACAAACATAGTGGAGACATACATAAAGGTAAGGTAATAAAACACTAATATTAAAGAGAATATACAATAAATTATAAATAACAGTAGTAATAGAAATATACAGAAAAAAATGTCCTTAGACAAAACTATGAATGTGCATATGTGCTATATATTTATATATTTATCTATTATTATTTATTTATTCAGCTTTCAGATGACATATAAATCTCAATTTCGAAAAATTTACACTTGTTTTTTCCCCCCGTTTTTTCTTGACTGTTATTCTGTTGTCCAGCAGAGGGCGAGTTTCTCTCAGCTCTGCAAAATCACCCCACCACAATATCTCTCACACTCTTAAAATAGAGCTAAAACTGGGTTCATTTTAATTGTCATTTATAGAAATGCCTTTGTGTTTACTGAAATACGTTTAAATGTTCCTTTTTTCCACGAAGCTACAGTTTGACTGATTTCTGATGAGTCACTGTTGATCACTGCATTCTGTGATATATTTGTGTATTTTGTTGGCAGCAGATGTACCCTGTGTAGGTGTAAAATGTCTCTTTCAGAACCTCTTGGAATATTCATACATGACTAGAGTCTTTAAAAAATCTGCTGGTGTTCAGTGCAATATAAATATAGCTTTAAGAGATGATCTCACACTAAAACAATCAAAAACTGTAATATATATGTTCCACACAAAAAATAAGCCTATTTTTGGACCATTAAGAGTCTTGCTTTCATGACAGCGAAGCACATTTTCTCCCCAAATCAGATTACTTTTTTCAAGTAACTAGTACAGTAACACATTACTTTTTAAATGACAAAAAATAATTGAGTTACTTTTTCAAATAAGTGACACCAGTTAGAAATCAAGAGTAATCGGATTACTTTTTTTTTCAAGTAACTATTACAGTAACACATGCTTTTTAATTTACATAAAAATATCCGAGTGACTTTTCGATACTAAAACAATCAAAAATGTAATAAATGTTCCACACAAAAAATAAGCCTATTTTTGGACCATTAAGAGTCTTTTACTTTCATGACAGTGAAGCACGTTTTGCCAAAATCTTATTTGTATATTGAAAGTTGAGTAGATTCCTTCAGTGTTGGGGTAATGCATTACAAGTAACCAGAGTTACGTAATCAGTTTACTTCAAGTAACACATTATTTTTTAATTTACAAAAAAATATCCAAATAAGTAACGCCAGTTACTTATTTCCCTATAAATGTGAACATGCATTAATCTCATCACTAAAAACAGATTCAGTATTCCTCAAAATAAATAAAAACAGTAAAATGCAATTTATACAAATATCTTTTATGTATTTAATCCAATTTTATTAACCAGTGCCTTTGCTTCTGCTCTTTGATCCAATGCAATCATGCTAATAATAAGCAAAAAAATAAAATAAAATAATACTCTAAATAAAACTAACATTTGTTGTTCTTGCTGAAGAGTGTTGAACTTTCTTCTTCTGCGGTCTACTGTACAGACGTCAATTTACTTTTCTCTAAGCCTGAGCCTTTTGGTGTAAAAGGCTTTTACATTTGACAAAAATAGAACTTTTTATATTAAAAACAAACAAGCAAGCCCTGCACAGATTTAAAAAGTGACGCAAAAGTAACGTAACACATTACTTTCCATAAAAAGTAACTAAGTAACATAATTAGTTACTTTTTTAGGGAGTAACTCAATATTGTAATGCATTACTTTAAAAAGTAACTTTCTTCAACTTTGGATTTCCTGTCCTCGTGACTTTAATGTAAGAGAAATGATATGTTATTTAAATGAAGTATTTGTAGATGTGTTACAGTAATGAGAATGAATATTTTCATTAACGCTAATAAGAATTTTAAGGGGAAATGTGCTCGCCATTAAAATGTCACCATGTAAAAAATCGTAATGGTCCTAAAAATAGGCTTCAATTAATATAATTAAGGTTAAATATGACCGCAACATTTTTGAGATTCGCCCAGCCAGATTTTCAATCTCGACTCATAAATAAAACGCATTAGAAACATCCTAATGATCGTCTCGTGTGCTCTTTTTCAGGGCTTTTGCAGACTCCAGAGTCCAGCCCATCTACGGAGGAACCAACGAGATCATGAAGGAGCTCATCTCACGCAACATTGTTAGTCGAAAATAAATGGAAAAAGAAGAGGGTTTGATTCAGTGCCTCTAATGTCTGTAGCAGGAGTTTCAGTTCAGTTCAGTAGAAAAGAGTGTTCTCAGATAAGTTATTCAACACAGAGAAAATGTTCATGTCATGTGAAAGTCATATGCTTATATCATATGATGTCTGTAGAGAGAACATCTCTCCTGTTTGTGACTACAGTATGGATGTTTTTAACAACATCGTCCTCAGTTAGACAAATTGCACCACTAAATTCAGGAGTGTAAAAGATCAAATCCTTGTGAAGTGATTTGACTGTTTGATTTATGAATACAAACTTTGTACTAATAAGTCTTTATAAAGACATTTCTAAAGATGTTCTGTTCTTTTATCTAACAATGTGATTGTTTTTTTTTTCTCCAAAAGACACCTTCGGGATATTAAAAACAATTTTGTGAATTTGAATCATGCCCTGTCATGATTGGTGTAAACAAAGAGTGTGTGTGTGTAAGTTTATGAGTCTCTGGCTGCTTGTTGATGTGAGTCATGGAGCAGAGGTGGGTGGTCTGTGAGAGTTAGTTGGTGGGTGTTATAAAGAGATTAAACCCAGAGTGTTCAACTCTCTCTCCATCCCGCCCGCTTTCTGTCATGGGTATAATTATAGAGCACTTTTCCTTTTATTCAAAGATATTCAAATATAGAGGCGCGCTATGAAAGTTCAGAGTAACTATAGATTAGAACAGAGGAGAGAAAATGGTCTTTCAGAAGCAAGTTTGACTGCGGGTCAGACAAATGAATCATTCTTTTGAGCCGATACTTTTTAATGATTCTATTGATATGTTTCCAAAAGCGTTCGTAAATCACATTTTGTTAGGAGGGGGAACAAAACAAAACAACTACTGGAACAATAGCCACATCAAAAGAACATTTTTATCAAGCATGATAAAGACAAAATGTTAGAACAATTCAGAAAACAATGTGATTACACCATTAAAGGGGTCCAATGCTGTTTTATACATGTTATTTACACTGTTAAAGAGTTGGATTCTCATGCTAAACACGAACAAAGTTTTCAAACAACGATTTGGACGTATTTCTGTGCCAAATAGACACTTCCAGGTTTCTTAAGTTTTTTTTTTTTTTTTTTTTTTTTTTATATATGCAAATGTTTAACAAACAAAAAGTACAGAACAGACCAAACCTTTACAGGAAAAAATAATAAGACAAAAAACATCACATCGTGTAAAGTTTCACATATATAAAGATAAATACATACAGACACATAACTAAATAAATAATAATAAGTTAAAATAAATAAGATAATAATAATAACAAACACATACAGAGGAAAAACCTTATGCATTCGTGGTATTACCAAAACAATCCTCATAATATTGAAAAATTCTATCACTTTTCTTGTTTTTAATAAATCTAAGAGATTTATTGAAAACATCGATTTCAATTAAGAAATGAGAAAAAGAAGGCTGCGATTAAAATAATTTTTGTTTATGAATAAAAACTTTCCCAAACAAAATAAAAATAACTATGTAATTAACTGATATACTAGTTTTACCTTTATAGTAACAAATTATATATTTTAACTGAAAGGAGCTGGAAGAATCAAGGTGCTTACCTATATACTATTCCAAAAGTCTTTACACATTGAAAAAATAAATTAATTAGTGTTTCATCCTTCATCCCACAAACTGAGCATAAACTGTTAGTTTCGGAAAGTTGTTATTTTTTGTGATCATGGCTCTTCATGACGTCCTGAGGGGTGGAACTCCTTGTATGGGCATTACTCCCGGAAAAGCGCGCCCGCGCACACATTGACCAGAGCGAGCGCAAGAGCGCGCTTCATTCGGCTGCACTGCTGCACGGGGCGACGCTGGATTTGCACATCGTTTGATACTGGAAGATGGAGCGGTCCCAGCTATACAAGATCCCGCTCATGATTCAGAACTGCAGCTGGTAAGTGAAACGGCATCAAATGTATGTTTTGTTGGCAATCGGCGAGCACTCGCTCGTCATACTTTAGCTCCGCCCACGGCGCGCCTCCAGAAGCTCGGCTGTTTTCGGAGAGAATCGTAAAGCTGTATCTTTTTTTTGTAAATATGTTCAAACTAAATACTTTTTGGAGTAAAATAGGATGCAGTACTACTCTATAGATACTCAAGATTAATATGAGATTGTGTGTGTTATATGCCTCCTTTAGGCAATAATTTATTTAGCCAATGTACTCATTTATTACGCTTTCCTCACAGCGAGCGAAAACACCTTAAAGGGTTACTCCACCCCAAAATGAAATTTTTATCATTAGTCACATGGGGGGTAAGTGGTTACTTACAAATCTTGCAATTTGGGGTGGATTAAACCTTTATAGAAGTTCACTTGCAGAACAAAAAAAATGTACAGATAATTTACTCACCCCCTTCCAATATGTTCATGTCTTTCTTTCTTCAGTCGTAAAGAAATTATGTTTTTTTTGAGGAAAACATTAGGATTTCTCTCCATATAGTGGACTTCTGTGGTGCCCCGAGTTTGAACTTCCAAAAAAATTGAGTTTAAATGCAGCTTCAAAGGGCTCTAAATGATCCCAGCCGAGGAAGAAGGGTCTTATCTAGCGAAACGTTATCATTTTCTAGGAAAACATTTTAAATTTATATACTTTTTAACCTCAAATGCTCATCTTGTCTAGCTCTGCGTGAACTCTGTGCCCTCCGGTTCAAGACAGTTAGGGTATGTCTAAAAACTCCCATCTCATTTTCTCCTCCAACTTTAAAATCATCCTACATCACTGCAGAAGTACCGACCCGGTGTTTACAAAGTGAATGTGCAAAGAAGGTCAAACACCTTTAACAAAAAAAGGTAAAACAGCGATGTAGGACGATTTTAAAGTTGGAGGAGAAAATGAGATGGGAGTTTTTCGACATACCCTAACTGTCTTGAACCGAAGGGCACAGAGTTCACGCAGAGCTAGACAAGTTGGGCATTTGAGGTTAAAAAGTATATAAATTGCCTGTTTTTAAAAAAAAATAACAGACCGTTTCGCTAGATAAGACGCTTCTTCCTCGGCTGGCATCATTTAGAGTTCTTTGAAGCTGCATTTAAACTCCATTTTGGAAGTTAAAACTCAGGGCACCATAGAAGTCCACTATATGGAGAGAAATCCTCAAATGTTTTCCTCAAAAAGCATTTTTTTTATGACTGAAAAGAGAAAGACATAAACATCTTGAATGACAAGGTGGTGAGTAAATTAACTTTAAAAAAAAATTCTGGAAGTGAAGTTCTCTTTTAAGTGACGAATCAAACCATCAGTTTCTAATCAGTTGAATCATTTAAACCAGGGGTTTTCAAACCTGTCCTGGAGCCTCCCCTGCCCTGCACATTTTGCTTGTCTCTCTCATCTAATACACCTGATTCAAATCATCAGCTCATTAGTAGAGACTGCAAGACCTGAATTGGGTGTGCCTAATAAGGGAGACATACAAAATGTGCAGGGCAGGGGAGGCTCCAGGACAGGTTTGAAAACCCCTGGTTTAAACAAATTGATTCATGAAACGAGTCTAGCTCTATGCTATTTCACAAAAAACGCTTCTCAAGTGTTGACACAACAGTCGTTGTTAAAGGTTTGAGATATTGCATAAATTGCATTTGACTAAAATACATGTATTCAACATATAAAAACAGCGTGATGTTAAGATGTTAAGTTTGGTGAAGGAGTGTAGAGCTCTCTACCTAGCATAGAGCTAGGAGTAGTGTTTATGATTGATCACTGCAATAGAGTGGTAGTTTTAATTATGGAAGTTACTTTCTTTGTATTTGGGATATGATCATTGGGCTAATTTTGAATGGCCATATTTGGGCTATTTTTATTCAGCCATTGTACTCGTTTTGTCATGCAGTCCTGGCAACCCTGCGCTTCCCCACCGCTTTGATATGCGCTCTGTCGTTCATCTTACGGAGGTTCCCCTGTTAGTGCACACTGTGAGGGGGTGTTTGAGTGTGTGGGCTGATTTGTAGCCCGTTGATGCCTAACAGCCTGTCATGTCTTTCTGTTCTTTAATACCACAAATATTTCATTTCTGGGCGACCAGACCCAATGCTGTCTGCCGCAGCAGCTAAATTTGGGCTCTCAGTCACACAATCTTGATCTGTGAAGCCACTGTGTGGGAGATCCTGAGCTGTTAGAAGAATTTGTGCCATTCCTCATTAGCAAGCAGAATGTGCTTATGTCCTATCTTTCTTTTTCTGTGCTAATTTTTTTAGAGGATAATTTGATCCCCCCCAAAACATTAAATGAGGGCCATAAAAGTCACATGGGCTCAAAACAACACTGGAACCCATTGAATTTCATTTTATCCACACAAAAAAAACACTTTGTTTGTGTGTATGTGTGCTGGTATTTACTACATGAGGACCAAAATGTTTTCCCAACAAGTATAGTAATACCAGTACATTTTGACCATAGGGATATTTATTGGTCCCCATGAGGAAACGAGCTGAACAATCACACAGAATGAAGTGTTTTGAGAATCTAGAAATGCCTGTAGTTTTGTGTGAGGGATAGGTTTAGGTCTACCCTTACCAAAAAGAAGTATACTTCAAGTTTATTTTATTAAGTATACTTAAGTTCAAGTATATTTTAAGTATACTTTATGTAGCAAGTATAAAATATCAGTGTGCTAGTAGTAAACTTTTAAGTGTACTATTTCAATACTCCTTGGACTAAGACTAAGTATTCTTTTAAGTATAACAGTAGTAAACTTTGAGTACACAACTAGTTTACATCTATGTTTTCAGTTTGTACTTCAAGTATACTAAAAGTGAACTTATAGGTATAGGTGATAGTTTACTTTTTATGCATTTTTAGTGCTTTTTTAAGTACACTTTGAAGTATAGCCTCAGTAAACTACTAGTTTTGTAGTTTTATACTGCAAGTATACTCGTAAGTTGTCTTTAAGTGAAACTACTATACTACTATGTCCCTATTTAGGTATTAATTTCTATATATTTTGTTATATAAATATCTGAACAAAACATCAAAAGAAAAAAAAAGGGTATCTGCTTGTAAACAAAAATTCTAGCTTCATGCATTATTTTTTTTTTATAAACACTTGAATGTGGGTAAGTTTCATGAATAATAAATAAATAAATAAACAACATTTTGAACAGAAAGGCTATTGATGATAATCAAACGTAGATGGAGTTGATCAACAGCCCAAAGCTTGACAGTCATTATTTCCTCTTCATGGGTGGACATTTTATTCCATAACGTTACACAGTTTTCCATATCTATGGTTTTGATGCTGTTTTATGTCTGATGATTGTGTTAGATTACATGTGAAAGCATCTGTTGTTTCGGTTTTTTCTTCACTTGTGTTTTGGAAATTCTGTACAGAAGATGTTCAGTTTAAATATATTTAGACTTATAAGTCAAGTATACTTAAATGTCATTTTAAGTATATTTCTAAAAAATATATAAAGCACATTTCTGTGAAAAAAGTACATATTTTCCTATTTTAAGGTTTAAAACAAGTACTAATAGCACACTTGAATAAACTGCTTTTTCGTAAGGGTATGGGAATGAGCCTATTATGACAGGAATACTAGTGTGTGTGTGTTTTTGACAAAAGAAGGAAACTTACACAGGTATGGAAAGACATGTGGGTGAGTAATGGTAGAAAAAAAGACTATAATCTCTTGAATCTCTTTCATTTCCCAGAAACTAGTCACTGGCAAAACATCTGCTTTATTATAGAGTACAACACTTGGCTTTGAGAAGTAATATCTCCACTCATTTATCCGTAGAGAAATTGATTTTTAACGATAACTTATAAAGCTTTAAAGACAGAGTTCCGAGGTTATTAATCAGTGCTATTATGCTTTTATTAAAAGCCACCCATTTACATTATTAATTTTTAAAAAGCTGTATTTGATAGCTGGGAAACTAAATAACCCATGACGCTGTCTGGAAAATTCAAATTAATAGTTTTATGTTTCTCTGCCATTTTTAATTTGATTGTTATTTGCAATGTTAATTGCATTTCCGACTGTTTGTCAAGATATATTCCTAATCAAATGTTACGATCCTCTAGTGCTGGACTTTTAACATATTACACAGTAAATCTCAAGCGATCTGGTGGCAAAATATGCTCCAAAAATTTGGAAATGTCTTCCAAATGAAATGAGAGAGTCCACTAGTATTCATGTCTTTAAAAAGCGTGTTAAAACATATTTAAAGTTGTTTATGAGCATAATAGTTTGTGAAGTGTGTGTAATTTTGACTTCTTTTTAATGCATTTTCTTATACTTGTACTTATGTTTTTATTTTTCACATTTTTCTTTTGGTTTACTTATACTTGTTAAATCATTTTAAGTCTTGATTATCTTATATTGATGTTTTTTTTTTCTGTGAAGCACTTTGAGTTGCATTTATGTTTGAAAAGTGCTATACAAATAAATAATTATTAATAACGGGATTGTAGTTCCTCTCTCACTAGAGGGGTTAAATACAGTGTCAATGTGATTCACGTCAGCTGGTTGACTTGATTTATGGCGTATAATGCTTTAACAAAGACTTTTTGGGAAAAAATCCCTATGGGAAAAATGGACGGAAAAAACAACAATGCTGCTGAAAAAGTAGGGCACTAATGCATTAAATAATAGAAGAAAGCCATCAGAATAAATGCTTCTCACAACATGTGGCTAATGTTGAATGGCTGTCAATGGAAAAGGAAGCGTTTGCTCAACATATTGCAATTCTGTATATAGTTACAACATCTAGAGGCCGTTAACTGGACCAAGCTAACCAGCCAAACCTTGACCCTTGGCTCATACAGCACTGAGTGGGAATTTGGACCAATGAGCCCTTGAGTCACTTTTAAGTGAATGAATGTGAAGTAGTGGAGTAATACAGGAAATCTTCACCAGATGTTTTTCATTTAAGCATCTTTATCTTGCTTTTCATTTCTGCCCTAATGCTTTTAAAATCCGGTCTTTCAAATAAATAGAAATGTCAGTGTGTTGAAGTCTTTTGTGTTCAGAAAAGAGGAATTGCAACTCTTTATGTTAATAGAAACGGAAGTTTTAAAGCTTCAACAGACATGGTTAGTAAATGGTGAGCCCTCTTCTCTAATTTAAAAGGATCTGCTTCATATTTTCAAGAACTTCTTTGTGTTGCATGAAATGTGCCTGTAGTTGTGGTTGAATAGAGGGATTATCTGAACTCCCATTAGTCACATCATCTAACGCTGCATTCAAGTCATGTCACGATCGCATTTACAAGTCGAGCGCGTGAGTTATAATTACCAGCGGGAGACAGGGCTTGTCAATTAGAGAATTATGGCAGAAGCAGATTGTTATTGATCACAATACATCGTACTTCTGAATGTTGATGATACAATTCAGTTTGTACACATTTTGTAAAAAGCTTGCCAGAAAACACTCATTTAGTGGGTTTGCACGAAACCAAATGTTTCCCTTTTTTAACATTTCACATCATTTTTTTTTTTTTGCAGCACAAGAATAAGATAATGTACATTAAAGCATCATTTGCACATCAAATGTGACTCCTTTGGTTTTCAACATGTAACGCTAGTGCTTAAAAGCTTCCTGTCATTGTCGCCAAGTGAAATAAAGACAGCAAAATATGGGCCATTCCACCGAATAATGGGTGCAATTTATATCCCCAGTACAAATATGCATAAGAATTAACTGTAAAATGCTTTTTATTATTAAGCAAAGCATCCTGTACATTAATCTGACTGCAAATTTAAAATATTAAAAATAGAGCATTTATGCATGTCCCCAGTGTTTAACGCTACATTTTAACATGAAATATGTTTAAAATCCTGCAGAAATCATTTTTATTTTGCTTTTTGTGCACCTCCATATGTGATTTAAATACATGTATTTCAAAATATATTTATAATAGTTTAGATATAATACACATTTTAGTCGTGTCCCAAGGTTTCAACTCCTGTTACCCTAACACATCCCCCCCTCTAAAAAACTGGGAGAATTTCACAAGACACATTTTCAACATAATATCACAACATCTGGATCTTCTGAAGGCAATGAAATGACCAAAAGCATGTGGTCTTATTTTCTTTTCTGTGTATTTGATGATATTGTAATAAATATAAATATTCAGTCCTGTTACCTAAATTCTTTCTTAGATGTTACTTGTTTATTTAAAAAATACAAATCTTTGATGAATCACAATAATTAGCTGAGTATCCTCATAATATTAGTATGTACTTTATGTTATTGTATTTTATGTATTTGCTAATTTTATCCTAAAATCTCAGTCCTGTTACTCATATATCCTATGCTCATATAGTAACAGGAATGAGTGTTTTATTAATAGAAATATTAGGCTACATCCATGTTAATCTAGATCAATTTGAAAATGCATCCTTTTCTCAACGTTTTGGCCTTTTATCCACACTGAGACACTAAGACGATGTTCCTGCACTGTTGTTTTATATTATGACAGAAAATGTACTTGCAATTTCTGTCCTGTGGCAATTATGTATTAAACCCAAACATGGAATGGTGTTTGAGTGTGACCTGCGCTGTAAGAAAACATTAACAGCAGAAAAACTGAAAAAGCATTAAGCATTAAGTTTATTATTTTTAATTTAATATTTTATATGTATTTTTTTGTTTTTGTTATTCATATCTTATCTCATAACCCATCTTCTACCCCTAAACATAACCCTAAGCAAAACCAGTTCACTAGTCAGTGTTTAACACTCTTCACTATTTCAGTGCAAGCAGTAATACCTCACAGGTGCAGTCAAACCTATATAGTAATATAATGGATATTCATTCCTGTTACCATTCCTTTTTTCTTAAAAAAAAAAAAAAAAGTTAAACCACACTTGAATTAAGTTTGGTCCATCATTTGTCCCATTGTTTAATAAACTGCATCAATTAAACATGAGGTTAGAGTCACTTTTAAAATAAAACACCAAATTGTGATTTTTTTAAAATAATAAATATTGTTATGTTTTACCATGGAAAAACACTTGCCTGAGGGGAAATAAAGAAATCTGTTGAGATATTTTTAGACAAGCTTTTTAAAAGACAAGAGATTTGGTAACAGGACTAAGAAAAATCCATCCATCTTCCACTTACCATTTTACTAAAACTCTGTAAAACAACAACAACAAAAAATTAAAGTTAAGATGGACCAATTTTGAATAGTTAAATATGTGTATTACTAAATTCCACCTGAAAAAAAAAAAGCTAGAAAATAAAAATATTTTGCAAGAGTTTTGGAAGCAAATGGCACTCATTCGGTGGAATGGCCCATATAAAGCTGTGCCAGGACTCAAGTTTCATCAGAATGATGTTATAATACAATTTCCAAAGTTGACTGGAGGACATTGCAGCTTAATATCCACACACAAGATAAACTGGACCATTTGCTGAAACCTGAAGTGATAGTATATGCGCTGTCAAATGCAATAAGACTTTGCAGTTTCGGATATCGCCATATTTGATATTTACTTTAGTCACTGCTTTGGTTACAGGAATAATCACGAATAGAAAGACTTGACTTCATTTGCACATTCATACAGACAGTATTCAATCCTCTATTGTAAGTGGCTGTGTGAACAGGACATTCTGAGCCGTTTATCTAGTAAGCGTGGTTGACGTTGACTGTGTGAATGTAGCCAAGGTCATCAAAGACGTCCATGTAGTTATTCAAGTTAACCAAACGTTGAGTAGAGAAATGCTGCATTCGTCTATCCAACTTTCTTGGAAGATTGCAATAAATGTACTTTCTATAACAGAATAAAGGACAGATACTGAAGTAAAAATACACCACATCTGTCTTTTTTGGGGAATGCAGCATACTTGAGATCTGCCTAAATAGTTTGTCCAATCAAACAGAGATCAATCACAGTTGCTGAAATGACAAAAGGACACTACAGGAAGTTCATATGGATCGTTTAATGACAGATAATAGTGCTACACTCTGGGGTTACTGAACAGGCTTAGGAATAGTCACATTTCTCTTCTGCATGTACGTTTACACACATTTACATGCTCTGGAAACATCAGGATGTGGAAAAACCAAGTACAGGATCATGGCAGCCGCTGTGACACTGAGTCATTACAAAGGCAAAAGACAGAAGACCAAAACCCCAAAGTTTATTTACAATCTTTCTGCTGCACTTTAGTTGTTTTTATTTTTGGCGAATGCTCTGTTCAACAAAGGTCTGCGCCAATTTTCTCTCAATGCTTTTGAAATCTTAAAGGGATAGTTCAGCCAAAAATACATACATCAGCATCATTTACTTGCCCTTGTTTTGTTCAAAACCTGTATGGCTGTGTTTCTTCTAAAGAATCCAGGAAGTGAATGGGGACAGACTCTGTTAAGCTTTAAAAATGGCAACGATATTTAACCCTTGTATGGTGTTTGGTCTGTGGGACCCATTTTCACTTTTTTTCAAAAGAAAAAATATTTTTTCAAACTTAGACTTATTGGCCTTTCTGTGAAGAACATTTATCAGAATACATTTCACCACATAGGGGTCAAAGAGGTCAAAAAAATTGCCTTTAATAATACCAAATAGCTTTGTTTTTGCGTCTAATTGATTACGATGGAGAATTTGTTTGAAATGGCAGAAAGGTGAAAGTATCATTACATTTTTTTTATTCCCATTAATTCTTTTTTTTTGTTGTTTTTACGGAAAATGCCTCTATCTTCAGACAGTCCATGCATTTTCTTTTAACAGTAATTCCTCTGGTATTTATGCATCTTTCACTCCCTTTAATTGATAGGACATGTATGTGTGTTGTTTTATTCAGTGTATGTTATCATTGTTGATGAACTCACAGAGTAAGATTCCAAACAGCTAGGTTGTTACGGAAAGACATAATTAAAAAATAACTCCTTGATAGATTATGCAAAACATTAATCTTCAGGCACTTCATGATCTAATTCCATTTCAGGGATTCCAAAATAATTCTTGATCTATATTTTTCCCCCAATTAATTCTTCTGCTGTGCAAATACATCTTTATAACATTTTCACAAAATGTAAAATTGCTGTTTCTATGCTTTTTGTTTATAGTTGAATCTCTGTAAGTCTGTGCTGCCATCTTAAAAGTAGGTGTGTGAATCTTCACAATCTTCTTAATTACGATTTTCATTATCAACTAAATATCACGATGTGTCACATTCTTAATTTTCAATATTACTGCATTTCATTCATTTTATATCAAATTTATTTTGTGCAAAATACACTTTATTTTTTATTATATGAGCAGGCTACTTTTTAAAACAATTACTTATTAAAAATAAGTGTTTTTGTAAGTATCCAAAGGTTTCCAGATAATAGTTATAGTTTTTTTTTCCTCAGCATTATTGCCGTTTGATTATTACTGATGAGATTATAGACAGAGGCAGCTTTAACAGGCTTCATTCAAACTAATGCACAGATCTATTTCCATATATCAGATGTTTTGTCCTGCTCTGAAAACATAACTGACTGTGTGTACATCAGTTTTCTATAAAAGTATTCGAAAATGCAAGTGCATATCTAGCTTTAGGACGAACAAACACAAAGCGCATGTGAAAGTCTGTCAGTGCGTGAGTTTCGTGCATCTAATAGTACATTGTAAAACTTTTCTCCAGATTCAACTTAAAAACCTAAGTTCAGCAGCTGCCTTAATACTTTAAGTTAAATCAACTTAAAACTACAAGTCATTTTAACTTATTACACTAAAAATGAGTTGATTTAACTTAAGAGTTGAAATGACTTAAGTTGACTTAACTTAATTTTAAGGCAGCTGCTAAACTTAAGTTTTTAAGTTGAAACTGGTGTAAACTTTTTACACTGTACTGCATTTCAAACGATACAAATGAAAGCGTTTCTGAAGTAAAACACGGCGGTTGGAAGCACACACTGTCAAGTGCAAATTCTGTCCGCTGTGTCTCTAGCATGCACATGTACCATATGTAATATATTCAGAATCGATTCAGAATTGTTAAAGAGAAAATTGCAATTTTCCAATTTTGTGTTCCTCAAGAAAAATGAAGCCATACAGGTTTGGAACATGATCAGGTTGACTAAATGATGACAGAACGCTTATTTTGGAATGAACGATATCCCTTTAACTTTTGAGTAGATTAACTGGACATCTTAACTGGTTCTTACGGACGTACAGAAGAAAGCTAGGGTTGCATTGCTAGGCCATTCCTAAAGGATAGGTAGGTCAAATGTCATACAGTGCATATAAAGGAGCTGGTAATTTAAAACGTTCCTGCAATTGCACACAAAGGACAGGTTTTCGGGACACCGATTCATTCAGGTTCTCCACTTAAATGGACTTTCCTCAAACAATCATCTGGTACGTTGACAATACAGACCAGGATTCGACTTTAATCTGCGTTTGGTTGACCATCCCTACAGGTTGGGTTACAATCACATCATCAAGTAATCATGACAGCCTATATTTCAAACAAATAACCAAAGAACACACGTTGCGTAAAATCCCGTAGCTCAAATCCCAGTAGCCTGACGGAGTCTCACACGACCGACCGTGAACTGGAGGTTAAAGCGTGCCCTCGTCGAGGAGTTTGTTTATCCCGTCGCAGATCTTCCTCAGGTTAAGTCTGTACTCTTCAGACGGGCCGTACAGCTCGGTCAGGAAATCCACATCTGCGAAATGGTTGAAAACGTGGTCGATCCGCGCGTGGGAGCGTGCGGTCAAGTGGTGCTCCACCAGCTCGTGGAGAAGGTCCCTACATTCCATCAGCAGCTCGGAAAGAATGCCGCGGTCGAACGTGTACTCCACCTCGTAAAAGCTCACCACCGTCATGGCCGCCTGGTTCATCTTCTTTTTGAAGCGTTCGACGGTCTCCATCTCGTCAGGGCTGAACTGGTGGTTTCGGTAGAGAATGCCGATCTTCAGGGCGATCTTGATGACGTCTTTGATGATCTTGTGGGCTTCCTTCTTGCTCTTGGTGTATTCACGACTGGCCCTGTAGAGTTCGTCCAGGATCTCGCTGCTGGTATCGTCCGTGAGGAGGTTTGCCACCGCCATGGTGGCCATTTTACTCAAGATTTTCTTTTGGGCCTGAAGGGCCAAACTCTTGGAGTTGAAGCTCTCTTGCCCTGTAGGAACAAAGAGGAAAGTAAAGTTAGCCACTTTAAAGAGAGAATCTCCTCTCTCTCACATACATTCTCACATATGTTTATTTTAGTAAGTATACTTAAGAAAGTTCAATTATAATTTTAAGTATACTTTATGTAGTAAGTATACACATATCAGTGTACTAGTAGTATACTTTTAAGTGTACTATTTCAATACTCATTGGAACTAAATTGGCCCACTTTCTAGTATATAAAGATATAACAGCAGTAAAAATTGAGGACACAACTAGTTTACATCTATGTTTTCAGTTTGTACTGCAAGTATACTAAAAGTGAACTTATAGGTATACTGATAGTTTACTAATTAAATGCATTTTTAGTTCACTTTAAAGTATAGTCTCAGTATACTACTAGTTTAGTAGTTTTATCCTGCAAGTATACTCTTAGGTTTTCTCTAAGTGCATTTACATCTTACTTTAAGTATACTACTATGTCCCTATTTAGGTATTAATTTGTATATATTTTGTTATATGAATATCTGAACACACAAAACATAAAAAAAGAACAGGGTATCTGCTTGTAAACAAAAATTCTAGCTTCATGTATTCTTTTTATTATAAACACTTGAATGTGGGAAGTTTCATAAATAAATAAATAAACAACATTTTGAACAAAAAGACATAGATCAAAACGTAGATGGAGTTGATCAACAGCCCAAAGCTTGACAGTCATTATTTCCTCTTCATGGGTGGACATTTTATTCCATAACGTTACACAGTTTTCCATATCTATGGTTTTGATGCTGTTTTATGTCTGATGATTGTGTTAGATTACATGTGGAAGCATCTGTTGTTTCGGTTTCTTCTTCACTTGTGTTTTGGAAATTATGTTTAGTAGATGTACAATAGCACCCCTAGCGTATAACAATGAAAACACAGATTCTCAGAGCACAAGTAGAGCTCAAATAGACTTTTTCTTTTGCACACCTAAATGTCATTTTAAGCATATTTCTGAGAAGAACATATAGCAGACCAAAAGTATACCATCCTATTTAAAGTTTAAAAGAATTATACTAATAGCACACTTCTTTTTTGTAAGGGTTGGTTTGAATGTCAATAATGCTCAGTTTTCTACAGAACTTTTTTCTGTAAATGCTTGCAGTGTTTTGAGTATCCAGGTCAAGGGCGGTCTAACAGACATCTCTGTCAATAAAATGCCATCCTGAAAGGTTTAACATATAAAACATTCCATCTGTCTTTCAGCATATTTTGCTCAAAGAAGTTTTTTTCTGAACCTCTATTCAAGCTGTTGTCAAATTCAATGAAACATGAACCCTTCTTTTGATGTTAAATTCCATTTTCATTCTTTTAATTTCAGCTATTAATGAAATGATAGAAGAGAAGGTTTTTATTAACATTATTGATGTATTTATTTCAATACTGTGAAATAACGGAGAAAGGAGAATGGGGAAATAAATGTTATTTTCAGGGTCATTTCATGATGAAAAATTAGAAATGTTTGTGCATTACAAAAGTTCATTAGAAAAAGTATGGCATCATTTGCCACTGCGACTGATTTTATGTAACAATGGCGTTTATATATGTATATATATTTTTAGGAGGGCATTTATTGAACTACTGTAGGTGTGCCACCAAAACTGTTTTGTGTGCAAATGCATGCCAGCAAAGCTGTTGATTTACTAATGATTTATATAGTGTCTAATGGACTGTGATAATATTAGCACAAGCTCTCTGGTCAGACTGGAGAGACTGATGTTTGACACACTGTGGGTGAGTCCCTCTGGGTGTGTGAGAGTTCTCAGCTTGTTCACTCTGCTGAGGTTTGCTGTCTGTCTGATCTGCTGTTGTAGAGGTGGAAACTGCACGTTCAATAACTCAATAACAAGATTTAGGCCAAAAATAGGAGAACGGGAAAAAAAGGATTGCATTTAGGAAGGGGTGAGGGTTTATGAATCTCCTGCAGGATTCTGTGACTTGAGAAAAAGATTGATGGTATAGTTTTGGCAAGCTTTTCCCATGAATCTTGATTTATTTATTTATTTTTCATGAAATGTATGGAAGCCACTAAATAAAGAAACCGAAACAAAAAATTCTGACCTTTCTTTTTTAAGTCAGAATTGTGAGAACTCAGAATTAGGGATGGAACAAAATAAATATTCTTGGCCGAAGCTGAACAAAATTACACACTGGGCCGCTTACCAAACACGGTTTTTACACATGTATTTTGCCAATTTTTTCACCATTCAGCCAAAATGAGCTTTTTACAGTTTTGTCTTGCTTTTCAAACAAAAAAAATCAATTACAAAACAACATTTAATCACATGTTTAACATTAACAACAAAGCACAGTTTAACTTCAAATGAATAAGTTAGTAAAATAATATTCTGTGGCCATTTTAAAGGCCCTTTCTTGAATCAGGCATGTGTTCTTAATGGTCAGATGAATGCAGCCTTGCTGAGCAATGGAGAATGTTATAATAAATGTATTAATAGAGCTGTTGGAATGATTGATATCATTATTTTTGTGGTACTTATCTATTTTATTTTACAAAACAACAGTAAAATTATAATACTAACATTTATGAATGTTGACTTTTATTTTGGCAGAAACCCGCCAGAAGACCTTGTTAGGACTTTTAGCTGACAGCAGCAGATTTATGAATAATTCTCATCTGCATTAGTGTGCGCCTCTGTTTGCGTCACATCATTTTTCTGTATAATTTATTTCGCTTATTCGGCTGAACACCTAAAGAGCCCTTTTTGCTATTTTTGGCCAAATAATTTCGGTTGCCGGACATTCGGTGCACCCCTACTCAGAATCAGTGAGTTCAATTAGTGAATGATTTCTCTGACTGATTCAAACCATTTTATTAAAAGAACCAGCTCATTTGAGTCATTTGTTGGTGAATCAGACTACGCTGTTCAGGCTGTGTGTTACTTTTTGCATGCAGCCCCTAAGAATAACTCAATAAAAAGATGTGTTTCCTTGCCAATAAATTGTCTTTGTTTTTTATTTATTTGGATGCACATCACTCTACAAGCTCAAAACTCTGGGACATTCTTAAAGTGGCACTGCAGATCCAGCCAGGGGTGAAATTTTAGGGTAAAAAACAGCAGCTGTATTTGCTGGAAATTTACTGTAAAAAATATGGTTTATGGTTTTAGACTTCTATATGTAAATGACCTCCACTTATGAAGTTGCTGAACACTGAATAAGCATAGATGTGTAAACATGGGCATGGTTATGAATGTTGATTTATGAACAAGCCATTGCAATTTAGTTTCAGTAAATGAACCGTGGGAAAGCTTCACGTTGTGAATGTTACACCATGTCCTGACAAGGTGCCATGTGATTAAGCAAAGCAATACAAGCAATCGCTTCCATGTAAATTGAAGCAACACAACATTTGGTCTGCGTTCTATTTCTGGTGCATTTGGTAGCCTTGTCCAAAGAGAAATCTCATTTGCCCAAAAGCCTGCTCCATTCAGTTGTACAATAAGCATCAAATATGCTCTGATCAGCTGTGCTTCAGGTCGCACACTATCTTTGCTTTCAGTGTGGACGGATAAATTAATAATGTATTGTGTCACACCTGGTTAGGACATGTATTTAAGTATGTTGACCCAGAGCATCATACCCTTCAATTTCAAAAGGAACATCCATTTTTTTTTTATAATTTATAATTATAAATTAAACCCTTTGCCATCTGAGATCTCTTTGCTGGAAACCAAATGCCAGCACAGCAACATGAAACTTTCATTATTATGCCATCTTTTTTCATTATGTAATATTTTTTTCCCCCATTTTCAAGACTTTCATGACCGTTGCTTAGAGGGTTAGTTCACCCAAAAATAATAATTAGCCCATGATTCACTCACCCTATGCATTTGGCATCCTAGGTGTATTTTATTTCCTTCTTTCAGACAAATCCAATCAGAGTTATATTAAAAATTATCTTATAAACTTCCAAGCTTTACAATGGCATAGGTGGGTGTTTCTCTTTATCAGTCCAAAACAAGTCCAATAAAGTGCATCCATCCAAAGTGCTTCACACAGTTCCAGGGGGTGAATAAAGATGCATTTTGGTAAGAAAAATATCCATATTTAAAACACAATAATCACTTTAATCTAGCTTCCACCAACTGGTCGTACCCAGAAGCAGCTCCAGGCGGGTGACGCAATACATTGCACATGTGCCGCGCTAAAAAGTGACAAATGCGAACGCGCCATGGAGAGATCAAAACAAAACAAAGGTCACGAATTAGAAGAGTCCAAAACAAGGATTTGTAAAGAGAAGTGTCGGAGGATTTTAATATAAACCAAGTGGAGACTGGTTTTCCTGCGCTAAAGTAATGAAAGCTTCCTTTGCTCCTGTAAACAAACGCTGGTTTTCACCAGACTCACAGGCGCATGTGCAATGCAAACTTCCTGGATATTTTCTTACAAAACCGCATCTAATCGCTACAGGTCTTTATTCACCATTGGACTTGTTTTGGACTGATGACGAGAAACACCTAGGGCTCTGCAAGTTCTTTTTCGATTTCGGCTTCAAACGATCATGAAAATACAGTAATGGAGATGAAACGATTATTGCGCCCCGTTCCGCCTCTTTCCAGTGGTGCGCTTTCGCTTCTCCATAAAAGCCTAATTTTTACATGCAAATCAACAAAATCAAGTAACGTGACTTTCATAAAACGGGACGTGCTTAATTTATTAATTTATTAATAATTTCTTTGATGTGTGTTTTTAAAAGCAAGAATGAAACTTGTTCTGTGCATGCGCTCAGAGATGGAGCAAAACACGGACATGTAAAGTCATCTTTTAGCTCAAGGTGCGCCTAAACGGTCAAATACACGCCAAAATATTTCAAAATGAGGCGCTTGGTGATTACTCATGTAAACCCTTGTCAGTTCTGTCTTAAGTGATCAGAAACAGTTGAGAATGAAACTCGTGTGTAACAGTATATTGGATCAAATAATATTCCTTCTGCCGTCTCTGTGCTTAATATTAATAAAGCATAAAAATACAGAGAAAAATCACTCACTGCTCTTGAATGAAGGACTTTTGTAGTTTTAATAAGAAACAAAGCATGTTTAATTATTACAGTGAAGACAGTGTTTTATTTTACATTCAAATAATTACATTCAATTTCTGTAGTATTGTAAGACTATTTTAGACTTGCAGAAATGTATTCAGTATTTTTTATTTTTTATAAAAGCACTTTTTTTCAATTGTATCTCTTTTTTTTTCTGTTGTATTGCTATCTTTAAATTAATCACTATTATAAAGTTTTGGACCCAGTCATAATCGTGTTAAATAATCGTGATTACAAAATTGACCAAAATAATCATGATTATGATTTTTGCCAAAATCGAGCAGCCCTAGAAACACCCGCCTATGCCGTTGTAAAGCTTGGAAGTGTCAGGATAATTTTAACATAACTCTGATTAGATTCATCTGAAAGAAGAAAGCCATATACACTAAGGATGCTTTAAGGGTGAGTAAATCATGGGCTAATTTTCATTTTTGAGTGAACTAACCCTTTCATAAATGTTTAAAATGTGCAGCATACTAGAGAATCAAACCCATGACCTCAGTTCTGCCGGTGTCATGCTCTACCAGCTGAGCTCTAGAAGCAGCGATTGCATAAACCTCTTTGTCATTCAGAGTGAACATCATCCTTGCTGTCAGAGACATTAGTGAAAGGTCATGCCTCCATGGTCAGACCGAGGTCACACCGTCTCACCTGGCAGCCAGACATGTGTGTGTGTAGAGGTTAACTTCACTCTGGCTCTCTTTACATGACATAAGAGAGACTGGAGCCCTGGTCGGGCACTAGTGTGGCATTCACGTGCCATTCTGTGGCATTCAGTGGCATTCTCCAATGACGGATTTCCCAGACCGTCCTGCTGACATATAACAGTGATTTGTGTGAGGCAGTAAACGAGAGTGACGGTTGGATCTTTGCAGGCGAGTTCAGGAAGGAATAGATTTTCCGCATTTGTGTCTATGTTAATCACGTCTGTAGTGTGTAATTTGAACTAGGAGGTATCTAAATAAAATTTGCTCTCAGATTGCCCACGTCTCCTACAGATAAACACGACAAAACAATACCCTCCCTCCAGTGCTCCAGTGCCATCGCAACAATTCAGCCCAAGATAAACCCTCACACATCTCACAAAACACTGAGAAATCACATCATCAAGGACGTATACGGTCACCAAAGCTCTGTTCCCAAACCTAGCGAGCTGCCTTGTTATTTACTGTCTACTTCGGCAGCTGCCTTCTAAGACAGCATCCTAACTGAAATAAGCTTGCGATGCCTTTTGGGAATATTTGGGATTCTGCATTTGGTTATAGGGCTGTGCAATTAATCGAAATTCAGTTTCGATTTTAGCTTCAAACGATCATGAGAATACAGAAATCGAGATAATCTCAGAGTAATCGCTCCTCCATAAAAGCCTAATTTCACATGCAAATCAGCAAAATCATAAAACGGGACGTGCTTGATTTATTAATGTTTCTTTGATGTTGTGTTTTTAAAAGCGTGAAGGAAAATTTGCGAATTTCTGTGTATGCACTCAGAGACCGAGCAGAACACGGACATGTACGGTTATCTTTTAGCTCAAGGTGTGCCTAAACTGTCAAATACACACATAAAATATAATACAAATATACAAATATAAAAGTGTTTCAAAATGAGGCACTTGGCGATTATTCACGGAAACCCTTCTCAGTTACGTCTTAAATGATAAGAGAATGAAAATATTTGTTTAAGAGTATTTTGCATCCTTGTGGCTCTTAAATAATATTTCTTCTGCAGTCTCTGTGCTTAATATTCATGAAATGTAAAAAATACAAACACCATGACTAAAATAATAACACATTTTGTTCAAACACATATGTAAACATCTATTATAGATAATGCAAAAATTCAAACACAAACGTACAAAATAAGGAACACGACTGGACAGAAAACATTTCTGCTACCAAGAGTGCTCTTAAAAAGCACTTCTGTGAGGCATTTGAGTGTGTACTTCCTCAGAAATTATTGTATGACACGGTGTTTCCTGTACACTGTAAAAATGACCATAAATGTAATGGTAAAAACCTGTTAATGGTAAATTCCCATACTATATACGGTAAAAACCTGTATTGGATTGGATATTAGTAATACACCATTTTTGAAAGTGAAAAAGAATGTAAAATTTATAGTGAAGAACCGTAAACTGACATTCCCAGAATTTCCCTGCATTACATTTTTTTTTTTTTTGACTGTTGAAATAACAGTTTGTTCTTTGTTTTTCTTATTTGGGGTTGTATGTTTCATCTAATGTTGTTAAATGGATATTTATTGCATTATTTAAGTTTCATGTGTGTTGCCATGATGGTGTTTAGTGTTTGTGTGAATGACACTGTACACCTTCTTTATATGTTAGTATTTAAAAGCGGCTTGTGATGGGCTTTGGTTCATCGTGTGACTTTCTCATCACCACCTGCTTTTGGTGGTTATCAGTGTATTAAAAAGGTACAAAACTGATTTCAGTACTTCAAAAGGTTGGTACATTAACATTTTATCCATTAATGAAATTACGATATTTAAATCATCCATTTTGTGTATGTCCGAGAAATCAGAGTCAGCTGTGTTACTTCCAAAGCAGCAACCTCCCGCGCTCTCTATTAAAACCAACACGGAAGTGACTTAAACTGCAATTCCTCGACTGGCCGCTAGAAACTGGCTCCAAAAGGGAGTCAATCCCATAGAATCCCCATGTTAAATTGCCCAACTTTACAGCAGAAAAAAATGTGTTTACACCCTGTTACAAAAAGTGTTTTTGGTCAATATTTTATAACTCATCCGTTTACATTTGTTACAAACGGGATGACTGAGAGTGGGGATCCAAATGCAAGGCTTTATTTAGACGAGGTCAGAACAGACAGGGTCGATCACCAGCAAACATCAACAGCAAAGATAATCCAATAGCGTAATCCAAAGAACAAGCGTGGGTCAAAATCCAGGTGAGCAGTCCAAAGGAAACAGGGAAATGAAAACCAGAAACTAGAAAACTACGACTAAGACTAGGGATAAACTGACTATGACTATGACTAGGAAAACAGGGAAAACAAACAGGGAAAAATGCTCAGTAATGTCCACAAATGTAAATCAATACTTCGCAATGAGTGTGTGTGTGAAGCTGGCTTTTATGGTAGACAAACAGGAAGTAACCATAGAGGCAGCAGAGGGAGCAGCAACAGTCAGTGGGGGTAAGGGCTCCCTCTGCTGGCCTGGCGTAACATAGCCCCCCCCCAAGGAGCGGCTTCCAGACGCTCCAAAAAACAACAGGAGGAAACAGTCCAGGGGAGCGGTGGGGGGGCCAGGAGACTTAGGCAGAACAGGTGGGGCAAAGGCCCTCCAGAGCAGGGCAGGAGATTCAGGAGCCCTCCAGGGCAGGGCTGGAGGCAGAGCAGTCCTTTGAGGTGGAGCAAGAGTCTTAGGAGCCCTCCAGGGCGGAGCAGGAGGCTTAGCGACCCTCTGGGGCAGAGCAGGAAGCGTAGAAGCCCTCCGGGGCGAAGCCGAAGGCGGAGCAAGGGGTTTAGGAGCCCTCCAGGGCGGAGCAGGAGGCGGAGCGGCCCTCCAGGGCAGAGCAGGAGGCGCAGGAGCCCTCCAGGGCGGAGCAGGAGGCGCAGGAACCCTCCAGGGCGGACCAGGAGGCGCAGGAGCCCTCCAGGGCGGAGCAGGAGGCGCAGGAGCCCTCCAGGGCGGAGCAGGAGGCGCAGGAGCCCTCCAGGACGGAACAGGAGGCGCAGGAGCCCTCCAGGGCGGAACAGGAGGCGCAGGAGTCCTCCAGGGCGGAACAGGAGGCGTAGAAGCCCTCCAGGGCGGAACAGGAGGCGCAGGGGCCCTCCAGGGCGGAACAGGAGGCGTAGAAGCCCTCCAGGGCGGAACAGGTGGCCGCATCATGGACTGGGACCTGGGGAGAACAGGGATAGAGGAGGCAGACAGAGCAAGGAGAGAAGTAGAGAGTTCATGGGAGAACGTGGCCTCCATAGCCGTGACCAGGCAGACGAGAACTTCAGGACCGACTTTCGGGGCAGTTCCAGGGCAGACAGAGACTTCTGGAACGGCCCCAAACGCCAAGACAGAGATGACAGGGAACCTAGGCGGTGCAGGCAGAGCAGGGAGTCTTGGCGGGGCAGACAGAGCAAGGAACCTTGGCGGAGCAGACAGGGCAGGGAATTTTGGCGGTGCTGGCAGAGCAGGGAGCACTGGCGATGCGGGCAGAGCGTGAAGCCTTGGCTGAGCGGGCAGAGCGTGAAGCCTTGGCGGAGCGGGCAGAGCGTGAAGCCTTGGCGGAGCGGGCAGAGCGTGAAGCCTTGGCGGAGCGGGCAGAGCGTGAAGCCTTGGCGGAGCGGGCAGAGCGTGAAGCCTTGGCGGTGCTGGCAGAGCGTGAAGCCTTGGCGGAGCGGGCAGGGCGTGAAGCCTTGGCGGAGCGGGCAGAGCGAGAAGCCTTGGCGGTGCTGGCAGAGCGTGAAGCCTTGGCTGAGCGGGCAGAGCGTGAAGTTCCGCTATGGACGCCACCTCCGAAGGAGGTATAGGCGCAGCGGACATGCGTGCAGAAGAGCTCTCCAGAACAAACTTGTGGGCAGACTCATGGGCAGAAGAGGCCACTGGGGCACAGTGTGCGGCCCACACACTCAAAATGGCGATAGCCATAACAGGTAGCACAGTTGGCGGAGGAATGCCCTCCGGGTCATTTGGCGTGGGGCTTGGGAGCGTTGGCTCTGTGGGACTTGGGAGCGTTGGCTCTGCATGGCTTGGCAGCGTTGGCTCTGCATGGCTTGGGAGCGTTGGCTCTGCATGGCTTGGGAGCATTGGCTCTGCATGGCTTGGGAGCGTTGGCTCTGCATGGCTTGGGAGCGTTGGCTCTGCGTGGCTTGGGAGCGTTGGCTCTGCATGGCTTAGGTGCGTTGGCTCTGCATGGCTTGGGAGCGTTGGCTCTGTATGGCTTGGGAGCGTTGGCTCTGTATGGCTTGAGAGTGAAGGCTCTGGATGCTCAGGGGAGATGTGACTTGACAGTGAAGGAGTAGCTATGACCTGACTCTTCATGACAGGAGCAGCAGTGACTTGATTTGGCGTGAGAGGGACAGCTGTGGCTTGGCTTGGCTCGGAGGGAACAGCTGCTTGACTTGGCCTGACAGGAACAGCAGCTGTATCTTGACTTGTCCTGGCAGGAACAGTGACTGTGACGTGACTCGACTCGGCAGGGACAGCAGCTGTAACTTGATTTGGCGTGACAGGGACAGCTGTGGTTTGGCCTGGCTCGGAGGGAACAGCTGCTTGACTTGGCTCTGAAGAAACGACTGCTGCGACATGATTTGGCCTGACAGGAACAGCAGCTGTATCTTGACTTGTCCTGGCAGGGACAGTGATTGTGACGTGACTTGACTTGGTAGGAACGGCAGCTGGTGCAGGTTCGAGAGAAGCAGATATGACGTTCACAGGCAATGGCTTGGTTGACGTGGCGTGAGCAGACGCTGGCTTGGTTGACGTGGCGCTAGCAGATGCTGGCTCGGCTGACAGTAAGGGACCAGCTGAACGAGCCGACCGCAGTGGTGGGTCCTCCAAGCTAGACATTAGTCTCTGATACGTCCTGGAAGGGTGTGAGTCTGGCGCTGTAGCCACCCTGTTAATAACAGACTCAGGTATGGCGGCCATCTTGCGTACAGGTTCAGGCGTGGCGGCCATTTTGTGTGCAAGCACGGGCGTGGCGGTCATCTTGGGTGCAGGCTCTGGCGTGGCGGCCATCTTTGCAGCAGGCTCTGGCGTGGCGGCCATCTTTGCAGCAGGCTCTGGTGTGGCGGCCATCTTTGCAGCAGGCTCTGGCGTGGCGGCCATCTTTGCAGCAGGCTCTGGCGTGGCGGCCATCTTAGCAGCAGGCTCTGGCGTGGCGGGCATCTTCGCAGCAGGCTCTGGCGTGGTGGCCATTCTGACCGGGAACTCAGGAACGGGAGCCATCTTATGAACGTGCTTTGGAACGGCGGCCATCTTGTGAGCAGGGTCTGGAAGAGCGGCCATTTTGCGAACAGGATCAGGAAGGGCGGCCATCTTGGGTGCAGACTCAGGAAAGGCGGCCATCTTATGAGCTGACTCGGGAAGGACAGCCATCTTGGAAACAGGCTTTGGGACAGCGGCCATCTTGTGAACTGGCTTGGGGGTGGCAGCCATCTTGTGAACCGGCTTGGGAATGGCGGCCATCTTGTGATCGGGTCTTGGGGTGGCAGCCATCTTGTGAGATAAGTCAGACGTGGTAGATTTCTTGTGAGCTGGGTCCAATCGGGTGACCATCTTGAATGCGGACTCAGGAAGGATGGTCATTCCGAAAGCTGATTCGGGAAAGGCGGCCATTTTGTGAACGGGCTCCTGAAAGGCAGACATCTTGTGCTTGGGCTCGAAGCTAGCAGACCTCTTGTGCTGTGGCTCGAAGCTAGCAGACATCTTGTGCTGTGGCTCGAAGCTAGCTGACATCTTGTGCTGTGGCTCGAAGCTAGCAGACATCTTGCGCTGTGGCTTTGGGCTAGCAGACATCTTGTGCTGTGGTTCTGAGCTAACAGACATCCTGTGCTGAGGCCCTTCTAGTACTCCCACAGTGAACGGAGATCCACAATGCGACAACACAAAGTCAATAAACTGTGCGAGGGTCCAACTAGGGTCCTCATCGGGTAAATTGTAACCGATATCTGTGTCCAACCCACTCCAAAAACACTCCTTCATTAAGGTCTCATCGTAAGGTGCCAGATAACAATAAGCAATGAAATCCCTCACATAATGCTCGATGGGACGGCCATTTTGAAAGATGGAGCAGAGCAGACTTACGGGGTTGGACAAACTTCCTGTTGAATCCATTCTTGATGGTTGTTCTGCTGGTGGTGAATAAAGCCGCTGGATCCGGGTGTGGCGAAGTATTCTGTTACAAACGGGATGACTGAGAGTGGGGATCCAAATGCAAGGCTTTATTTAGACGAGGTCAGAACAGACAGGGTCGATCACCAGCAAACATCAACAGCAAAGATAATCCAATAGCGTAATCCAAAGAACAAGCGTGGGTCAAAATCCAGGTGAGCAGTCCAAAGGAAACAGGGAAATGAAAACCAGAAACTAGAAAACTACGACTAAGACTAGGGATAAACTGACTATGACTATGACTAGGAAAACAGGGAAAACAAACAGGGAAAAATGCTCAGTAATGTCCACAAATGTAAATCAATACTTCGCAATGAGTGTGTGTGTGAAGCTGGCTTTTATGGTAGACAAACAGGAAGTAACCATAGAGGCAGCAGAGGGAGCAGCAACAGTCAGTGGGGGTAAGGGCTCCCTCTGCTGGCCTGGCGTAACATAATACTAAGCCACAAAGTTCTGCATAATAAAGGGCGTGGCCACTTGAGTGACAGGTGGGTTGCTGCTGCTGTAACCACTGTTGCACTTGGTGGGCGTGGTTTCAGCAACCAGCTCCACCCACGTCCCGCCTCTTTGCCCATTTTCGATACCATATTATTAAAATGGAGACGGCGTACTCCCGCCCACTATGAGCTTCAAAAATGCTCTTTAGACACTTCTGGGTGACGTCACGGACACTACGTCCATATTTTTTTACTATCTATGGTTACATCCTATAAAACCCCCTATAAAACAGCAATGGTTTCATGATGAAGACAGTGCTCTATATTATTGTCTGCACATAGAGTAGATTAATTGACTGTCTGCTGTGTTATCAACATGTTCTGGTGAACTTGAGTCACATGTTATATTTATAAATATGTAGAGAAAGAATATAAAAACATAAGGTAATCAAGGTCATGTACTAACTCGTCCACGATCAGCAGTTTGCACAAGGCCCTAAAATGGACAAAATGTCAACTGTGTTACCCATCAACTGACAATGTTGGCAATTTAGTGTCAATTGTTGTTGATAAAAAATATTCACAAATTATTGTCATTGCACAGAAATGACAGGAGTTGCCTAAAATCATGATTTGCATCACAATTGATAAACCTAACTGATCTAATCACGACGACACTTTCTATGAACTCAGTATCCATAATAAAAGCATTCAGAATTCCTCATGTTTGACTAAAACCTATATAATATTACAGATTTGACACATACAGTATCTATTTCCGATTGGTCACGGCTGATGAAAAACAACTGAAAAAGTTGAAATACACATTTTTCTCTTTTTCTTCTAACGTGTTACTCTAACTGTGTTATGTGAGGTCATAAATCTTTTAAATGTGAAATTTAAATGTAAATAACACTACATTTCGCATACTGTGGATTTATGTTAAAGAAAAGGTCCATCCTTTATGATAGTATCCCACAGAACGGCCATTATGAAGCCCCAAATTCACATTTTAAATCATTCAGGGTTCAGACAGATAACCTCAAAGACTCTGGTGAATAGACTCAAAAACATGTGGTACTTCATTCATGTTTGATTTGACACAGCATTCGTCCGTAACACAGTTGACAAAATAATGAATTAAATGTTCAAAGCTTAAGCTTGCCAAATAATTCATTTAGCACTTTAAGGGGTATTTTATTCAACCACCTAGTTTATATATCAAAAAAAGATTAGAGACTTTTTGGCTGACATGAAATGTACCCCTAAATATAGAAACAATCTATTATGAAAAATAATGTCTCTACCCATTAATTGTACTATTGCTATTCGTCTTTTGATTATTTGATTATTCTTATATTTATTCTGATTTCACTTTACAGTTTTACAATACCATATGTTATATTTTGTTTAGATATATTATAAACGAAAATACTAAACTAGATAATAGTAGTTTTGGTAACATGCTTTACGACAAAAATTATTTGCTACAGTAATTATTGTTTGTTTAACCACATGTTATTCTCCTATTATTCAGTAATTGAAAATTTAAACATAATTCAATTTAGTTTCATGGATCATTTTACTGTGAGTCAGAAAGTAATGGCTTGTGGTCTGAGGCGAATGTTAATTCCTCAGCTATTTAGTTCGTGGCTCATATGTGAGTTGTTTGAATGATTTATTTCAAAGAATCAACTCGTATAATTTTGTAATTTAAACTACAATGAAGGCATTGAGTGTTTGATGTTGCGTGCAACCAGGCTCCACAAAACATGTTTTGTCTTTTCATATTTTCCACTTTATTACCCTGCCAGAATATTCAGCTTAACCAACAGTGAGTTTTTAAAAGCCAGTTCTTAAACTCTTAAGAATTGGCTCTGACACCTCTGGCGCACAGGCGTTTGACTGTTTCTGCATCTGTGTCAGCGCCGTCGTTTGTTGTTGTTGTGAATCGAGGCTTTGTTTAGCATCTCTCTCTGTGATGATGTTAAGTCAGTGACAGACACGACCTGTGGCATGCATCAACACACACCAGACCAACCTGACACTGGCACTGTAAAGTTGCCATAGGCTTTAAAGGGCCATGCAGATGCAAACAAAACCACAAAATAATGCTGTCTTAAAGTGTGCAAGAATAATGTTGTCACACTTTAATGTTTCAGATCATCAAACTAACTTAAATATTAATCAAAGATAGCACAAGTAAACACAACATACATTTTTGAATGATTTTTTTTATTATGAAGGGAAAACAAAATCCAAACCCACATGGCCCTGTGTGAAAAAGTGTTTGCCCCCTAAACTTAATAACAGGTTGGGCCACCCTTAGCAGCAACAACTGCAATCAAGCGTTTGCGATAACTTGCAATCAGTCTGTTACAGCGCTGTGCAGGAATTTTGGACCACTCATCTTGGCAGAATTGTTGTAATTCAGCCACATTGGAGGGTTTGAGCATGAACCACCTTTTTAAAGTCATGCCACAGCATCTCAATAGGATTCAGGTCAGGACTTTGACTAGGCCACTCCAAAGTCTTCATTTTGTTTTTCTTCAGCCATTCAGAGGTGGATTTGCTGGTGTGTTTTGGATCATTGTCCTGCTGCAGAACCCAAGTTCGCTTCAGCTTGAGGTCACCAACAGATGGCCGGACATTGTCCTCCAGGATTTTTTGGTAGGATTCATGGTTTCATTTATCACAGCAAGTCTTCCAGGTCCAGAAGCTGCAAAACAGCCCCAGACCATCACACTACCACCACCATATTTTACTGTTGGTATGATGTTCTTTTTCTGAAATGCTGTGTTACTTTTACGCCAGATGTAATGGGATGCACACCTTCTGAAAAGTTCAACTTTTGTCTCATCAGTCCATTTTCCCAAAAGTCTTGGGGATCATCAAGATGTGTTCTGGCAAAACTGAGACGAGCCTTTATGTTCTTTTTGCTCAGCAGCGGTTTTCATCTTGAAACTCTGCCATGCAGGCCATTTTTGCCCAGTCTCTTTCTTATGGTGGAGTCATGAACACTGACCTTAACTGAGGCAAGAGAGGCCTGTAGTTCTTTAGATGTTGTTGTGGGGTCTTTTGTGACCTCTTTTTAAATCATCACTGCGCTCTTGGGCTAATTTTGGTCGGCTGGCCACTCCTGGGAAGGTTCACCATTGTTCCATGTTTTCACCACTTTTTCACACAGGGTTTGGATTTTGTTTTGCCTTCATAAAAAACCCTTCATTTAAAACTGCATGTTGTGTTTACTTAAGTTATCTTTGATTAATATTTAAATTTGTTTGATGATCTGAAACATTAAAGTGTGACAAACATGCAAAAAAATTAAAAATCAGGAAGGGGGCCAACACTTTTCCTGTATTTCACTGTATTTCAGTGGTTATGTGCATTAACCGTCTGTGTTGTTTTAGCATAGATTCACTGAAGCAACTATGCAAATCAGTTAAAGGCATAAACAATTCCAAATAAATGTGCACAGAAGAGCGCAGTTCACTGTCTCACAGGCCAAATCTGAGTGCTAAATTGGAGAGGATGCTGCTGTCTATAAAGATATGGCATATGACACCCTTCTCCATTATCTGATGAATATCGGCTTTTGAATTATTGATCAAGTTATAATGTACACAAACTATTCAACATTTGCTTTCCATTGATAACACAAAATTAATTGCACCATGAAATATTGCTGACTTGTGAAAAGTGAGAAAATGTAACTACAGCACTTACTGTGATTATAAAGCATGATTTGTATAAACACACTCAGTGAGGTTCAACCAGGGGTGCGTTGTAATTGTAACTCGCTGCTTAACTACTATAGTATGATACATCACTGGAGAAACTAATCAACTAGTCACTACACGGATTCTCAGAGCACAAGTATAGCTTAAATATATTTTGACTTTTTCTAATTGTAAGTCAAGTATACTTAAATGTAATTTTAAGTATATTTCTGAGAAGTAAATAAAAAGTAGACTGAAAGTATACTTTCCCATTTTAGTTTAAAATAATTATACTAATAGCACACTTGAATAAACATCTTTTTCATAAGGGAATGCACTTCCTTGTTGAAAAAAAAAAAAAAACAGCGTATGCTTAGGTAGGTTTTGAAGCATGGATGCTGGTTTTAGCTGGTTTAAGCTGGTTAAGTGCTTTTGTGCCAGTATAAACCAGCATGAACCAGCTAAAACCATGCATCAAAACCTACCTAACCAGCATATGCAGTTTTTTTTTTCAACGGGGAAAATATCTTGTAAGTGAGAACAAGCAGGTCATTGTGACATCTTGTCATATACAGGCCGAAGCAGGCCTCAAAGGCCCTGTGCTCAAACACTCCTATAGTTGTTCATTTTAATATCAAAATATTGTAGTGTAAATATAGAGTAAATACTGGAGTAAATATGAATAGTATTGAATAATAAAAATTCCTTACACACATAATCAAACGAAGACAGAAACTAGGTCAAACAGAGCACATGGGGGGAAAAACACAACAAACAGTCCTTAGGTCTGACAGTCTAACAGATCTCTGTTAAAGACTGCATGATTTGGAAAGCATCTGCTGCAGGGTTATCACAAGTCAAAATTGAAGTGAGTTTTTGCTTAGAACAAACAAAATAATCTGCCAATGGGGGAAACAGAAAAAAACGTATTTCAAATAGAAAACAAGATTATTTTTCTTACCCCATTGGCAGATTTTTTTTTTAGCTTGTTTCAAGCAAAAACACACTTATTTTTGCCTTGTTTTTTGTCATAGTAATAAGAAACTACACTTCTAATCAGGGGATGCAAGCTGTAGTTGTAATCACACAGTGCTGTTTGCAAATTTTAGTTTAAACTATGGTTTTGGGAAAAGGCGAATCATTGGTCTACGTTGGTGATGATGGAACTTGTGACCATACAAAGCTTTTATGCAATGCATCCCTGGATTGTGGATGGGTAGTGAAAAAGACCATGCGGAAATACTCCACACAAGTGTTTTTCCCCTTAAAAGGGAACACACAAGAGATGGGGGTATATAGAACATATTAAATGACAGTAGTTCAAATTTTATGTACTGTTTTCCAAAACAAAGGTACCGGCCTGCACTGGTTTTTCCAGCAGATAAAGATATTACCGTTCAACAAGTGACATGTGTATTTTGCTGTCATAATAGTGTGCTGCTTTCCTGCTATCCTTATCTGGTGTTTGGAACACAAGAGCAAAACTTGAGGAGAAGAATGAGGATGAGGAATGCTTACATGACCTCCACACACTCACCAAGCAAAACCAACTTATGACTGATTTGTTTGCATCCAACCAGTTAAAACTAAAACTCAGACTCTCTGTCCCCGTCTTATTCTCCTCTGACCGCATTGTTTTCTTCTGTCTTCCCCAGACTGTGTTTACTGTGTTCTGGCTGTTGCTGTGGTGTGCAGAGATCAGATGTTGCACTGTGCATTCTGGTTGACGTTCACTGAAATCACTAATTCTGTCTGATTTTAACTAAAGCATCTGTAAAGTACTTGATTACTTGTTTGAAGTTTAATATGTAAGTTCAACACAGATGCTTGTGGTCAGTAGTTTCCCATATTCAGCAGTACACCTTTACAATATTTCAAAGACAACAAGAATATAAAATATAGCTGCTATTAAATATTTCTGACTAACTGTTCAAAAGTTATAAGCAAAAATGTGCATTTTTGGTATCTCACGACCCATAGGTGGCACTGTTCCCAAGTTTGGCATGAACCCTCAGAGGATGGTGTTGATGAAGCATACCAAGTTTTATTTTAATTGATCAAAGTTTGGCCGAGATATAGCATCTGAACCAATTTTGGGTCAACCTCATTAACTTTGTGACATCTTAACTTTTGAACAAAGATGAATAAAAAAAATTGTTCAGTCATTTCTGTGCAGCTCAGTCCAAAGATCTAAGCCAATTTTGAGAAGAATTGGACCAATTTTCAAGGAGGAGTAGCAAAAAAACAGAATACTGTACTTTTCAAAATGGCCGCTTTTTTGAATTTTCAAACTAGTGGTGGCGCTATAGAGTTGGTCCTAGAGACTCCAAATTTGGTCAGATTACTATTCATGGCCGTTACTACAACTGTGCCAAATTTCATCATTTTCTTATGTTCCCTTCATAGGGCTGCCATGGACTCCCATTGGACGAAAATAAGAAAACATACAGATACAATAGGGGCTACAGCCCTAATAATTATTATGAAATTACATGTTAAGTGGGTCAAAAAGCATGGTGAAGTTCAGTTAATAACATTTTATTTTAGACTATAATACTATAATTTTAATTGCAGTTTTCATTAAGTTAAGTGACAAGAAAACATTATATTTTGTAGTAATTCCACAAGTACTTTTTGTGATAGTAATATCATACCTGCTTAGTTTTTGTTGTTGTTTTGTTTCTTTAGTTTTCAATTATAGCCATTGTTTTATCATTCCAAAAATCTGTTTATATGAAATGTTTTAAAGATGATCTTTTGTGTTTGCGTGTGTGTTTGCATATTGACCTTTGAATGGCTGTAGGAAAATGAGATGGACCCGTAGCTTTAAATACAGGACACACCTTTCATAGTTCGATAGACAGTTTATGTTTCACAAAAAAAGATTTATGTCTTTGCAATACTTTTTGGTTACTTACTGAATATGTCAGTTGTTTTAACTCTTTGACTGCAGACTTTGATTTGGAAGCTTGATGCACTCTTAAAATAAAGGTGCTTCACGATGCCATAGAAGAACCTTTTTTGTCTAAATGGTTCCATAAGGAACTTTTAACCTCTGTAGAACCTTTCTGTTTCTGTCTGGTGAAAGAAGATTCTTCAGATTATAAAAAGGTAAGAAAGAGATGGTTCTTTAAAAAACTTTGACTGAATGGTTCTTTGTGGAACCAAAAATGGTTCTTCTATGGCATCGCTGCTTTTAAGAGTGTAGCTTCTTACTGAACCAGACTTGTGTATAGTGTGTTTTGTAAACTTAAAGATTCTCTTTACCCAAAAGTACTATAGTATCACATATTAATACAATGGCACTTTTGATATACAGTACAGACCAAGAGTTTGGACACACCTTCTCATTCAGGTCTTTTGGTCTGTACTGTAGATATGAATTCAACTGAAAAAACTTGTGAAAAAATATCTTTCAGGTGGTCAAATAGCAAATAGTGGAGCTCTGCAGCCACCTATTGGTAAAAGTTATTTGTAGTTGTTTTTTTTTCTTTTACTTTTAAAACTGGATTTTCCAAAAGATCTTACACTAAACCACGTGTAAATTATCCATGTTATCCCCATGAATTAAAGTTAGAAATGTGGGTCTTTTATAAAGTGAATTTTACATAAAAAAGCAGTTTTTGTATATAAACCCATTTAAAAATATTTATTTATTAATTTATATATATTTTAAAAATATCACTAACCCACTGAAAACTGCACGAATGTAGAGTAAAAACTTTAATAAACAGAAAAATATACAGTACAGACCAAAAGTTTGAACACACCTTCTCATTCATTTGAATGAGACGGTGTGTCCAAACTTTTGGTCTGTACTGTATACAGTGGTGTCATGATACTTCAAAATATACCTTTTGAAAAAGAAGTGTGCTTAATTGTTTTGAAAGTGTACTTCAAAACCTCAAAAGTGCACTCTTAAAATACTGTAGCTGCAGATAATATAGTAAGCTCACTTAGTTGTACTTGAAGCTTCTTAACACGTAAGTGCACTTTGTAATATTTTCTGATGAGAAGTTTTACTTTAACAGTACTTTTGGTAACACTTCAGATTAGAAACCAGTTCTCACTATTAACTAGTTGCTTATTAGCATGCATATTGGCTGTTTATTAGTACTTATAAAGCACATATTAATGTCTTATTCTGCATGATCATATTTTAGATCCCTTAATCCACCCCAAATTTAACAACTACCTTACTAACTATTTATTATCAGCAAATTAGGAGTTTGTTAAGGCAAAAGTCATATTTAATAGTTAGTTAATAGTGAGAATTGGTCCCTAATGTGTGACTACCAATAGTCAGGATTTATAGAAGTACAGTACACTTGCATTTGCTAAAAGTATTGGGACACCACGTTCTAATGAACAGGCTTGACTACTTTAGTAATGAGTACAAATCTTAATGTTTAAGCATATAATGATATTCTAGGGGATTGTGTGCTTCTAATTTAATAGCAACAGCTTTGACAGGACCCTTTTCTATTCTAACACGACATTGCCTCTGTGTATAAGGCAAGGTTCATGAACACCTCTGGAGTGACTTTAAATGCAGACCTTGAGCCAAAAACTCATCACCAAACACCAATGACTTGCACATATGGCTACAGTTATTTTAGACACTTCCAAAACGGTTGGAACAGATATGGAAATACAATTTATAAATACATGAATTGTTTCCATCTTTGTTACTTTTGTTCTAAAGAAGGGTGTGTCCCAATACCTTTGACAGTATGGTGTTTGTACAAGTCATTGGTGTTTGGTGATGAGTTTTTGGCTCAAGGTCTGCATTTAAAGTCACTCCAGAGGTGTTCAACTGAGATTAGGACTTTGCTTTCTGCAGACCAGTCAAGTTCTTCCACACTGACTGAATCAATCATTTCCTTTTGAACACAAAAGCATAGTCATGTTAGAATTGAAGAGGGTTCAGTCAAAACTGTTGCTGTAAAATTAGAAGCACACAATCCTCTTGAATATCATTATATTCTTAAACATTAAGATTTGTACTCATGGAACTTACTAAAGTAGCCAAACCTGTTCATTAGAAGGGGCTGTCCCAATACTTTTGGCAATATAGTGTATTGTGATGAAAAAGTGTCTGCTTTTTTTTAACATGGACATTTCATTCCTGTCCCATACCAAAAATATTGCAGTACACTCCTAAAAACAAAGGTGCTTTAAAAGGGAACTCACAGAGATGCCATAGAGGAACCATTTTTGGTTCCTCAAAGAAGCATTCAGTCAAAGGTTCATTAAAGAACCATCTCTTTCTTACCTTTTTATAATCTGAGGAACCTTCTTTCGCCACAAAGAACCTTTTGTGAAACAGTAAGGTTCTTCAGATGTTAAAGGTTGTTTGTGGAACCATTTAAACAAAAAAAAAAAGGTTCTTCTATGCATCGTGGAGCACCTTTGTTTTTAAGAGTTGTACTGTGGTGCCATGTGGAAACCCAACTCCACGGTACATTTTAATGCTTTTTGTGTCATATCTGCAGTGGGTATGAGTTCAGACTGATAATCTGGATAATAATGACTGCAGTGTTTCTCAGTGGGCGAGCGATGAGCCTGGGGCGTTCCGCTACCCATAATCCTCCTGTCATACCAGTCATTTATGACGGTGACACAGAGAGAGAGCTGCTAATGACTACTGTGGTGTCACAACATCACACTTAAATTCACCTGACAAGCTCGCAGCTTCAGATTGGAGAAGTGGTACAAGTGGCCGCAGGGGAAGTGTGTGTGTGTGTGTGTGTGTTTGTGTGTGATTGACACAAGCTTGTCACAGTGTGTGTGCACCACAAATAGACATTATTAGGGGTTATTTTCGGTCCTTCAGCAGTGTTTGTGTGTCTCTAAAGGGCTTGCTCTAGAATCATTGTAAATTCAATCAGCATTGTCAGTTTGGCCAGTTTAAATGACGGACTGATGAAGGAAACATGCAAAAGAAAACAAAATATTGCATTGTAAATGTAATTTAGTTATCTTTACAGGCATAAACAAACTAGTGCATGGAGTATGTTTGTGTACATATTTTATTTGTGAGGGAAAATGTCTTTAAATATAATACACAACATTCTAAAGTGTTCCGCATTATTTGAAAGGCTTGTTTTGAGTGTGAGTTTTGCTTTGAAATTATAGTTCATCCAAAACCAGAAATTCTCTGTGAGTGTCTTGTTTATCTTTGAGGTTTGTACAGATTTTGCTTTTTAAATGGGTGGAAAAGGGTAAAAAAGACATTTGGGTAAAAAAAAAGGGAACTGAGCTTGTTTATCTTGGCCATGGAGCAGAAAAACCAAAGGATTTAATGATCAGTGAACTTCCCTGTTCATCGAGCTGGCTTTGTGTTTACCCATGAGACCAAACCCCAAATACTCTCATGTCAGAGTATGCTGAAACCGTTTTGGATAACATCAGAGCTTTGGAAGAATGCATGTATAAAGTTTTATTTATTGTTATTTTCATTATTTTTTTCTTGTTAGGGTGAGGTTACAGTATTTATAAAAGCAATAGAAGTCTATGCAATGTAATAAATGTGTGTTTGTGCAGAGGGATCGTTCTTCAGATGCAGCATCTTGCTGTGTTCAGTTTAATGTTGGTGTGGAAAGTATCGTCTGCCAGTGATTAAGTTTATTACAGTTTACATTTGCAAGTGTTTATGTAATCCCACTCTACTGAATTCAGTTATAAATAAGCACTTAAATATACTCAACATGATGTTTTACAGCTGTTGATAGGCTTAAAATAGAATAAACAGTGGTTCACTCCATTCTGGTTGAATACACTGCCATTCCCTTGTGAAAAAGAAGTTTATTCAAGTGTGCTATTAGTAAACTTTCTTTTAAAATAAATACTTTTTATGTACTTCTCAGAAATGTGTTTTATATACTTCTCAGATATATACTTAAAATGACAAAACACAAGTGAAGAAGTAACCGAAACGACAGATGCTTCCACATGTAATCTAACACAATCATCAGACATAAAACAGCATCAAAACTATAGATATGGAAAACTGTGTAACGTTATGGAATAAAATGTCCACCCATGAAGAGGAAATAATGACTGTCAAGCTTTGGGCTCCATCTATGTTTTGATTATAATTAATATTCTTTTTTTTTTAGCTTTTTGTTCAAAATGTTGCTTATTATTGCCAACGCTCCCCATTGACTTTTAATTGCAGGAAGCTGCCACCATGTCATTTCCGATTTATAACAAAAAACAGAACAGTGTTTAAAATCTGCTGTGCCAAGGTGTACAGTAAACAAGCTAAAAACCCAGAACTGCATTTTTATAAGCCGTCGACCCAAAAAACGAGCTTTTAAGCACATAAAAGTAGAGCAATGTGTCATATTGCTCTGAGAACTACACCCACTGGAGAGAAATTTAATCAGCGGCAGGAAACATTCATTATTTTTAAGCATTTCAAAGAATTATTTCACCACCCTATGCCATCCTGAGAGGAGAAGATATATTGAGAAACTAAATTTCATTGGTATACACTCTTAAAAATAACAAACCATACATCAAATGATGTACAATCTCAAAAAAATTGACACTTAAATGTCAAAATTGACACTTATGGCTGGTTTTGTGGTCCAGGAAACAGGCAGAAGCTAAGCTCATCACTTTATTGCTGTTTCTACACACAAAATAAAGGTGCTTCACGATGCCATAGAAGAACCTTTATTGTCTGCATGGTTCCATAAAGAACCTTTAACATCTGAAGAACCTTTCTGTTACACAAAATGTTCTTTGTGCCAAAAGAAGGTTCTTCAGATTATAAAAAGGCATAAAAAAGATGGTTCTTTAAAGAACCTTTGACTGAATGGTTCTTTGTGGAGCCAAAAATGATTCTTCTATGGGTGTGTCACTTTCTTTTCTTTTCCTTACCTTCCTTTTGTTAGAGAAATAATCCAGCTGAATGGCCCAATGTGAAAAACCCTGACATCTACAACTATTTGTGTTGATAGCTTATAAAAATGTAGTTCTGTTTTTTTTTTAGCTTGTTTACTGTACACCTTGTCACATAGAAGCTTTTAGACACTGTTCTGTTTGTGTTATAAGTCAGAAATGACAAGGAGGCATGTAGACGTGGCCTAAATGTCAATGACCGAATTTAAATTTTTGAATGAGCTATTTTTGTAAGATTCTTGTTTCTTGTACCATAACACTACAAAGGCCAAAACACAGTTTTGAAGTGTCTGCATCTGACAGGGCGACTGCACGGTTGTACTTGAGTTTGATTCCAGGTCTGTGATCAGAGAGATCTGGTGGGATCTGACAGAGGTGCGTCGCTGAGTTCAACTCTGATCAGTCAGAGAACCGTTCCTCTTCCGATTAGCCTTTTTCACACATCTGTGTTTCTGGCTTCCGGATTGGCGCTCGCAGGGTAAAAGTTTTTCCGGTGACAGCAGCGGCCGTACTTAACACGCGTAAATTCAGGAATTTAAATCTATTTTTACAAAATAGATACTATGATACTATGATATATACCAGGGTTTTACTCTAAAAATAGCAAACATTTTTTCTAAAATTTTGTGTCAGCTTCTGGTCATCACAAATACTATGTTTATTTATTTATGCACTTACAATACAGTGCAGTTTTGAGTTTTGCCGTTCTGTCTATTTAGTGCTGGCTGTGCATTATGAGTCTTCACGTCATTTTTTTTCGCGATTATTAATGTTGTTATTATTATTATTAAAGTAATATTGTATTTTCTACTTGCTCTCCTTTGCATTATTCATTTTACGGTGTAAATGTACGTTGCATGTGCCCAGGGATATACATAATAAAATAATATAATACTAAACAAGACAAGACTCCGATTAAAGGCTTTATTCCATTTGGATCTGGATTACGTTGCTGTATTGAGTTTATGCATCATCCAGACTCAGAATTGTTTAATTTAATCTTGGGAAAATGTGCATTTGGATATAAATGCTGTCAAATGCTGTCATAATTTACCATGATGTAGTGATTCGAGGGAAATGACTGAGTAAATTGAGAAAATACTCTTAAATTTACCGGAGATTGAGAACAGAAACTATAGCTGGCGCTATGTTGCGCATATTATATTGAGGAGTCAGCGGTCCGAGTGCCCATATAAATCACAAACAAGTAAAAATGTTGTTTCTTTGTTGATTATATAACAACAACTTGGAAAACAGACAAAACAGAAAATGTAAAAGGCATTATTTGAGACAAGAGCATATTAATATAATAGGAGCAGACCTGTAGCGGAACTGACTTTACCCTGCGCTGACGTAATTTCCGATTTTTGTGAAAAAGGCTTATTGGACGCAGCGGTTGGAAAGAACTTGTCAGATATTATCACTATATAGTGTGGAACTTTTTTCACATTTTATGTGTTTACAGATCAGCGCAAAACCAATGAATGGTTCTGACAGCTCAAAGCAACATGCAAAGACAACACTCCGGAGGCTTGCTTGTGTGTGTTTTGCGTATGTGTGTTTATTCTAATCCATCATTTAATGTCACGCATCAAGCTTCCCGATCTCATTTATATACTTATATTCATCTCTAACCATATCAAAATGTCAGAACCGAAGTTCAGGGTGTAACAATCAATCACTACATGCGCCTGATGTTTATTACCCCATACTAAACAAGCAGAAGACAGGGAGAAATATAATAGACAGTTTTCCCTGGTTGTATGAGTATGAGTCCTTATAAGGCATTAAAGAGAAGGATATTATTAGCTGTGTCTCCTAAGTCAAACATTACTATTAATATTGCTCAAACACAGGGAACGTAAGCATGAAATGATGCCTTAACCTGTGCAGAACTGTTTTGATTGGTCTTAAGATTAAGATGGATGATAAAAGTGGTCAAAAAAGATCCCTTAGACTTACACTGAAGGAGGGATATGAGTCATATAGAGCTTAAAATATCAGAGCAGCGTCTCTTGGATTTTTCAAGCTAAGTGCCACCTTTGATTGTTTGATTAAATCGATGTCATAACTTGATTTAGTTGGTGCTCGGAACTTTTCTCTTTGATTAGCAATAAAACATGGATTGCAGAATGCAGCGTTTCTGAGTCAGCGGCAGCGTCTTGCCTTTTGTAGATCACCTCAGGTTTTTTGCTGCTTTCTTTTTTAGTACAGGAATAAAACTCTAATGTGCATACATCACAGTCCTGAACCGCTGTCACAAACTTGGAGGTGAGCTATTTTGACTCGAGCTAATAAGAAACCACCTAGTAAAGCATGTCCTAGCAACCCCTCACAACACAAGAGCAAAAGTGCAAACTGAATTAATTATATTAGTGCACTCGTTCACAGTATTGTTCTGTATTTTACATGGGATGACCTTTTCCATTGTTTTTCTATGTAAATATACACTAGATGGACATTTGTGACCATTGCATAGCATTTTGTGCATGACATCCCATACGAAAAAGAAGTTTATTCAAGTGTGCTATTAGAATAGTTCTTTTAAACTAAAATAGGAAAGTATACTTTTAGTCTACTTTTTATGTACTTCTCCTTAAACGACATTTAAGTGTACTTGACTTATACTTATAAGTCTAAGTATATTTGAGCTCTACTAGTGCTCTGAGAATCTGTGTTTTCATTGTTATACTCTAGGGGCGCTATTGCACATCTTCTGAACAGAATTTCCAAAACACAAGTGAAGAAGAAACAGAAACAACAGATGCTTCCACATGTAATCTAACACAATCATCAGACATAAAACAGCATCAAAACCATAGATATGGAAAACTGTGTAACGTTATGGAATAAAATGTCCACCCATGAAGAGGAAATAATGACTGTCAAGCTTTTATTTAGTCTTTTATTTTAAGCTTTTTATTCAAAATGTTATTTATTTATTTTTTATTTATGAAACTTACCCACATTCAAGTGTTTATAAAAAAGAATGCATGAAGCTAGAATAAAATGTTTTTGTTTACAAACAGATACTCTGTTATTTCTTTTGATGTTTTGTTCATATAATAAAATATACAAATGAATACCTAAATAGGGACATAGTAGTATACTTAAAGGATGATGTAAAATTCACTTAAAGAAAACTTATGAGTATACTTGCAGTATAAAACCACTAAACTAGTAGTTTACTGAGACTATACTTCAAAGTGTACTAAAAAATGCATTAAAAAATATTTAATTAGTAAACTATCAGTATACCTATAAATTCACTTTTAGTATACTTGTAGTACAACCTGAAAACATAAACTAGTTGTGTACTCAAAGTTTACTACTGTTAGACTTAAAAAATACCTAAAAGTATACTTTTATATACTAGAAAGTGGGCCAATTTAGTTCCAAGGAGTATTGAAATGGTACACTTCATAGTATACTACTAGTACACTGATATTTGTATACTTACTACATAAAGTATACTTAAACTTAACTTTTTCTGGAAATTGATGGATTCTAAAAGTAAGAAAGTTCACCTTAAAAAAATTCTTTATAGACCTTAAACCACATAATGAAATAAAAGGCCAGTTAAGTTTAAGCACTTTTAAGTAATGTCAAATTAAACTTTTTTTAAATCAATATTTATTTTTAATTATGTTTTAATGATCTTTAGTCATGTTGTATATAACTATTTGATTATAATTTTTACCTTGAATAGTTTCAATAGAAATTACATTAAAATATATTTACATTTTAAAGACAATGCAAATAATGATGAAATTACATATACAAATGTACTTAATTCTTAACTTAAGAACTAAGTTTAATATACATTTAAACTATCAAACATTTTCATTTAACTGTAAATAACATGCAAGTGTTCAAAAACGTTTTAAAAGTATGTATTAAAAAAGTATTTGTCTGTTTTTCACACACTGTCTGTTGCATAAGATGCAGCACAAATATATTTAAGTGTGATTTCTTCAGTTCTATTTTTTTCCTTTCTGTGTGTGTGTGTGAATGTGTGAAGCTGTCAGCTGAGATTTTGTTCAAACACTAAAGAATTAATTAAAAAGGTGTTGAAAACACATGACTCTAGACACAACACAGACCCCTGCTCTCCTCTCACACCCCCTCCACCCTCCCTTCTCTAGAACTCTGCTATCTCATCTGTAACACCAAAACAAATATGTTATTTTACATAAACAAATAATGTGGAGTGTGTGCGTGCCGATTGTTTGAACATGAATATATTAGAGACATGAATGTGGAATGTGGGGGTCAGAAATGAAGAGGACACGCATATGTCCCATAAGACCCATGGGGTCGCTGCATGGCATTCTGGGTGATGAAATCTATTTTTTCCATTAACAACACTGAGAGAGACAAAGAGATAAATATAATGCGTGAGAGCTTAAAATTCAATGGGGAAATAACAGAATCGCAATAACTATTTGCCAAGCTCATATTTCTAAAATAAACAATGCAATATAAATAAATGTTTTGATCCCACTTTACATTAGGTGGCCTTAACTACTATGTACTTACATTTAAATTAATAATTTGGTACAATGTACTTATTGTGTACATACATGTTTTTACATTGTAGTTATCTTTTTTTAAAAACCTATATGTAATTACATTTGTAATTAATTTCTATAATTACCACTGTTGACCATCCCTTATAACCTAACCCACCCTTAAACCTACCCATACCACCAAACCTGTCCCTAAACTTACCCATATCCCACCTTAATAGAAGAAAAAAGTGTTTTGCAATGCAATATGACCAAGTTAAGTACATCATACTTATTTTTTGTTGTAAGTACATGTAGTTAATGCCACCTAATATAAAGTGTGACCAATGTTTTTCTTAAAAATTATATGTGACTCTGGACGCTATATGTGCACGGGTGTATTTGTAGTAATAGTCAAAAATACATTGCATGGGTCAAAATTATTGATTTTTCTTTTATGGCAAAAATCATTAAGATAGTAAGTAAAGATCATGTTCCTTGAAGATATTTTGTAAATTTCCTGCCGTAAATGATTAGTAATATGCATTGCTAAGAACTTCATTTGGAAAAATTGAAAGGCAATTTTCTCGATATGTTGATTTTTTTGCACCATCAGATTCTAGATTTTCAAATAGTTGTATATCAGCCAAATATTGTCCTATTCTAACAAACCATACACCAAATGATGCATAATCTCAATTTGACACTTATATCAAAAATTGGTACCTTTCTGTTTCACAAAAGGCTCTTTGTGGCAAAAGAAGGTTCTTCAGATTATAAAATTATAAAAATCTTTGTAGAACCAAAATTGGTTTTTCTATGGCATCTCTGTAAAGAACCTTTTAAAGCACCTTTATTTTTAAGAGTGTGTGGTATATGGACTGCTGTAAAACTCAAGTGATGATTAAGAATTTGGTTATTTGTTGTCATTCACTGAATTTCCAATATTCCAAAAATCCAATCCAAAAGTGCAATGTTGTTTTAAAGTGCCCCTATTATGCCTTTTCAAATATGATATTTCATGTAGTGTGTCATGTAGCTGTATGTGAACATAAACTATCTGCAAAGTTGTGACGCCGACAGTGCACTATAAATAAAGTTTTTGTCTATCAAAAAAAAGAGTCGGCTCACATTCGCCTAAACGAGTCGTCAGCAATTCGAATCTTTTTTCTGTAACGGCCACACGTCACGAGCTACACATTTGCGTAATGTCCGCCCACATTCAATTTCGCGAACAACTTGCCCGCCCACAAACAGCAGGCCTACCATTTTCACGTGGATTACATCATGTCAAGAAGACGCCCTGCGCTGTGACAGCCTGTGAGAGTGAATTTGTTTTATATGCCCTTCCAAAAGATGAAACTATCAGTGGTTAACATTAATTTTTTCAACACCTCAGCAGTCCAATTCCAATCTTGTGTTGTGTTCGCGTCATTTTACTGATGACTGCTTTTCTAATCTTGGGGAGTAACGTTACAACGCGAGATTCACCAAACGCTTGGTTTTAAAAAATGGATCAGTGCCCAGTTTATTTGGACCGGCTTGCTCCTCTGAACTTCTACCTGTAAGTATGATTAATAATTGTATTTTCTAGCGATCGTTCAAAATACGTCTTTGTGTACGTTATGGTGTGTAACAACCCCGCACATGTCTTGGTAACCGGCTAACTTGCGTTTCTGTAGTTCTGTTGTTCAGCTGTGAGTGCAATGTAGTCTAAAAAGTCTTGTGATTGATGCAGCTTGACTGTCTGTCTGCCTTATTAGTTTAAGTAATGATAATGATAAACGATGGCTTAACGCAGTGTTATGGATTGTACAGTGTTGAAGTTCACAACGTAGAGGTGTGCCCGGTTCGCTTACAAAAGCAAATTGCAAGCACTTTCCACAGTTAACATATGACACCCACTGAGAAACGTCCTGCTCCGGTCGTGCTTGCAAAACAGTTTCTTGTCGATGTGCCACTTCAACCGTTTCATCGTCAGACTCCGGCTTGAATTGATAGGGTAAAATCGAGGCTATCTTTTCTATGCATTAACAGGTCTCCGCAGCTGTCATTCAGTTATGCCAATGGGCGTTTCGTTTTGCGCTGTAGCGGTAGACCAATCCAAAAGGACTGCACCATCTGACCAATCACAGCAGTGAGGGCTCACTGAAAGGAGGGGTTTAGAGAGACTGATTCTTCGAACTGCTTCAAACGAGTCGTTTACGAATCATTTAGAAACGGGGTAAAAATAAATCTAATTTTGGTGAAAACTAAAGTGTTTTTTGAACTTGCATACATGTAAACCTGTTTTAAGAGACTATTACAACAATATTAACTACCTTTAAAATGGCATAATAGGGGCACTTTAAGAAGCTCTAGTTCGGTGGAAATCTTTTGTGGAAATATTTATATTGCTAATGTTAATTGTTTTAAAATGCCAAAGATTATAAGAAATGCTCTTTGTTTTCTCAATTTTTTGGTAAAATCTGCTGGAACTAAGCGTAGAAAATGCAAAACAAATGTATTAGTAACAAAATTAAAGACATGTTCTACAAAAAAACTACTAGGATGTGTCCAGTTAAGCATATTTTGGGAAATATTAAAGATTCCCAGATAGCAAAATCATCTGGCCCAGACCTATCGGAATCCGCGCAACGGACTAGGCACAATGGGCCAATCCCGGCACAGATCCGTTTTTCCGCACCTGAACCAGAACTGGGCCAGCTCTGGGCCAGATGCAGATTTATTTTTTGATAATTTGGCTCAGGCTGAATCAAGTGTTAGAGCACTGGAACAGATGTTGTGATATATTTAATATATGTGTGATATTTGAAATATACATTTATTTATTTTATCCTTGTCTCTACCTATCTATCTATCTATCTAGTGATGACTTTGCTTATTAGCTGTTTTGTTTGGAAGGCAAGAGTGGATCGACCATACTCAGCATTCCACTTCAAAATAAAAGTAGAAGCTTTATTAAAATCTGTTGTGTAAGAATGAATTGTTTTATAGGAGCGGGTGCTTCTGGTTATGCATTATCCCATAAAAACAGAGTAGGCAGTGCTTTACAGTAAGGTACATCAGGTCCTTTCCTGGTATCCTCATGCAGATATAAAAAAGTAATCAGGTTTATTTTTCTAGCCGGTCACGAGTTACAAGCAGTTAGCTGACTATTTAAAATGTTTATTTGCCGTGCTTCACCTCTGCTGGATTTCCATTATAAGTGTATCTGAGTAAACATTAAGTTATTGTCTGGGTGATCAACAGCAGTTCTTTACGTGTTCTTTTATAAACATCTCTTTATAAATCTCATACACTTGTAAATTAATGAGCTGCAATAAAGATGTGTTAAGAACACATGAAAGCTCTCTTTGCTTCTGAGAACAGATTTGTACTAAGGGAATCCCTGTTTCTGAAAAAGAGAAGACTCATCTTTACTTTTCTACCTCAAACCTAATGCTGCCATAGGCTACCTCTCTCCTTCCCACTCGTTTTGCTCTCTTTGTCTCTCTATTTCCCTCTCCCTCTTTTGTCTTCCTCTGAGGAGAACACTCTGATTTCTGAAAGCTTCTCCAGCGAAGTCCCTGAGGGACAGACTCAACATGAAAACAGCTTCTTGAGCTCTTATATCTCTCCTAAACCAGCAGCTATCACCACATGAACGATAAACGACAAACACAGACAGCGAGTGATGATCTGACTTCTGGAACTGGATTCCTGTGTAGAATGTGACGGTTATAATTTGGAAGTCCAATTGCATTCACAATTATGGGGTGCCAAAGAATACAGTGCAAGTTCATCTGTTGTTCATCAATCTATCTGTTTGTTTTTTGGAACACAAAAGAAGATATTTTGAAGAAAATAATTATTTGATCCCCTGCTGATTTTGTATGTTTGCCCATTGACAAAGAAATGATTTGGCTATTATTTTTAAGGTGTTTTTTTTTTTTTTAACAGTGAGAGACAGAATGACAAAACAATCCAGAAAAACACATTTCAAAATGTTTGGATTTTATTGAGTGAAATAAGTGTTTACCCTTTGCAAAACATGACTTAGCTAAACCCTTGTTGGCAATCACAGAGCTCAGATGTTTCTTGTAGTTGTCCAACAGGCTTGAACACATCTCAGGAGGGATTTTGTCCCACTCCTCTTTGCAGATCCTCTCCGAGTCATTAAGGTTTGGTAACTCCAACCTTCAGCTCCCTCCACAGATGTTCTATGGGATTAAGGTCTGGAGACTGGCTAGACCACTCCAGGACCTTCATGTGTTTCTTCTTGAGACACTCTTTTGTTGTCTTGGCCGTGTGTTTTGGGTCATTGTCATGCTGGAATACCCATCCACAACCCATTTTCAACAGTTCTCACCCAAGATTTGATGGTACATGTCCCCGTCCATCGTCCCTTTGATGCGGTGCAGATGTTCTGTCCCCTTAGCAGAAAAAACACACCCAAAGCATAATGTTTCCAGTGCCATGTTTTACGGTGAGGATGGTGTTCTTGGGCTCATAGGCAGCATTCCTCCTCCTCCAAACATGGCGAGATGAGTTGATGCCAAAGAGCTAAATTTTGGTCTGATCTGAACACTTTCACCCAGTTCTCCTCTGAATCATTCAGATGTTGATTGGCAAACTTCAGACGGCTGTACATGTGCTTTCTTGAGCAGGATTTCAGTTCTTCACGGCGTAGTGTGTTACCAATTGTTTTCTTGGTGACTATGGTCCCAGCTGCCTTGAGATCATTGACGAGATCCTCTCGTGTAGTTCTGGGCTGATTCCTCATCGTTCTCATGATCATTGAAACTCCACGAGGTGAGATCTCACATGGAGCTCCAGACCGAGGGAGATGGACAGTTATTTAGTGTTTCTTCCATTTGTGAATAATCTTGTCCTTGACATATTTGGACAGCTCTTTGGTCTTGGCCATGATGGAGAGTTTGGAATCTGATTGATTGATTGCTTCTGTGGACAGGTGTCTTTTATACAGGTAACAAGCTGTGATTACGAGCACTCCCTTTAAGATTTACCTGCATAAAAGACACCTGGGAGCCAAAAATCTTGCTGATTGAATGGGGATGAAATACTTATTTCACTCATTAAAATGCAAATCAATTTATAACTTTTTTTTGTAAATGCGTTTCTCTGACTTACATCACCAAGGAGCACGGTTTCAGCAAAAAAAAATTCTTTACTGTGCAACTGAAGAAAAAAGTCATTCATCTTGGATGCCTTGAGGGTCAGTAAATTAACATTTTGGGTGAACTACACTCTAAAAAAAGGTGCTTTAAAAGGTTGATGCCAAATAAGAACCATTTTTGGTTCCACAAAGAGCCATTCAGTCAAAGGTTCATTAAAGAACCATCTCTTTCTTACCTTTTTATAATCTGAAGAACCTTCTTTCATCACAAAGAACTTTTTGTGAAACAGAAAGGTTTTTCAGATGTTAAAGGTTCTTTATGGAACCATTTAGACAAAAAGTTTCTATGGCATTGTGAAGCACCTTTATTTTTTAAAGTGTATTAAGGTACATTAAGGGATGAGCTACAAAGGGAAGTTTGAATGGAGTTTAAGTGGCTTAACAAATTTAATAATCAAGAGTAGGGCATAAGAAAAAACCCTAAGATGAATATCATCATACTGCGGTCTTGCAAGCACTGAAATAAAGTTGGTGGTGTGGTGGCAAAGCCGTGGGCCTCCTCGTCTGGGATCAGCACCAAACTCTGGAGTGACGTTTGCTCCTGTGAGGAGCTGTCAGCTTTTAAAAGACACGCAGCAGAGATGGCTCACTGTGAGTGAATGCTTGGCACAGCATTGTGAGCCTTCACTATTTCCATACTGGAAAAATAGAGAGAGGAAACACGCATGGAACAAAAATGGGTAAAATGAAAAAAAGAGGAAAAGAAAAAAAAGAGACAGAGAGGGAAAGTGTGAGCAATGATGGAGGGTGAAATTCATTGGAAAGACTGATCTATTCTGCTTGGCTTTCAATTTGATGTAAAGGTCAGAGCTTCTTATACAATACTGAAGAAACAAAATAGAGATCACAAAAGAAAAGTGCAAAAGAAAAACAAATATCTCTTTTTTTCTAAGCTGTGTTCTACAGGAAATATAGCTATTATCTTAAATATTAGTGATATTTTTTCTTTTGTTCAAAGAAGAATCATTTAAAACAAACATTCAGTTAGACTCAAAATGTCTAATGCAAGCATTAAATAATCTATTTACATTTAAACAACTTTTCCAGCAATGTTTTTTGCTAGTTAAGTCTTTATAATCTTAATATTGTCGCACTTGTGAGTCAGGAAACAAGGAACTAGTTTAATGAAACAACCTCAATGGCCAAATAAAATATAAATTACACCTCCTTTAGAGCTTCAGAAGAGATTAGTTTTAGGTAACACTATCTCAGACTATTTGTAGTGCTGTTCAAATCTTAAAAGTGTATTAAAAAAATAAATAACCAAAAACAACAGCAGCAGCAGCAGTTTTAGATAGCATATTATTAATTAAATAAAAGGCTAAATAAGTTTACTTAAATAGAGTACTGCTTCTGAACACACTCAAGTACACTTAAAAAAAGTGTGCATTGGAAAAAAATCTTATAAGTTTTAATATTGCAAAACATCATATAATTGCAACATTGATGCTTGTTAGTACATCTGCCAGAGCACTTTATCTTTATATCAAAGATGAAATTACATATATTATTATATTATTGCATATAAATTATGACAATTATGAAAGGACATGTTGAAATGAAATGAGGTACATATGCATATATGTGACCCTGGACCACAAAACCAGTCTTAAGTCGCTGGGGTATATTTGTAGCAATAGCCAAAAATACATTGCATGGGTCAAAATTTTTGATTTTTCTTTTATGCCAAAAATCATTAAGAAATTAAGTAAAGTTCATGTTCCATGAAGATTTTTTGTAAAATTCCTAGTGTAAACATATCAAAATGTAATTTTTGATTTGTAATATGCATTGATAAGAACCTAATTTGGACAGCTTTTCTCAGTCTTTTTGATTTTTTTGCATCCTCAGATTTCTGATTTTCTGATCTCAGTCAAATATTGTCCTATCCTAACAAACCATACATTAATAGAAAGCTTATTTATTGAGCTTTCATATGATGTATAAATCTCAGTTGTCAAATTTAACCTTATGACTGGTTTTGTGGTCCAGGGTCACATATTTGAGTCCTGCCTGCAGTGAGTGGGTGAAAAACACTCTTAAGATTGACTGCAATTAATATAAAATTTCAATTATGAACTTCAGTGAATATGCAGCTAAGTGTCCGAAAACATTGCATTCAGTTAACACTTGAGGATATTCTTTCAAAGAACATTGCATATAAAATAGGTGCTCTTTTTTTTTTTTTTTAAAGAAAGCTATATTATATTTCGTTTCCACCGTGGCAATGACTAAACAATAGAAAACATTCCTCTGGGCATAAAGCATCTGATCTCTGGCAGCGTAACCACTAAAATTAGCTCGAAACAAGAGAAATCTCTCCAGGTTTTGTTTTTCTGTGTGGGACATATGGATTACTTTCATTGTTTCTCATCATCCGCAGCCCAAATACACACTAACAGGAAACACTGATTCTGAATCAATACCCTCCTCTCTGAGGACACAGTTCAAATTTAGCAGCCTGAACTCATTAGCTGTGTTCCAAACCCTTGCATCCAGCTACAAACACACTGTTAAAGCAAAGACTGATTCAAACAAGCTGGAAGCATGTTTTGCTCTTTTAACAGATACCTTATTTTGTCCTTCTTGAAGAAGCCAGTCCTAGAATGCACTTCAGTGAACTCTAAATGAATAAATTAATGAAAGAACGAACAAACAAAGAAACAAATAAATAATATTACTCAGCTTGCGGTACTTCTTACAGCAAGACCCATATCCAGTATCTTTTGATAAACATTACTTTTTTAAGTAGTTTTAAGAGGTTTTCTGTTTAGAATGTACTTGTTTATAGTTAAAATATGCAGTCTGTTAATAAAGATAACGTCTATCTGAAAATTTACATTGTCGTTTTCAGACATGTGAGCTCCAGATTGTCAGTGGTGCTCATGAATTTGCCTGAAAGCGCCTCGCCTCGGCCAGATCTTCTAGAATTTACAGCTGGCTCTGATGTCTCTATAATGGTTAAACATGAGATTTAATTTGTTTTGAGTAAATCTAAAGGGCAGACTTTGGACATTAGTCTTTGGTTAAACTATTATTTGTTCCAGAGCAAATCATTTTGGCAAAATATCATCATGTATATCAGAGCGCTGCCTTTGTACGTTTGACTAAATTGCCTAGCAACTTTTATGATGGCTGTTGTTTATTAAATAATTATTATTTAATAAATAAAATTTTATATAAATGATAGTAGCATTTAAAAGTGTTTCATATTAAGAAATGGTGCGTTAGTTTGTGATGGTAATTTTTGTTACATTGTTCCGCCATTAGTTGGCGACAAGAGACAAGAGGCTTTTAAACTGAGAAATTTGAAACGGAAGTTATTTTTAGTTTCAACAACAGTTTGAAACCGCTAACAAATGCACTGAGCAACGCTGTCATCAGCAATCACCTGTTTATATTATAAATATAGGATATTAATGTTATGACAAAGATATTGCTGTCCTTTTTGGACATTCAAAGAAATGTTTCGTTGTGAATATGAATAATGACTGCTGTATCAGATGCAGGAAATCACGATCATCTCTCTCATAATACTACACATAAACAGCGAGCTTTTAATGCAGTAATACAACAAGTTTTCAATGAAGCAACTCAACGTTGAAGAAAATGACGTTTTGGAATTAGTAACAGAGGCTTGTGCTCCGCTGTTCAACTGTCAAACTGAGATCTGAATCCGTGGCAGAAGGAAGTAGTTTTGCACAAAAGAGTGTTTTCAAAGACACTCCATTGTTGTTTCTTATTCACACATCTGTGATTCGGTCATAGGCATGAGGCTGCAGTACTCTTTAAATCTAGCAAAGTGGCTGGATTTCATTTTATTTCTATATTAAGTTAATTTTGAAATATGTTTAGCAATAAGTTATGCATGTTTGATTAATTTAGCCTTCTCAAATCAACACAGCTTAAAACAAATCTATAGACATACAACACTTGATGCATTTTACAAAAAATATTCAAACATTTAACGTAGTTAACTGTGCATAGTAGCTAAAGCTCGCTTTACGTTATGCACTTTTTTTTCAGAATAACAGTGGACATTTGGCCTCGCCGACATCAAAAATATATATTCTGAGGTAGGCTAAATGTTGTTACTATTATTATGACTTATTCACAAGATGTTTTATTGACATTTTTTTTTAACTCTGATTGATTGATTTCATGAGACATCGTTTTTCTTAAATTTGTTAACATGCATTTAAATATTTTTTTTATTTCGTGCTGCAAATATTAAAGAGGAAAAGATCATTGATTCACAAATGTAGTTATCTCACTACAAATTAAAGAGCCTAAAACATGTATTGTTTGTATTTTATCATGAAATTTACTGAATTTATAGGCTGAGATTTGCGTGCCGCAAATAATGAATGGACTTGAAAATGTTAAATATTATTTCAAAGCATTTATACCATAAATAAAATGCTACCTTATGTACTTATGAAAAATCAACAAGTTAACTGAGTTGGAGCCCATAATGAATGGGGGGCCCGTACAAATCTTTTACATATGGGCCGGGGTCTGATTTGCTGCGCCACTGATCAGACAGATATTTTTAAGCATCTCGCAACATGAACGCTGTTTTTTTTGTTTTTTTTAAATATCCTGATCCTTGCATTCGGTTCCGTTCTAATTCACTCCATTGTGCTGTTTATGACAGAAAGTACACGTTCTGTGTGAACTTCCCTTTAGTGGCCTGTGCAGACAGTAGCCAGTGAGGCGGCTCACTAGGGTTTGGAACAGAGCCAGCATCAACACACATCTATGTGATCTGATCTGATATCAGTCCAGACTGACTCACACTGACCTTTGTCTGAATCTGAATGTGCAGAAGTTATATATGGGTTATTCTCAGTGTGTGTGTTTGCACTAGCCTGTGTATCTCTAATGTGTGATTAAACATAAAGGTCAGCTGTCAACACTGAGAGGTTGGATTTTGCCCCTTGGTAATTTTTTTAAATCAATTTATAGCATGGCAATAGAGATATCTGTGACTGACTGACTGAATGTAGGTCATGCGATAACACTGGTACATTAAAGGTCTTGATATGAGGCTTTTTAAATGTGTTTTGTTTGAGAAAGAGACAACTGTGTGACGATTTTACAAGAGTCTTTGGTGAAGTATTGACTGAGAGGCGTGCCTTGTATTATAAAGTGTTCTTTAAACCCCATAAAGTGCGCCTCAGGATTAAGTCCTAAAACCCACAAATCAGTATTTTGAAGTCTGTTTACAGCCTCCCTTTAGATTTTACTTCTGCTGATTGTATGTGTACCTCAGAATTCATAAAATGTTAATTTGTGAAGATGGAAAAATGGAAAAATCTGCTTGGCTTTTGTCAAGGGAACCAGAGCAGTACTAATTTTCGAACAGTCCTACAAAAATACTCATAAGCTTTCATATTAAAATAATGCTTTACAGCAAAATTGTGGTCACATACAGTATATATTATGTGCAGTGTTGGGGAAAGTTATTTTTAAAAATAATGCATTACAATATTGAGTTACTCCATGAAAAATGTACTAATTACATTACTTAGTTACTTTTGTGTTACTTTTTAAATCTGGGTAGTGTTTGTTTGTTCATTTTTAGTATAAAAAGTTCTATTTTTGGCAAAAGTAAAAGCCCTTCCACACCAAAAGCCTCAGGCTGAAAGGAAAAATAAATGCATGTCTATAAAGTAGACCACAGAAGAAAAAAGGTTCAACACTCTTCAGCAATAAAAACAAAAACAAAACAAAAGTATGTTAGTTTTATTTTGAGTAAATTTTGCTTAATAGTATGGCTGCATTGGATCATTAAAGTTAGAAGTAAAGACACTGGGCAATAAAATGGGATTAAATACATTAAAATATATATGTATTACTTAACATATTTAATTATTGCTGGTTCGCAGAGTTGCATTTCACTGTTTTTATTCATTTTGAGGAATACTGAATCAGTTTATTTGTGAGATGAGAAGCAAATTATAAAAAATATTAATATATACATGCACAAATAGTTTTTAGTTTAAAAAAATGAACTGAATACAATGACTCTTTGCTGTTTAAATATTTCTTTGAGTGTGTGTTACAGTGTATTATACTCTATTAATTCATCAAAGGACGGCACCATACGCCTCCACAGATGTCTGGACTAAGCCCAGAAAATCGACTGACCCTAGAAACGTCCCACTGCGGAGCTGTTCAGTGTCATATTTGATATCACAGTGAGTTTTAAAATTACATTTGCTATAATTGTAGTTCCTAACGATTTAATAGCTTGCATATAATCGGCAGTTTTAAAAGACCATTTTAGTTATGGGCTCGACTAATAATGACTGAAAAAGAGAAGCTAATCAGACACTTAGCATGAAATCTGATCTAATAATGGCTCAGCTCTCCAGACATAATGACAGATATATAGAGTTAAATGTTCATCTGCTGTTTGTGATAGCACTGCCGCTGCGAGCAGCTGCTCTGTGATTATTTAGACTTTGGTGAGTCTAAAAAAGGACAACAAAGGAAGAAAACCATGAGTAGAAAGATGACTGGCCAACCGACGTCAAATATAAGTGTCCTCCTCCAGAAGAGAAGCCAGAACAGCCTGGGGTGATTATACGGATTTAAGGAAGCCTTTGAGGGCAGAGTTACGCTCCCTCTCGTCTGGCACGCACGTGCCTTTTCCAGACTCAGCAGAAACCGCAAGAGGTTTGCACCCGGCAGCTGATTTTTAAATGGAAGCTAACGGTTTTAAAGTCGCTCCCAGTAGATTTTGAAATGTCAGACAAACCCAGATACCTTTACCGTTGTGTCTCCTAAACTCGTTGTCGCAACCTATTCAAGGTTTTCCTTCTTTTGCTTTACTGCTGATGGACCCAGACGAGATGCTTAGATGAGAAAAGCAAGTTTGTTACGAACTGATGCGCCACAAATCACACTGTAGGGTCAACATGTTATTTTATTTCTTTCTGCTTCATTCAATTAGTTGTGCTGTTTCAACTGTTTTTCCTAAGTAAGGAAACAAATACTGACACATTTTTTCATATCTTCTTTTGTGTTACACAGAATTCATACAGGAGTTTACATTTTTGGGTGAACTACTCTCATGAAAAAGAAGTGCGCTTAATTGTATTAAATGTGCACTTGTACTTAATTAAAAGGCTACTTATGTGTGCTTAAGTGGTAAAGAGTAAACACTCGTAAGTACACTTTAAGAAGTGCATATTGTAATGTCAAACTAAAGGCACTTATGCATGCTTAATTATTATTATTTTTTTTAAATAATCTTTTGTCATGCTTCAAAGAATTGTGATGTGTTGACTTACATCACAATTCTTTGAAGCATGACAAAAGATTAAATCACAGGTAAAGTACTTGATTTATGAGCTAAATACGCTTAATTATTTTTTAAAATAATCTTTTGACATATCAAAAGAATTACACCTATTGTGATGTGTTGACTAACATACTAAATCACAGGCAAAGTACTTGATTGATGAGCTGCACTGTAAAAAAACTGTTCAGTCAACTCAAAAAAGTTTAGTCAACTTAAAACGTTAAGTTGTACTAAGTGACAACTTAGATATTTGAGTTGATTCAACTTAAAACTTTAAAGGCAGCTGCACTGTAAAAAAAAAAAAACAATTTGTTGAATCAACTTAAAATAATTTGCTACCTGGCTGCCTTTTCATTTTAAGTTCAGTCAACTTAAAATGTTAAGTTGTACTAAATGACAACTTAGATATTTGAGTTGATTCAACTTAAAAAAAAAATAAAGGCAGCCAGGTAACTTACCTAGCTTTTAAATTTAACAAACCAAATTTGTTGCTAAGTCAACTCAAATATCTAAGTTGTCTCTTAGTACAACGTTTTAAGTTGACTCAACTTATTTGCGCTGACTGAACTTAAAATTTTAAGGCAGCAGGGTAACATTATTTTAAGTTTACTCAACAAATAGTTTTTTTAGTGTATTTAATATTATATTAAAAGTAAATATATTTAAAATGGTTGAAATCAGAACCTCATCATTACAAATATGTAATTACAAATAAATTTAAATTATTAAAATACAAGTTGCAATAGCAATTACATTAAAGTAGCAAATTGTTTGAAGTTTACTCAACAAAAAGTTTTTTTTTTTTTAGTGTTTTTTTTTTTTTACATAACTCATTTTACTCAATATAAAAACAATATACTATAGGTCAATAGAACATTGATCGAAAAACCACCATGATCGAAAAAACAAGCATGTGTGTGTGTTTGTGTTCATTCCACAGGCTCAAAGCCAACAAATCTGTGGATGCACCAAGAATACCAATGTTGACTATCTGCATCTCTGAACAAACCCCTAACCCTAAGTATTACTCATTGGCTTGTTACTCATTCAGCACTTTTAGAGCTACAGACATGAATGCCACCTTTAACTGTACAGCTTGATGAGGAAAGCTGTGCTATTGTTTTCGTTAATGATCAAACTTACCATTTTGAAGTAGTGTATGATGAAATGGATGACAAATCTCATGAACACACAGACAAAGAGTAAGCATAAGTAAATGATGACAGCATTTTCATTTTTGGGTTAACTATTCTGTATGACCTCTTACACCCCAGCAACCATCCACTTTGCCCTCACATCAACTTTTGCAGGATGTTATTCACTTTTACTAACGAAAGATAAGCCCTAAGCCAAACCTAAAAACCTTTAGCATTTTTAAAAAAAGAATATACACATTATTATTTTTTTATTTGAGCTTGACAAAAAAAGGAGGTTTTTACCAGAGTTAGCTTCTGGGGGTAATTTTGTATGTTTTATAAAAGTATAGCTGGGCCAGGAGCGAATAAAACACACATCTAGGTACAGACGACTGGTGTCACCAGCATAGAAGCTGCCCACCCCCTCCTGACCACAGTCTCAGCGGGTGACTTCCTGTCCAGAAAAGCTCTCAGGCTGAATCACTCCTGCCAGCTCCCTCATAACCCTGATGTGTTTGTGTGAGGGTTACTGTCTCACTCTTGGCTCACATCTCTCCAAATGGATGCTTTTATAATTATAGAAGCTATTTATTCTATGAGTTATGCATATTAATTTTGAAAATGGAGCAGTCGGGAACAATTCTGTCTGTCACATCGATGCAGACTTGTTTGGCGGATGTATTTTGGATGCATAAAACATCTCAGAGGCTAAAGGATATAAAGACCTGCCCCAATACACACCCTAACTATAGATATAGATAACTATAGATCCCAAAGGAATAGAATAGAATACTGCAATATATTATGTACACTGCTCACTGTTTTTTGCCTATAGTGCATGCAATGTTTCACAAATGACATAAATGTCAGCAGATCGAGAAATATCATGCACCAGATGTTTGGAAACCAAAATTATTTGTCCAAAATAGTAAAAAAAATTAGCCAAATAAGCGAAAAAGGGCAAATAAATTATTGCGAACAATGACGTGACTTGATCAAATAGAGGTGTGCACTAATGCAGCAAACATGTGGTCAGCTACTGTTAATGTTACTGTATGATGACTGAAATCATCCATTAGTAAATCAACTCCAGAACGTTCTGTTGTCTAATACACCACCAGACACCAATTGTATTTATTCTGACAGCGCTGCAGCAGCTCCTTAGCCAGGGTTCAAAGACCAAAGATGACAATGATTCACAAATCTGCTGCAGGCAGCAAAAACTAGGACTGAGCTCCACTAAATAAAAGATTTAGTATTGTCATTTTACTGTTGTTCTGTAAAATAAAAATAATGATAATAATCATTCCAACAGCTCTATTAATAATTTATTACAACATTCTCCTTTGCTCAGCAAGGCTGTATTTATTTGTAGATTAAAAACACATGCCTGATTCAAGAAGGGGTTCTTAAAAATGGCCAAAGTTTAAAAATTAGTTTACTAACTTATTTTAAGTTTAGTTGTGGTTTGTTGGTAGGCTATAATGTCTACTAGAATGTTAAAAATGTTCAGTGTTAAGTAAATATTTTTAAATCATTGTTTTGTAATTTATATATATATATATATATATATATATATATATATATATATATAATATTCTGAAACCCTTCACCTTCCCCAGCTCCACCTGTATAGATCTGATATGGGTTATTTTATGCTATTTGTGCAGCAGCATATATATATAAATTTTTTTTTTTTTTTTTTTTTTTGAAAAGCAAGACAAAACTGGAAAAAACACATTTTGGCTATTTCATTTATGCAATGGTGAAAAAAATTGGTAAAATACATGGGGGAAAAAACTTTGTTCGGTAATCGGCCCTTGGCCCAGTGTTTAATTTTATTTGGCTTTGGCCAATAATTTTTTTATTTTGGTGCATCCCTAGAAATATCCAAGTCACTTCTCATATGAGCTTCAGAACATGCTTATGTCATGCTATACAAGATGCTGATGTTTATGATAAGCGTACGACAGATGGCTGGAAACGAGGGTTATAGATGAAATTATTATTTTTTTTTAAATAGTAGTATTTTTCTTACACACCTATTGTTTTGCTTCAGAAAACATTTATGCATCAATTATGGTTGTGTGGATTCCCGTTATGTTTGCTTTGTGTGGTTATTGAAGTGTCAAATTTAGTCGTTCTGTTCACTTGCATTATATAGACTCACAGAAATGTTTTTGTGAGTATCCCTTTAAAGTTATGCCTAAAAGTTAAAAAGCCAATTGCAACGCAGCTGCTGTTTCAGATACCATAGAAACAGTCATGAAATAGTTGATGTTGTAAAACATTTGCGGGGCAATCTGTCATTTAAATATAAGTTCTGTCATGACAACTCTTAGAAAAGTTATCATGGGAATGCATATGAAAATGTTAATGTGTTTGGTCTTGGCAGAATAGACCTGTTATGCTGCTGCTGCTAAATTGCTGCTGCTGTTGGTTATTTCTGTAGTTGTAGATTATTGCTGCTGCTGCAATATGCACATACATGTAAGCATATGGTGATACGGTGCTATGAGTATTTAAGACATACTGCTGCTGCACAAATAGCATAAAATAACCCATATCAGATCTATACAGGTGGAGCTGGGGAAGGTGAAGGGTTTCAGAAGAACTCTGAAAGCACGCTGCGAAATGCAAAAGTAAACACTACCAGCCATTAAAATAACTGAAAGCTGCAAGCTCATTGGTTGCATATGCAACATGAACCAATCAGCTTGTGCCAAGTCTTATAACTCTGTGATATCATCAGTTACGTTAACAACCCATCAGCCTGCATCATCTGGAGTTTCATGGCAGAATTTGGTATTTAATGCAATTCATCATAGCTTACATCACATTACATTTTAATTCCAGGTTTTTTATGAAAGTTACTTTTGTAACAGTCAAAAATAATTCAAGATGGAGATGTTAGAATTACTGTTGATTTTATTTCTAATGCATTCACTGCAATGTATATTTGAGCAAATGTGGGTCATCCATGTATTTCATTGTGTATTTAATACAGAATATTCACATTTTGTCTTGACTGTACACATAAATGATGAATAGTATGCTTTCAACTAAATATAAGATTCAAATTGCTATCGACTTACACTGATAGCAGGTTCAGCATTCAAAACATAACCATTGGCTATGACAATATTTGCATACTGAATTCTTCCTGCATGCATAGAACTTATGTAAAACTTTACCACTGTGCTTTAGCTGCCTTTCCTTCTGGAAATACTAATGTCGTTATTATTATGGTCATCATCTGAATACTCAGGCCACACTGTAAACACAGAGGCTAATAAAGCCCTGACAGACCCCAGGCAGTTCAATTAACAGTGCTTTACTATAGCATTCCTCAGTTTAATAGGAGAGAGCAGTGGAAATGACTGTGGTGTGCCTCAGAGAGAGTTTATAGTCACTCATACTTTTGTCTGTTTTCACTGATGTGATTCTTGTTAAATGTGGATGAGAAATATTCCTCTGTTTCAGCACAATTTCTCTCTCCGTCTGTTTCTCACTCTCTCTTTCTGTCTTTAAGCTAAAATTATGACCCTCTTGCGGAATTAGGTACAGAGTGCCAAAAAGCTCAGAAGAGCGTTTAGAGGGTTATTTTTCTCATTTACGCACACTTTCTTTATGCTGAGGGAGGAAAATCTCTCTCACTCTCTTGTTTTCCTTTTATCTTTTTGGTAGGGCTGATTTTCCTCTGGCAGGACACGAAGCACAGACAGTGAGAGGTTTGCCTTCGATCCGGTCCACACGTGGTTTCGCTGTCTCTCTCTGCAGCGTGTCGGTTGTGTAATTATGAACTGCTGGTTGGTCGTGTGGTGCTACAGGTCAGATATCAACAGATCAAAAACAAGCTAAGAACAGCTGGATCTCATGTGGCTCAGAACTGGACTTCCCTTACCAAAAATAAGTATACTTCAAGTTTTATTAAGTATACTTAAGTAAAGGTCAAGTATATTTTTAAACTATACTTTATGTAGTAAGTATACAAATATCAGTGCACCAGTAGTATACTTTTAAGTGTGCTATTTCAATACTCCTTGCGACTAAATTGGCCCACTCTAGTATATATTAAATACTTTTTTTTACACATTTTTAGTACACTTTAAAGTATAGTCTCAGTAAACTACTAGTTTAGTAGTTTAATACTGTGAGTATACTCGTAAGTTTTCGTTAAGTGAACTTTTCCATCATAATTGAAGTAGTATACTACTATGTCTCTATGTAGGCAGGGGCGGATCTACCGGGGTGGCACGGGGTGGCAATTGCCACCCTCAGAAAAAGCCTTGCCACCCCATTTGCCACCCCAGCACTGTCCTAGTGTTCTAAAAATAAAAGAGTTTCCTCGACCGATTTACAGCAGCGACTCTGTATTTTGATGAGACAAAAATAGCGTGCGTCCCAATCATCTATCAGCGTCCAACCCGGTAGCGTCGCCCTGGAAACCAAGGACAGACAGCTGGAAGAGCTAGTCTGAAGCCAAGCGATCAAGCGAAAACATGCCGGGAGGTTGTCGCATCAGTCCGCGATGACTTGAAAACGACAAATACGAATTATGTTTAAAATTAGTAGTCGGGCTTGCACAATCGCCAGCCCGACGTCCCGGGGCTATTGTGTTTTCCTGTCGGGCTACCAAAATGTTTCACCGCTTTCCTGAGGGACTATCGTAAAGTAGAGGGCTCCTGCAGGTTCTAAACTCCTCAATTTAGTTGTATCAAATTTAAGGCCATAAAAAAGTTTTAAATACGTTAAATAGAATAAGAAAATGCTTAAATATAGTTTTACGAGGTCTCAGTTGGGGACGGAAAGACAAGAATCGCGATAGGGCTGGATAAAACTTCAAAAAGCAATGATGTCATTGAATAAATATGCGCGCTGCAAGTTTCAAAAAAGTCAAAACGCGGCACGGATGTCAATTTGCAAATTTTCAGCTGTTTATAGTCAGATTAGCCTATTGCAAATATCGACCAACGTTTTTATGCAACAAACACGTAGAGTTGTAAATGTGAAACAAATTAATGTGCTTTCTAAAAAATCGAAACAATTAAGACAGTAATATAATAATAGTTTTAAATAAATATAATCAATTATCTACTTGATTTATCCCTTTTAATGGTATAAAGGCTGAAATGCCATTGTATAAGACATTTTGTTTTTGTGAAAATCTGAATTATAAGTCATGTCATTTTATGGCTTAATACAGTATGTTACATTGTCCAACCCCACTCATACTGTGTTCATTTTACTTGTGCAGCTCTTAAAAAGAGTCATACATTGCCCTAAATTGATATTTAAAAATTCTGCAGATGCACTGTAAATAGTGAAAAAAATTAATTCCTTCATATCTGTTTGTTTGTGTATTGAAAATATTTTTGATTGCCATTTAGACTTCTATCTGATTTTCTATATTTAAAAATATTGTCTTTTTTATTCGGGCTAGTTAAATTAATGTTATAATTAATTTTATAGCTTCTTTTTGACTACCTTTTAGTACTTTTAGGCTAAAATGTGAAATGTATTTGTGAAAAACTTGTTTTTGAACTGCAAGTTTTAGAATTTTAGTTTAGTATCATGTTTTTTTAACAGTCATTTTATACCAGTCATTAATATGTTACCATAGACATTGGCCTACCCCACTCATACAGTATTACTTTTATTTGTGCAGGTCTTAAAAAATACAAAAATAAAAATACTGGAGATACTCTGTAAATTATATTAATTAAATATTTTAAATTATATAATTTGTATACTGTATGTTGGCTATTTATATTAGGCAATGTTATATGCAATCCAGACAGTTGTTTTTTAATAGCACAATAACATCTGTTTTAAAATGTAGAACTCGTGTATGTGAACATGTAATTTACCACAGTGCTGGAAACTCTTGAAAATGCACCTTGAAAGTGCTTGAATTTGACTTGTGAATGGTTAAATAAACTGTTGGTCATAACCTTGTTATTTAGTTTTCGGTCCATGCAAATTTTTGGGTTTGTTAAAAAAGAAGAGATACTTGGACTTAAAGGGACTTTTGTTGCTTTACTTGCACTAAAATTATTGAATTTGTTTTCATGTCTTCTCCAAGATATTTGAATACTTTAAAGGTCATTTTGTTGCTCTTGTTGCACTGAATACTGTGATTTATTTTATTCATTTTGAAGATATTTGTTGGTGATTTAAATGTGGTTTCTGTATATTTATTATGTGTTTTTTACTTTAGGAAACTTGATCCCCTGAGACTTTGTATCTATATGCAGTCTGCATTGTTTGTCATGCTTTGTAAATTAAACTTGGCATAGACTTAAACTTGCTACAGGTTTGCATAGAACTCAGTAAAGAGAAGTTAAATATACCATACCATCTAATTAAATCTGACTTTCCAATCCAGATATCAGGTTCAAGTCAATCACACAACAGCTTTTATTTAATTTTTATAGGACAATGTAAAAATGTGCACCCTGGTGTATACACCGAATAAGAATAGCGTTTCTTGAATCCACAAAAAAACATGCAAGGATGCTTGCTTCAGTGTTGCCACCCCTCATAATTTTCATGCCACCCCATTGCCACCCCATGAATAATTTTCTAGATCCGCCCCTGTATGTAGGTATTAATTTGTATATATTTTGTTATATGAATATCTGAACAAAACATCAAAAGAAAGAACAGGGTTTCTGCTTGTAATCAAAAACATTTTATTCTAGCTTCATGCATTCTTTTTTTTATAAACACCTGAATGTGGGTAAGTTTTATAAATAAAAACTTTTTGAAAATTTTGAACAAAAAGCTAAAAAAAAAGACTTGATGATAACCAAAGCGTAGATGGAGTTGATCAACAGTCCAAAGCTTGACAGTCATTATTACCTCTTCATTTTATTCCATAACGTTACACAGTTTTCCATATCTATGGTTTTGATGCTGTTTTATGTCTGATGATTGTGTTAGATTACATGTGGAAGCATCTGTTGTTTCGGTTTCTTCTTCACTTGTGTTTTGGAAATTCTGTTCAGAAGATGTGCAATAGCGCCCCTAGAGTATAACAATGAAAACACAGATTCTCAGAGCACAGGTATAGCTCAGATATACTTAGACTTTTTCTAAGTATGACTCAAGTATACTTAAATGTCATTTTAAGTAAGTGAGAAGTAAATAAAAAGAAGACTAAAAGTATAATTTCCTGTTTTTAGTTTAAAAGACGTATACTAATAGCACACTTGAATAAACTTCTTTTTTATAAGGGTTAACTCAGTTAAAAGTGAACTGTATAACTAGGCCTGTTGATTTGAAGCATTTATTTAGTGGAAGTAATAATTTGACAAAAACAGCCCCTTTGGCCCATATGTAAATTCCACAATAAGTAAGGTCAGTGATAGATGTATTTTCGATAATATGAAATAAAACCAACAATATGCAAAGTCAACAGGCTCCTGGAAAGATTACATTCCTACTATCGCACTACAGTATATTTATAGCACAGCTGTTTAGGTCATTTCTGATAAATGACATCACAGAATTTCTTTGCATTTATGATTTAAAAATGTGGTACATTCACTGGAAATGTATTTGGCCAACTTCTCTGCAGTTTAACAGTATGTGATGATGTTAGTGTGCCAGTTTGCTTTGGTTCAGACATTGAAGACTGACAAAGACTGAAGCCTGCTGACACAACAAACGCACACCCACGCTAACCCATCGCATTTCTCCAGAAAGACGGACACATGTCCAAGGAAGTAGATCAAGACCTTTGATTACTAAAACACACCCTGACACAAAGCAAAACATTTCAGCAGTATCCACTGAAAACTGCTGGGTTTTGGGAAAAACAGACGTTCCAAACAATTTCTGCAGTTTCAGATTCGCTACTGACTTGTCTCTTTACAAACAGAGTCAACACAAACTCAAGTAAATGAAAATGTGTTATAGTAATTTATTACTATTATTAAGTATAAAGTGATAAAGTAATGCATTCTAGTAACTGCTGACCCACTTAAGTGTATTATAAAGTGCATTTTTACATGCAATTAAGTCAATTAAATTAAGTAAATAAAAATGTATCATAGTAACGTATTACTATTATTAAGTATATAGTAATGTATTATAGAAACTGCTGACCCACTTAAGTACGACTTAAGTGTATTTTTAAGTAGGAAGTGCATTTTTAAATGCAATTAAGTTAATTAAATCAAGTAAAAAAATGTATCAGTAATTTATTACTATAATAATTTACTTGATTTATTTGACTATATTAATTAACTATGTTACTATATACTTAATAATAATAATACATTACTGATACATTTTAATTTACTTGATTTAATTGACTTAATTGCATTTAAAAACGCACTTCCTACTTAAAAATACAATTAAATCAAGTAAATTAAAATGTATCAGTAATTTATATTATTATTAAGTATATAGTAACATAGTTAATTAATATACTCAATTAAATCAAGTAAATAATAATAGCAATAAATTACTGATACATTTTTATTTACTTGATTTAATTGACTTAATTGCATTTAAAAATGCTCTTCATACTTAAGTAAATAAGTATACTTAATAATCGTAATAAATTATTGATACATTTTCTAAGTTTATAGTAATATAGTAATATATTATAGTAACTGCAGTCCCAATTAAGTACGACTTAAGTGTATTTATAAGTATGAGGTGCATTTTTAAATGCAATTAAGTCAATTAAATCAAGTAAATAAAAATGTATCATAATAACGTATTACTATGAAGTACATAGTAACATATTAATGTATTATAGTAACTGCTGATCAACTTAAGTGTGACTTAAATGTATTTTTAAATCTGAAGTGCATTTTAAATGCAATTAGGTCAATTAAATCAAGTAAATAAAAATGTATCATAATAACGTCTTACTATTATTAAGTATACAGTAATATAGTAATGTATTATAGTAACTGCTGTCCAACTTAAGTGTGACTTAAGTGTATTTTTAAGTCTGAAGTGCATTTTTAAAAGCAATTAAGTCAATTAAATCAAGTAAATAAAATGTATCATAGTAACTTATTACTATGAAGTATATAGTAATATAGTAATGTATTATAGTAACTGCTGACCAACTTAAGTGTGACTTAAGTGTATTTTTAAATCTGAAGTGCATTTTAAATGCAATTAGGTCAATTAAATCAAGTAAATTAAAATGTATCCGTAATTTATTACTATTGTTAAGTACATAGTAATATAGTAAAGTATTATAGTAACTGCTGACCCACTTAAGTGTGACTTTACTGTATTTTTAAGTGCAATTTTAAATGAAATTTCATAGTTACTTTCTTAACTTACAAAAACATGTATGAATAAAAATGTAGTACAAAATGTACGGACACACATTTATGGAAAAGTAAACTACATACTTGCAATAAAGTCACAATTTTGAATTATTTTGCTGTAGGCCTATATTTAGTTTATCTCCTCTGATATGAGAGAGGACAGCCCTACCATTAGAAAGATAACCATAGTTATGACCTCTCTGATTGAGATTCACACCATAAAGCAGCAGGCTAGCATGGTCTTTTTCTTAAACAGTACACTTCTGAGATCTCCTTTAAGAGTTATGAAATATCCTCTGAGCTGTAGATGTTTCATTTTCAGCCGTGAAGTCACATGTGGCTTTGGGTTGTAGTGTCTCTAAACAGCTCTGCAGTTACTCATCATGAGGAGAGCATGTGTATGTACAAAAGAATGTATGTGTGGGATGGAAACATCCGGACAATATTCCACAACTAAACATGCTCCTTATTCTCATCCTTATCAAACTAGTCTGCAGCGGACTACTGCTATCTGCCATACTTTACTTTAGGATCTCTGTGTGAGCCTTGTACATTAAAGGATTAGTTCATTTACAGAACTAAAATTTACAGATAATGTACTCACCCCCTTTTCATCCAAGATGTTCATGTCTTTTTTTCTTTAGTTGATATGGAATTGTTTTTTGAGGAAAACATTTTTTTAGGAATTATCTCCATATAGTGGACCTCTATGGTGCCCCCAAGTTTGAACCTTCAAAATACAGTTTTACGCAGCTTCAAAGTCCCAGCCAAGGTATAGGGGTCTTATTTAGCAAACTGATCAATTATTTTCTGAACAAATTGACAATTTATATACTTTTTATCCTCAGATGCTCATCTTGTCTCGTCAGTACAATACAGTTAGGGTATGTCGAAAAACTACCATCTTGTTTTCGTCTTCAACTTCAAAATCATTCTACATCACTGTTTTATTTTTTTTTCATATATAGGGCATTTGATCTTCTTTGTATGTTCACTTTGTAAACACTGGGTCGGTTCTTCTGCAGCGATGTAGGATGGAGTTGAGTTGAGGAAGAAAACAAGATGGGAGTTTTTCAACATACCCTAACTGTATTGTATTGACGAGACAAGATGAGCATTTGAAGTTAAAAAGTATGTAAATTGTCAATTTGTTTAGAAAATAACCGATCCTTTCGCTTGATAAGACCCTTCTTCCTGGGCTGGGATCGTTTAGAGTCATTTGAAGATGCGTTTAAACTGCATTTTGGAAGTTCAAACTTTGGGGCACCACTGAAGTCCACTATATGAAGACAATTCCTGAAATGCTTTCCTCAAAAAAACATAATTTCATATCGACTGAAGAAAGAAAGACTCATTTGTGAGCTCATCTTGTCTCGTCAATACAATACAGTTAGGGTATGTCGAAAAAGTACCATCTCGTTTTCGTCTTCAACTTCAAAATCATTCTACATCACTGTTTTAATTTTTTTTTCATATATAGGGCATTTGATCTTCTTTGTATGTTCACTTTGTAAACACTGGGTTGGTTCTTCTGCAGCGATGTAGGATGGAGTTGAGTTGGGGAAGAAAACAAGATGGGAGTTTTTCAACATACCCTAACTGTATTGTATTGACGAGACAAGATGAGCATTTGAAGTTAAAAAGTATGTAAATTGTCAATTTGTTTAGAAAATAACCAATCCTTTCGCTAGATAAGACCCTTCTTCCTCGGCTGGGATCGTTTAGAGTCCTTAAAAGCTAAAGCTGCGTTTAAACTGCATTTTGGAAGTTCAAACTTTGGGGCACCATAGAAGTCCACTTTATGAAGACCATTCCTGAAATGCTTTCCTCAAAAAAACAACAACATAATTTCATATCGACTGAAAAAAGAAAGACTTGAACATCTTGGATGACAAGGGGGTGAGTACATTATCTGTCCATTTTTGTTCTGGTAGTGAACTAATCCTCTAAATGGTGTTTTTAAACAAGGAGTAGCCCATCTAATCTTCTAATTAATCACTGGGGCATATAAGCAGTCATTTACATTTCACTGTCAGTTGTTCCTGCATCTCGCCACCTGCTCAACTCCACCTCTAGAACTGTGTCTTGCCTTACATAATCATCTCCATGCATTAGTAGTCCCATAGGAGGTATATAAGTGCTTGAATTGAGTCTCTTCCATTGCAGATAGAAATGTAAACTCATTTAACCATCCATTCATTTTCCAAACCACATGCTGTATATAGGGGCACAGAGAGCCCATCTCATCACCTCTGGCCACAGGCAAGCAAACACCTTGGATGGATGAATGGCTAGTCCATCACAGGGATAAAAACGTGTTTAACCTTTACAGCCTTGCTGTCAGAATTAATGAAACTAAAATTCACTCTAGACATCTGGGTATGTAGCTGGTTAAAACAATCTTCTCCATCGTTTGGCAAATTACTGCTGCTGGTTTCCAACCCAAGTGCTTGTGCTTCAACGAAATTGTGTTGACCAGCCAATCAGACTTAAACTGGGCAATTTCCTCAGAACTTGCCATTTTTTGCCAAAGGATTTGGGTGGTCTGTGGCCATGTCTACTGAGGCTGAAACTGTAGGCAAACTGGCCAATGGAAGAGCAAAACCCCAGAGATCTTTACAGTGAGACGTTCAGCCAAACCTCACAGTAGCTGAAGAACTCAAGCTTTCCCTCAGAGGGCCACAGAGCAGCTCTCAGAGCACAAACATACAGAACTGAGACAGTCTGTCAGACGCCCCAGCAACGTAATGACTTACACACACAACTTACATTACCACATTTACGCTTCATCAGCAACGGAGTCCTGCAGTTAAAGCAATAGTTCTGCCATACGCTCTTAAAAATAAAGGTGCTTCACGATGCCATAGAAGAACCATTTTTTGTCTAAATGGTTTCATAAATAGCCTTAAACATCTGAAGAACCTTTCTGTTTCACAAAAGATTCTTTATATTCTCCAGATTATAAAAAGGTAAGACATGATTCTTTAAAAAACATTTGACTGAATGTTAGTAAATGATGATAGAATGTGGTTAGTTATTCTTGGATTGCTCACATCAAGTTTGGAGTTCAACTAGAATCAGATTGCAATTTTACTCAGGCCATGACTAAACATTTAACCACAGAAACCTTAAAACCAGTTTTAGGCTCGCTCTATGTGAAAATAAATAAATAACCAGCGTTCACAGATCAGTTTCACTTATGTTCCAGCTTCAGATACATTCTTTAAAATCAAGAGATTTGTAGGATTTTGTATTTGACTCTCTAAGCTAAATATTTTTGGGAGTTGATTGTAAGAATACCAGCATGTTCTCAGCTTTAAGAGTTTGTATCCCTATTATATGAACATACATGATGTTGCAAACAAAAAGATAGCTCATATGTGACCCTGGAGCACAAAACCAGTCTTAAGTATCTTGGGTATTTGTGTAGCAATAACCAAAAATACATTAAGTGGGTCAAAAGTATGGATTTTTCTTTTATGCCAAAAATGATTAGGATATTAAGTAAAGATCATGTTCCGTGAAGATATTCTGTAAATTACCTACTGTAAATATATCAAAACGTAATTTTTGATTAGTAATATGGATTACTAAGAACTTCATTTGGACAACTTTAAAGGAACTTTTCTCAATATTTTGATTGTTTTGCACCCTTTCATTCCAGATTTTTTAATATTGCCCTATCCTTACAATACATCAATGGAAAGCTTATTTATTTAACTTTAAGATGATGTATGAATCACATTTTATGACTGGTTTTGTGGTCAATGGTCATATATATCTTTGTGCATATCACAGCTAAGATTGTTTGGTCTCGAAAGGACTCAATGAGTTCATATGAGATATCTGACTTTTGATGCCAACTGTTGGCTTCTTGTCAAATCTGAGCACAGTTTGCTGAAATCTCTTTTGATACTCACACTTCTTCTTTATCATGACCACAAGGTTGTTTTAAGTTTGTCTGCCGGTTTGTATCGTAAGCAGTTCAAGTCATGAACCTTGCCAGCCATAAACCAAAGTGCTGGCGTTCAGTTTTCCACCGCCCTTACGTTCAGCCAGCTCAAATATCACAGATTAACTTCTCAACCACCGATACAAAGCTCTGAAGAGATGCCTCAAGCACTTGGCGGATGGACGCCCCGTCACAGGCTGTCACGCCGGGCGAGGAAGATGAGTACGATGATGAATGTTAAACGTGTTAATGAGAAAAGTATCAGCACGTGCCTGTGCTCGCCTGCGCCGCCAGACAGCTGCTCGAACAGAGTTGGAGAACCAGAAGACGAGAAAGACTTACCTGGAGAGAGCTCTCCTTCACTCTGATCCCCAGAATCTGAGTCCATCTCTCCACGAAGAACCTCTCCTCTCCTCTCCTCTTCTCTGTTCACTCCACTTCCTCTGTTTCTGCCCGTCTCTGTGCCGTCTCCCTGCACTGAAAACTGTTTTCTCGAGCTCAAATGCACCAGCTCTCCGTGTTCAGAATTTAACTGACTCAATGAGTGCGCGCTGTTTGCCGAGCGCCTTTTCTGTGCAGTCAGACTGCCTTCTTTCACTGACACTCTCTTGCTTCCACTTTCTCCTCTCGTTTGCTTCCTTCCCCTCCCTCTCTCTTTCTCTTTCTCTCTCTCGCTCTCTTTTCTGTGTCCCTCCTCCCCCTTCTCCCCTCGCTCCACATTGTGATGCCTAGAAAAACATTAAGAGGAGGAAAACTCTCTCTCGCCCTGAGCTGATCTCTTGTCTGTGAGAAATGTTTTGTATGTTGGAGAGGTGTTTTTATTCAGACTTTGCTGGGTGCTATTTTAGGGCCAACTTTTGTTTATAATGTTAGAAAATGCTGTTTGGATGGACAAGTGGATGACAAACGACAGCAGCGATGAAGGTGCTGCTGTATTAGATTAGCGTTTCCACATCATCCATCTCAAAAATGAATAGTCTGACAGAGGTGCCATCAACAGGTCAAGGCTGGTTTGGCAAGTTAGTGTGGTTCAGTTAGCCCCTGCTGGTAGAGGATGTAACTACACCATTGTAGGGGCAAAAAGCTTTTGTCTCTTTGATGCTCATTTGAAGTCGCTGTGATGAAAGAATTCTTTTTTGTTCATTATATGAAGTAGATATTGGATTGTTTTCCCCAGTCTCCTGCCTTTGACATACAGTTCTGTGTAGATTGGAACTGTGTGCGTTTTTTCTCTGCCATTAGTCTTAAAAATAAATGTGCTTCGCAATGCCATAGAAGAACCTTTTTTGTCTAAATGGTTCCATAAATAACCTTAAACATCTTTCTGTTTCACAAAAGGTTCTTTGTGGCGAAAGAAGGATCTTCAGATTATAAAAAGGTAAGAAAGAATGGTTCTTTGTGGAAGCAAAAATGGTTCTTCTATGGCATCGCTTGAAGAACCTTTTAAAGCACTGTTATTTTTAAGAGTGTATGTGAAAATTTGGTGATCAAAATTTGCTCTCATGTCTTTTCAAAAGTTGGCAAATGATGATAGAATGTGGTTAGTTATTCTTGGATTGAAAACATCAAGTTTGGAGTTCAACTAGAATCAGTGAGATTGCAATTTTGCTAAACATTTAACCACAGAAACCCTAAAACCAGTTTTATAGAGACTCACTCTGGAAATAATAATAAATAAATACAAAGATAAAAATCCGGCTGTCACAGGTCAGTGTCAGTTAAGTTTCAGCCTCAGATAAATTCTTTAAAATAAAGAGATTTATGGAGGTTTTTTTGTATGTGAGGACTCTTACGCTTTTTATCCCTATTATATGAACATGCATGATGTTGCATACAGAAAGATAACTCATATGTGACACTGGACCACAAAACCAGTCTTAAGTAGCTTGGGTATATTTGTAGCAATAACCAAAAATACATTGGATGGGTCAAAATTATGCATTTTTTTTTTTAATGCCAAAAAAAAAAAAAAAAAGATTATGTTCCCTTGAAGATATTTTGTAAATTTCCCTACCATAAATATATCAAAACTTAATTTTTGATTAGTAATATGCATTGCTAAGAACTTTATTTGGACAACTTTAAAGGTGATTTTCTCTCTCTCTATTTTTTTTTTTTTTTTTGCACACTCAGATTCCAGATTTTTAAATATTGTTACATCAGTGTCTTGATGTCATTTTCCTGCAGATTTAAATCATAACCCTGAATTTAGATTGATTTCTGTCCCTCCAACAGTAATAAGTTTATTTCACAAGTATAACCAATACGTCTTAACAGCTGCATTCATACAAGTACAGCTCATCTGCTTGAAATGGAAAGACCAAAATTATTTGTCTGAATTATATCTCAGTTAAATATTTCAAGTCAAGTATAAAATCTGACACCAACCACTGTTCGATTCAAGTGGATTATATGCTCCGTGTTGGAAAAAAAATGCCAAAATGCATCCACTCTGTAAAACCACCATCCCTTTTAGATCAGTCTTTTATAATAAGTGGCCTTAACTGCTATGTAAAAAATAATTACAATATGCATATTGTGTTCACATTGTATTGCAAAACGATTTTGCTGCTATTGAGGTTAGAAATTAATTACATATGTAATTACATGCAACTATTTTTTAAAATACATGTACACCATACAAACATGTACACAATAAGTGCACTGTATCAAATTATTATTTTAAATGTAAGTACATAGTAGTTAAGGACATCTTCTATAAAGTAGGACCTTGCAAATGAAATATTACAATACTTAACATATAATAACTTATGAGATTTAAATAATGGCTATTGGCCAATCAGATCTCAGTATTCCAACAAGCAGTGCACAAGGTCACGTCTGACCCTTATAGCACAGGTATATTTGTAGAAATAACCAAAAATACATTGCATGGGTCAAAATGATCAATTTTTGTTTAATGTCAAAAAGCATTAGGATATTAGGTAAAGATCATGTTTCATGAAAATATTTTGTAAATTTCCTACTGTAAATATATCAAAACATTTTTAATTAGTTATATGCATTGCTTAACTTTAAAGGCAATTTTCTCAATATTTAGATGTTTTTGCACACTCTGATTCCAAATTTTCAAATAGTAATTATAATTTTATTTATTCAGCTTCCAGTTGATGTCCAAATCTCAATAAAAAAATAAAATAAAAAAGTGACCCTATATTACTGGTTTTGTGGTCCAGGGTCACATATAAGTATTCGTCAGATTTGCACTCTTTAAAAAAAGGCCACGATGATGGTGCAAGGACATCTTTGAATGTTTTATAAAAAATGAAACAGGATAGAATGTAAGTTGTCTGCTTTAAAGGACTTTAAACTGCTGTAACATTGCAAAGAAACATATATGTATGTAACAACATAAAATTCACTGATTTAATAAGATACTCAAGGTCTCTCACTGTCGCTGCTTGCAATGATTTTTGTGTCTTTCTTGGACAGTTTTAATTGCTTCCACGATGTTCCTGAATTAGTGCGCACCTCCATTTGATCGCGTCACGTCATTGTTCGGTATAATTTATTCAGCCTTTTCGCTGTTTAGAAGCGCATCGCATGTCTTCATGAGAAGAGAAAGGTTACTGTATGATGACTGAAATCATCCATTAGTCAATCAACTCCAGAACGTTCTGTTGTCTAATACACCAGACACCAATTGTATTTATTTTGACAGCAGCTCCTTAGCCAGGGTTCAAAGACCAAAGATGACAATCATTCACAAATCTGCTGCTGCCAGCAAAAACTAGGACTGAGCTCTTCTTGTGGGTTTACCACTAAATAAAAGACAACATTCAGAAATGTTAGTATTGTCATTTTACTGTTGTCTGGAAAATAAAATAAAGTAAGACAAAAATCATTCCAACAGCTCTATTAATACATTTATTCTAACATTCTCCTTTGCTCAGCAAGGCTGCATTTATTTGTTCATTAAAAACACATGCCTGATTCAAGAAGGGGCTCTTAAAAATGGCCAAAAAATATTATTTTACTAACTTGTTAATTGTAAGTTAAATTGTTTTGTTGTTTTGTTGGTAGACTATGTCTACTAAAATGTTACAAATGTTAAGTAAATATTTTTAAATCTTTGTTTTGTAATAGATTTTTTCTTTGAAAAAATCACAACTGTAAAAAGCAAATATTGGCTATTTAATTTTTGCAATGGTGAAAAAAATGGGCAAAATACATGGGGGAAACAATCGGTAGTCGGCCTTCAGCTCAGTGTGTAATTTTGTTCAGCTTCGGCTTTGGCCAACAATTTTCATTTCAGCGCATCCCTAATTAATACTATCTGCAAGTACAGTTTTTTTTTAAACATACTTTTAAGATTTGAAGTGCATTACAAAGGCATATTCATCACAATACTCACTTCATTTCGACAAGGGTATGACAAATTGCTTGTGATGTTTTTCACTTGTAAGTTGCATTAGATAAAAAGCATCTGCCAAGTAAATAAATGTAATAGAAAATCTGTTCAATCTCAATTTCTCATGTGCAAACAGAAGTTTGGCCCTTTTAACTGTAACTATACTATAACTATAACTTCCACATATAGCTTTACACTTCTCTTTACACTCTCTCATTAAAGGGTTTCCATGTTGTTTAAACATTAATGTGTGTTGGCAGTTTGTGAACACAACCACCCTGCAATGATCAAAATCCACCCAGCGGTGTTTGTTTAATCTTTAAAAGTAATATCCTCTTTTTAAAATCAGGTCATTCTCAGCTTCTTGTGGGTGTGACGAAACACAGTTGATTGACATGAGCGCCTTACCTTAGCCCCGCCCTCACCGAGCTGAAACAGTCCGACTCTGATCGCCATTGTGTGGCTCAGGTGCAGAGGAAGACTCTAATTGAGCGATTGAGGTGTTCTGTTGCCGGATGTAATAATGAACATAGCAGTCGTCATTTACTAACGACATCTGAGCAGCTTAAGAGTCAAAGGACAACGTTACTTTCGTTTTTAAAATGAAAACACCGATCCCGATCTACATATGCGTCTATGTTCGTGTGAATCATTTGTGATGCAGTTTCGCCCACATCTTTGCAAATGGCCTTTCTTAATAATGTGCTTGTTGGCAAGTTTCGCCAATAAACGCAGCTAAAGTAAACATTACAGCTCGTAATCCCTCTGCAGATAGGGACATTTAAAAGGACGCATGCAATAAAATGAGCTGGTTTTGACAAGGTAAAAGGGTGTTTTCTTACACTACAATTGACAATTTTTAACCAAAGTATATTAGAGACTTTTCATTAAGACCCTAAAGCAGGGGTTTTCAAACCTGTCCTGGAGCCTCCCCTGCCCTGCACATTTTGTATGTCTCCCTTATTAGGCACACCCAATTCAGGTCTTGCAGTCTCTACTAATGAGCTGATGATTTGAATCAGGTGTATTAGATGAGAGAGACAAGCAAAATGTGCAGGGCAGGGGAGGCTCCAGGACAGGTTTGAAAACCCCTGCCCTAAAGGATCATATGAACTTGTGGAAAATGGGCATCCGATGACCCCTTTAATACATCTACAAGTGGACCACCTTTTGGTCTCTACTAACACACTCCACACTCATTGGTCCAACATCCTGTTCCACATGGCTGTCAATTCAAATATGGCCATGAAACTTGCAGAATTGAGTTTTCTTGAGGAGCTTCTGTCTGTCTGTCTGTCTGTCTGTCTGTCTGTGTGTGCAGCTGTCCTTGTGTCTGTCTCGTGATCTGTTTGTCCTTCAGGAGTGTCTGATCGCTCGTGGCTCTCAGCAGGGTCAGTGTGGTGGCAGATGGTGTGGAGGTGCCTCAGGCTGAGGGTGTGTGTGGTCAGCTGTCACATCTTAATAGACAGATGGTCATGACTTTCTCTCTTTGAGTCCAATTTATGTCCCAGTTCAGTCCAGTGAAGCAGTCAATCAGCTTGACCCACTCACGGCAAAGTGCAGGTTAAGACTGATGGTAAAACGTTTATAGGCGAAGGTCTTGTAGTCTTTGTCCAATCAAAACTGACTATTCGTCATTCATGGCCTTTTCTTTTATTTGGTGGAACAACTTTTGGCCCCTGTTGGGTTTTCAAAGCTACAAATGTGTTGATATTTATCCCTTTGTGCTCTTTTGTGTTGGTAAAAGGTTATTCTGTTTTTTTCTACCTTCCTCGCAGAGGAAAAGTACATTTATGGCCATGCAAACCTCCATTATTAATATCAGTTCTTGCAATTAAAACCCTGCCACCTGCAGCCCTGGAGTGATATAGTCTGCAAAAGCATACTTGCATACTTGTTTATTAAAGGATTAGTTCACTTCCGAAGCGAAAAAATACAGATAATGTACTCACCCCCTTGTCATCCAAAATGTTAATGTCTTTGCTCAGTCGTAAATAAATAGTTTTTTGAAGAAAACATTTGAGGATTTCTCTCCATATAGTGGACTTCTATGGTGCCCCCAAGTTTGAACTTCCAAAATACAGTTTAAATGCAGCTTCAAAAAGCTCTAAACCAGTGGTTCTCAACAGGGGGAGCGGAGAGATCGGAAGGGGGGCGCAAATTGTTTTCAAGAAAAAAACAGACAAGGCATTATTTGGGTACTGGGTGTATTTTATTGCGTTTCACATTTCATGTAGAACAGATATTCTAAACCGGTGGGGCTCCAGGGTGCCGCGAGATAAATATCACTTAAATATTATCCTAAAATTGTTTAATTTCATTATTAATGTGTTAAATGAAAATGATCAAAGCACGGTCTCTCTCGTGTTCTGTGATTGATTGTTATGGACTTGACGCAGCAAATTTCATTGCACTGTTAAATACAGACTGAACGACAGCACAAAACTTCATTTTAGAGACCTGCAAGAGACAATATTTTTTAGTCCCGCTCCCGCAAGTTTCTGTCCCGCAGAAATATCATCCCGCTCCTAATGTAATATATGTTATTTCGTCCTGCTCCCGCCCGCGACATTCATGTTTTGTCCCACTTCCACCCGCAAAAGTAACCTATACCCCCCAGGGAGTGCAGGTCATTACTTCATCTCTTCACTGCATGAAAGAAACCGTCGCGCTAATGTAGAGTTAAAGACGATCAGAGTTATAGTAACAAACTTGCACGTGCCTATATATATTTATATATATGTATATGTGTGTGTGTGTGTGTGTGTGTGTGTGTGTGTGTGTTAAAATGTTAGAACAGAGCAGAGGGTTTTCTTTTAAATTCAAAAGCATAGTTTAATTTAAAGTTAGTTTGAATTTAGATTTTTTTTATAACATGCAGTACAAAAATAAAAAGCAAAACAAATGTTTTGGTTAATAAAACGGTTTTAAAAGTAAACATCTTTAGAGGAAATGTCAGGTATGGGGGGCCTTGCAAAATTGACCGAAGCAGGAGGGGGGCCCCGCCTAAAAAAGGTTGAGAACCCCTGCTCTAAACGATCCCAGCTGAAGAAGAAGGGTCTTATCTAGTGAAATGATTGGTTATTTTCAACACAAATTGACAATTTATATACTTTTTAACCTCTAATGCTCGTCTTGTCTGTGTGATCCAGGTCAATGCAGTTAAGGTAACTCCCATCTTGTTTTCATTTTATAAAGTATAAAAAATTAACCAATCGTTTTGCTAGATAAAACCCTTCTCCTCAGCTGGGATCATTTAGAGTCCTTTGAAGCTTCATTTAAACTGCATTTTGGAAGTTCAAACTTGGGGGCACCATAGAAGTCCACTCAGTCAGTAGAAATCAGATGAAAAATTACACATGATATGTAAAGAAAACCAAGTAAAAACCATTTTTTTAAAAAACATACATTTTTGCAGTGTAAAAATTATGCTGTCAAAAATTAAGATGCATATTGACAGAATCCATTTTCACAGGTTTATTCAACTACTTCTGTATGCATCTTTTTAAGGCGAGACACTGCAGGTGAATAGGGTAAAAAAATAAATAAACTAAGAGTTATTGCCTTACTAACCAAGTTAATTGATTACATAAATAATTGCAAACTTTTTTTTGTATTACAAGTTTTCTAAAATGTTAGGTTTAAATATTCAAATGAGCCATTATTTATTGAAATATGCATAATTTGCATACATTTCTAGTACAAAAATCTAAACACTGGATGAAGTCATTTTCAAAATTCTTGTTTATTTATTTTTGACATATTAGAGGGGATTTTGGGTATCTCAGTTTTGTCCGTGACGAATATATTTTCACAATTCTGGGGGAATAAATTGTTGTATGTAGTAAAGCCAATTATATCTGAACAAATCCGTCTGTAAAAACCTTCAGGATATAGACAGGAATAAAAATGTAAAGTGTGGTGTGTGTAAGTGTTACTGAAGTGGAGATTTATGGCTCAGTCTAGGAGAAAAAACTCATTTTGAGAAATGGCCTTTAAAAATATGTATTGTAATTGAAATCTATTGACACAAATAGATAAAGTGCTATGAAAAAAACACTTAACAGTGTCTTTTGGATGATTTATTTCCTCTAGTCTGAAAAAACAATAAGCGGAAATCTCAAGATGCATGTCTTTTGGCTTGCAGTGTCTCCCCTTAATGTAAAGATTAAGATGGCAAGACATCCTGCATTTTAAAATTTACAGCACGTCCAACTTTTTCCTGCTTGGTGAGATGTTGTTATAGGTGCGTGTGTGCAGAACGAGACGAGACGAAAGACGATATAAACAAATAACAATATATTTAATATAATTCTCCAAGATGAACAAGGCAGGAACACAAGAGGGCTTTCACACACATTAAATTACGTTAAACGTCAACGCAGACCGACAGGGAACTGAACTCAAAGACAGACTCTTAAAGACAAACTAATTATCAAACACAGGTGACGGTGATACACAAACGAGGACTAAACCAAATGATCACAAAATGACAGGAGGAAGACAAATGTGAAAAACCAATGGCAAAACAGTCAGAACTGTGACAGATGTGCTTCCTATGGTAATTTAAAGCAGGTCGGTCAGATTCTCTGGAAAGGACTGTCATTATTTTATCCTGTCAGGCCTTCTTACATTAGTCAGAATGCAAAATGTCAGTAAACTCTCTCCATAGAGTTGCACCAAGAAGTTCCACAACCATGTGCTTCCTTTGTCTATATAAACTATGGAAAGTATGATCTATTTTTAGGATTTGTTGATCATTTCTAATTTCTAGTAGACAAATAAAATCATGTTTTCAATTACTAGTTCTAGAACGGCATTCTACCCTTCTCTATTATTCCATTACAACACAGCCAGCCAGGGTCACTGTCTTACGTGACACCGCTAACAACATGCATTAATTACCAATAATCCTGTACACTTAAATATAGTCTGCTATAGAGACACAGACACACACTTACGCAGCTGCCAGTGAGACAGAAAGAGATAAAACCACACTTTAATGGGAGTTAATTGCTGTCTAATTCACTCTGAGATTAAACCCTGGAGGGAACAGCATGGCCCAAGAAGTTACTGCCAAATACATTCCCTGAAACCCTAACATGAAAAACAATCCACAATCTGCAATGCCAGGACAATCCTGAGTCCAGGCGAAACCACAAACTGCCTCTAAAAGCCTCTGATTTTCTGGTAAATGGCGAATGAAGGAGCATGCGGGTGTACGGCTGTTATTATATCTAATAGATTATTCATAGGTTATTCATAGAACTGCTTTTACTGGTCGTTTGGTTTAGGAAGCTTGTGGCTCACTTTTCTTTTCCTGTGTGCGATTTTCACAGCATGGTTGTTTTCCTCATTGAAGATAAATAGATAATAATGGAGAGTACAAAAATAAAACTATTTTATGACATCTGTTAAATTTTTCACTCAAGTGGTGTCTGAATGCATGAGAGAACAGCACAATAAATGTGTTAAAGCGATAGTTCACCCAAAAATAAAAACGTGATGTTTATCTGCTTACCCCCAGGTCATCCAAGATGAAGGAGAATGTTAGCATTCAGAAATGTTAGTTTTCTAATTTTACTGTTGTTCTGTAAATTAAGATAAAAAAGTGAGACAAAAATAATGTTAACAATCATTCCAACAGCTCTATTGATACATTTATTCTAACATTCTCCTTTGCTCAGCAAGGCTGCATTTATTTGTGCATTAAAAACACATGCCTGATTCAAGAAGGGGGACTTAAAAATGGCCAAAAAATATTATTTTACTAACTCATTAATTTTAAGATAAATTGTGCTTTGTTGGTAGGCTAGAATGTTAAAAATGTTCAGAGTTAAGTAAATATTTTTAAATAGTTGTTTTGTAATTGATTTTTTTTTTCTTTGAAAAGCAAGACAGAACTGTAAAAAGCAAATATTGGCTATTTAATTTATGCAATTGTAAAAAAAAAAAAAAAAAAAAAAACTCTCAAAATACATGAAAAAACGAGTTCGGTAATTGGCCTTCGGCCCAGAGTTTAGTTTTGTTCGACTTCGGCCAAGAATTTTCATTTTAGTGCATCCCTAGTATTTATACAATGGCTGACTGTCCTGAGCACGTTCACAATATCTGGCTTAGTAGAAGCATGCACAGAAGTACTCTGTTGCATGTATACGTCACTCATTGTTTACACAGTGCAGAGAGATTGTGGGGACGGCGGCTACTCAAAATGGTAATTATTTGCGCCTATACTGATTGTTGCAGCCAAATATAAACTAAAAGATTATATTTGCTTGCACAAACTCATCCGGGACTGCTGACTTTTCACTGGCTCCCAACTTTTTAACCTGATCGACTGAAGTTATGGTTCTTTCTCTTCGTCACGGGTTGATGTCTGTTGTAAACGTGCTCAGGACAGATGGATGCTGCGGTGGATGATGTAAAATTATGTAAAAAATAATATATATACTGTTCAGTTTCTTGCACAGACTGATTGTTTCATGTGTTAAGACCTCAGTGTATCATCACAAGCCCCAGGGTTTAGTTTGGTTTTGTCTTTGTGTGTTTTTTTGACTCTCAAAGCCGTGGATCCCATTGACTGCCATTATATGACTGACAGACTGCAACAGTTTGAGTTAAAAATCTTTGTTTGTGTTCTACTGAAGAAACAAAGTCACCTACATCTAGATGCCCTGGGGGTAAGCAGATAAACATACAATTTTAAATTTTTGGGTGAACTATTGCTTTAAGTCACACGAGAGGAGGCAGTGACTCATTGTATGTATGGAAATCAGAATTGAAGTGAAACGGAAATGACAATCTGTTCATATCTCCATATTATTCTAATGACTCAGGTAAGATTTATTTTTCAGTGTAGAAAGCAACATTGTGGATAGAGGACTTGTAAACACACAACTTGTTGATTACTTACATTACATGTGGATTATTGTGACGTGTTAATCATCCGTTCTGACGGCACCCATTCACTGCAGAGGATCCATTGGTGATGTAATTCCACTTTTCTGTAAATCTCTTCCAACGAATACACTCAGCTGCATCTTGCATGGCCTGAGGGTGAGAACATTTTCAGCATTTTTTTTTTTTTTTTTTGGTCGAGATAGTCCTTTAATAAAAGGATTTGCCTGTAAAATGCAGATTGTACTTGTTAATTAAGTCTGAAAAGTAGATAATCAAATAACAGCAAGTATTGAAAATTAAAAAGCTACATGAATTACCTGTTACTGTAATTTTAAGTTTTTATTTTTTGCCATGTAAAAATTTAATTAAAAAGCATAAACCTGTTGAGATTTGACATGTCTTGGCTTTAATAAATTATGTATTGGGTAGGCTTACAGAAATGCTATTTCATATGCCTTTAAGCTAGAGACATCAAATGGAACTGAATGTGATTTTTTAATTTTTATTTTTTTGACTATGTAGAGAGTGGATGTCCTCATTTCAGAAGATCACACCACTGGATCCCAATATATAGAGAGAGTTAATTAGAAGGCAAATTGCCTTTAAAGCAGGGGTCCCCAAACTTTTTTCTGAGCGGGCCACATCATTTTCTTTTCTTTAATGGAGGGCCAGATCGGTTTATAAAATAAAATTCCATGGGCCGGACTGACTACTATTATTATTATTATTTTATTATGATTTTACCTGTATTTATTATACCTTTTAATGCTAGAATAGTTTATTATTTTTTATGTACCAGACAGACAAATGATAATTTCTTTTCAGAAGATATACAGGTGCTTCTCAGTAAATTAGAATGCCATGGAAAAGTTCATTTATTTCGGTAATTCAACTCAAATTGTGAAACTTGTGTATTAAATAAATGTAATGCACACAGAGTGAAGTAGTTTAAGTCTTTGGTTCTTTTAATTTTGATGATTTGGCTCAAATTTAACAAAAACCCACCAATTCGCTATCTCAACATAATATAATGACATGCCAATCAACTAATCAACTCAAAACAACTGCAAAGGTTTCCTGAACCGTCAAAATGGTCTCTCAGTTTGGTTCACTAGGATACACAATTATGGGGAAGACTGCTGATCTGACAGGTGTCCAGAAGACACAAACATTGATTGCCAAAGAAGCTGGCTTTTCACAGAGTGCTGCATCCAAGCATGTTAACAGTAAGTTGAGTTGAAGAAAAAAAGCGTGGAAGAATAAGATGCACAACCAACCATGAAAAGCTTTGGGTAACTGGGAGATGATCCAAATGCGGGGCGGCCCCCGGGCCTTAGTTTGAGGACCCCTGCTCTAAAGGATTGTAATTCTAATCTCATAAATGAAAAAATATCAATAATAATAGTAACATGAAGGAAGTTGGCTCTGGGTTTGTTTGACACAGTAACAGAGGGCTCTGTGCTCATAAGAGCCTTTCTAAAACCACAGAGTGTCTTGAAGATTTGATCTGTCTGACGCCAAAGCCAGATCTGAAGTGAGATGTAACTTTGATGTGATCTCTGAGCTGGAAAAGTGCCCACGCCGAATGAAAGAGCTGATGGTTTTCTATTTCTCTCTGAGCCACGCTGACTTTAATAAGAGGAAAGCTATTCTCTTTGCTTTGATTAAATATAAAGTATCCTTGTTTGCCTTAGCCACAGAGCTGAAAATGAAGTTGCTTTGATAGTGCTTGTACATTATTTTCTCATTCAGTTTCATTTGGTCATAAAGAGCAACCTGCACCTTTTGACTAAAACTCTACTTTCGTGTTCCAAAGAAGAAACAACGAAACAAGTTTGTCATTGTTGGGTGAACTATTTCCCAGTCCAAACTTCTGTTTTACAAGAAACAACTGTAATGCTAAGAAGGGAGTCAGGATTACAGCAAACATCCTTCTTTCATTTCTCTGTTTTCATAATGAAACCAGAGGCAGAGATATTTCAAGGATTTGTGATATTCAGTGATGCTGATGATCTCCATGGTAACCAGTGCTAACAGTGCTGAAATCTGTACAGCATTGTATTTAATATGAGGAAGAGTCAAGGGACAGGGCAGAGCTCAGTGTGTGTGTACTATAGATGAGGGCTTTGCAATAATCCTAATGATTGCTCAGCATCGAAATTCAGAGTGTGCTTGAATATGTGCGTGTTATAAAACAATCAAACGAGCACACACACATACCTTCTCTTCTGTATCTGCAACATTTCTTGAAATATGATTGTTTAAAGCAGTGATTTGCAACCCTGCCCTTATGAAAAATAAAGTTTATTCAAGTGTGCTATTAGTATACTTCCTTCAAAATAAAAAATAGGGAAGTATACTTTCAGTCGACTTTGTATGTATTTTCCAGAAATGTGCTTTATATACTTCTCAGAAATATACTTAATGACATTTAAGTATACTTGACTTATACTTAGGAAAAAGTCTAAGTATATTTGAGCTCTGAGAATCTGTGTTTTCATTGTTATACTCCAGGGGCGCTATTGCACATCTTCTGAACAGAATTTCCAAAACACAAGTGAAGATAAACCGAAACAACGGATGCTTCCACATGTAATCTATAAAATATATTTGAACTAATCTTAAGTATACTTAATAAAACAAACTTGAAGGTATACTTCTTGTTGATGATGTTAGAGACTCCAAAACCTAAAATGAATGGGTCAGATCCAAAATGAAGGATATTTTTTAGGCTGTCGCGATCTGTCGATTCTAATCGACTATTCGATTGTTAAAAATTAATTTTGCCCATGTCAAATAACCAGCAAAATACCGGAAGTACCGCATTTCACAGACGAGAATCCATAAAATGCATTATTAGACTGTTTTTCAAGGATAACAGTCTTATAATGCATTATATATTAAGCATGCAACATGCAGCACTTCATCTGATTTGTAATGTAAATCAGTTATAAACCTATGCAAACTCAGGAGAAGTGTTAGTCGCGATTTCAAAATAAAAGTTTAAACCCTCACGTTTTGGTGTCCACATATTCATTAAATTACTGTGGCTATAACATTTCTGTGGTAAGCCTATGACCAGATATTAAAGATTGAGGGGACGTTTGAGTTAAATGTTTAGTCGATATTAAACAAGGATAAGATCGCAGCGAAGTGTAAAAACAATGATCAGGCCATTGGCGCCCTCTGCAGGCCTTTTTTTGTAACGCATAATGTACATTAGCTCCATTGTTTATAATACATTATGTATTTCAACAGTTTTGTGCAATAAAAACAGATGATTTCTTGCTTTTGATTCTTTATGAAATCAAATATGAAATATGTTTTATTTCAAAATTCTTTTTTTTCTCCATTTTGATTGTTCTATTTTCTGTTGTAATGGTTAAATATTTTTTTTTACTATTACTATCTGCTATTACTAAGCCACCATCCCAAAACAAAAAACATTTTCTTAATAAAGTGTAAAAATATAGTCATTACTATAACCTGACATATACGTCTCCTTGTGTTTTTAGTTGTTTTTCTGCTTATCTGAGTGTTTCTTCCTGTTATGTTATGTTTCTTCCTTAATGTTAAAATCTGTTTGCTGTGTGATTGTGAATCTGATCTGGTCTGGTAAAGCTGATCTGAGAGAGCAGTGGTCTATAGATGGACATCTAGATTTATCTCAGTGTGGGATTTAGTGCAGATAAACAGCTTTTTCAGGCTGCTTTAGACATCCTCTCTCTTATCACAGTTTACCTTGAATTTTTAAAGAAAGCTTTGGTTAGCCTATAGATATTTGACATGTGGGTCAATGACAAGTTAGAGTGTTCAAAATAATGAAAATCAAACTTTTGGCTTTAGATGCAGGAATTCTTAGAAATGTACTCTTCATGCTTTTTAAGTTTAAACATCAGAATGCAACAACCTTGTGGATTGAATATATGCGATGTCAGTGTATTATTTTCAAAAATAAATAAATAAATGCATACATTTTACATCCACATTTATGGAAAAGAGAAGGACACTGCAAAAATGCTTTTTTTACTTAGATTTGTTGTCTTGTTCCAGCCAAAATATCTACAAATTCTTAAATCAAGAAGTAAAAATTGTCTTGTTTTCAGAAAAAAATCAAGTCAAAATGAAGTGAGTTTTTGCTTAAAACAAGCAAAATAATCTGCCAATGTGGTAAGAAAAAAAATATTTCAAGCAGAAAACAAACGTTATTTTTCTTACCCCATTGGCAGATTATTGAGCTTGTTTCAAGAAAAAAACACGTCATTTTGACGTGTTTTTCCTGAAAACAAGACAATATGTAAGGTAAATCATTTATAAACCTATGCAAACTCATTTTTCAAATAAATAAATAAATGCATACATTTTAAAATAGTTAAAACTCTACATTTTCACGTCATGAACATTTTGCATATTTTGTCTTTCCTTTTCTGTTCCACTAAGGGACACTGTAAAAAAATGCTTTTCTTACTTAGATTTGTTGTCTTGTTTCCTGCCAAAATATCTAAAAATTATTAAATCAAGAAGGATTTTCTAGACGGAAAAAAATAAAATAAAAAAAGTCAAAATTAAGTGAGTTTTTCTCAATCAGGTCAATCTGTCAATAATTTAGTTTTTCAGTTTAAAATAAGATTTTTTTTCTTACCTCTTGCTTGCTTCTTGTTTCTTGATTTAAGAATTTTTAGATATTTTGGCTGGAAACAAGTCAAAATTAAGTGAGTTTTTGGGATAAGAAAACAATCTTATTTCAAGCAGAAAAACATTATTTTTCTTATCCCATTGGCAGATTATTTAGCTTGTTTCAAGCAAAAACGCACTTAATTTTGACTTAGTTTTTTTCTGAAAACAACAATATTTTTTATTTGTCTAGAAAATCCTTCTTGATTTAAGAATTTGTAGATATTTTGGCTAGAAACAAGACAAAAAAATCTAAGTATTTTTTTTATACATTTTTTGGGAGAGGACTGTTCATTTAACAGATGCTTCACTTATTCCTGTTAATAATGAGAGAATTGTTATGGAAGTGTCCAAATTACACTGCAAATAAAATTCAAATGCACAGATCCTTATTCAGTTGTAGCTCTTCTTCTTTTGTGTTTCTCAGAGCTCCGAAGCCATGAATATCTCAGTGTGTTTGGTGATAAACGTTTTCCTGTTTCCCGTTTAGAAAGCATTGACATGGAGATCTGTGGATCAGGCAGGTGTGTGTTTTGTTTGAGTTTAACAATGAGTGTTTGTCTCTAGTGTCGTCTGGTCACCACTAACGCAGCTGTCAGGTTTCCACGGCAATAACCAGACATGCGTCATATTCATTTCCGTCTTCATCTAAGGGTTGGCCACTGATTCTCACAGAAGACGATAAGCAATAGGTATCCGCTCTGTCTGAATGCTCCGCTTTAGACAGCCTGATTATGATAATAATACATCAAAACAACCAATGCAAATGTCATTTAATATGCATACCAAGTTAATCTTGACTGTTTACATCTGCTCGTGACCTATTGAATGGTCTCTCTCTCTCTGTGTGTGTGTGTGTGTGTGTGTGTGTGTGTGTGTGTGTGTGTGTGTGTGTGTGTGTGTGTGTGTGTGTGTTCATAGTCCCTATGTGTTGGCTGATGGCTTCATAGGCCCCATATGGAAGAAATGGCCCCTGAAAGCTAATAGACCCTGAGACCCTTATGCTGCCTGCCAGCTACACACAGGAGCTCGACAAATGGGGTCTGTGAACATCTGTGGAGTCCAACTAGTTTTGAGTTCACTGAACTCATTTAAAACTCGACAGCTCTGGATTTGCAGTCAATTAAAACAGTTGTGAATATCAGATGATTTATTCACACTGTCCTAACATAGTGTAACGGTGCCCTCTGCTGATGAAAATGACTGTGTCTTTGTTGTGTTCTAGCAGTGCAGTCTCAGAGTGACTGATCCGATTTGTCATATGTTACATATATGTGACCCTGGACCACAAAACCAGTCATAAGGTTAAATTTTACAAAACTGAGATATATACATCATATGAAAGCTCAATAAATAAGCTTTCTATTGATGATGTATGGTTTGTTAGGATAGGACAATATTTGGCCGAGATACATCTATTTGAAAATCTGGAATCTAAGGGTGCAAAAAAATCAAAATACTGAGAAAATCACCTTTAAAGTTGTCCAAATTAAGTTCTTAACAATGCATATTACTAATCAAAAATTACATTTTGATATATTTATAGTAGGAATTTTACACAAAATCTTCATGGAACATGATCTTTACTTAATTTCCTAATGATTTTTGGCATAAAAGAAAAATCAATAATTTTGACCCATACAATGTATTTTTGGCTATTGCTACAAATATACCCCAGCGACTTAAGACTGGTTTTGTGCTCCAGGGTCATATGTTTTATATACATCTTAAGGGGAGACACTGCAGTCAAAAATGTCAGATTTTTGGGCTTTTTGGTATTTCATAAAGTGTCAGACTAGTGGAAAGAAAGCATCCAAAAGACACTGTTAAGTGTTTCATTTGTAGCACTTTATCTATTTGTCAATAGGTTTCAAAATTCATATTTTTAAAGGCTGTTTTCTCAAAATTATTTTTACTCCTACACTGAGCCATAAATCTCCACTTCAGTAGCACTTACACACACCAAACTTTACATTTTTATTCCTGTCTATATTCTGAAGTTCTGTACAGAGGGATTTGTTCATTTATAATCAGCTTGATTTTTTACAACCTTTTTTTTCTCTCAAAAATGGTAAAAAAAAAAAATACATTTTCTGTTTTTAATTCTGAATTATGGAGTGACAATATGAGATACCCAAAATTCCCTCTGTCAAAACATTTGACTCTAATTAATAATAAAAAATTAAACAAGAGTTTTGAAATTGACTTCATCCAGTGCTTAGTTGTTTTTGCTAGAAATGTATGCAAATTAGCGCATATTTCATTAAATAATGGCTCATTTGCATATTCAAACGTAACATTTTAGAGAACTTGTAATACGCAAAATGTTTGCAATTATCAATGTAATCAATTAATTGGGTTAATTGATTGCATTGATGATTGTAAAAAAAATGTTTTACAAGTTTTCTAAAATGTTAGGTTTAAATATACAAATTAAATATGCATTAAATTTGCTTACATTTCTAGTACAAAAATCTAAACACTGGATGAAGTCAGTTTCAAAATTCTTGTTTAATTTCTTTGACATATTAGAGTCAAATGTTTTACAGAGGGGATTTTGGGTATCATATTGTCACTCCATAATTCAGGAAAAAATTTGAACAGACAATAAATGATTTTTTTTTTTTTTTTTTTTTTTTACAAATAATTGGGGAATAAATCCCTCTGTAGAAACCTTCAGGATATTGACAGGAATATAAAAAATGTAAAGTGTGGTGTGTGTAAGTGCTGCTGAAGTGGAGATTTATGGCTCAGTCTAGTAGAAAAAACTCATTTTGGAAAACAGCCTCTTTAAAAATCTGTATTGTAATTGAAATCTATTGACACAAATAGATAAAGTGCTATAAAAGAAACACTTAACAGTGTCTTTTGGATGCTTTTTGACCACTAGTCTGGAAAAAAAAAAAAAAAACACCAAAAAGCCATAAATCTTAAACTTGAGAGCGAGGTGCATGAAAAAACAGTTTTTGCCTGCAGTGTCTCCAAAAGAAAAATCTTTAGAATTTGTTTAGCTACTGTGGATTGTTTATTTGTGAAACAACAATTAAAAAACAAACAGTAAAGAAATTATTACCATATTGACCCGAATATAAGACAATGTTTTTGTTTTTTGTTTTCCTTTGGAAATACACTATATTGCCAAAAGTATTGGGACATCCCTTCTAATGAACAGGTTTGACTAATTTAGTAATTTCCATAAGTACAAATCTTAATGTTTAAGCATATAATGATAGTCTAGGAAATTGTGTTCTTCTAATTGTATAGACTTTGAAATGTCAATAATAAACCCACAACTATAGGTGGCGCCAAATACGCGTAAAACGAGTGCCAAGAAATATGCAATGTGTTTACAAAAAATCGTATATATGAAATAAGATTTCACTTCTACACTCTTAAAAATAAAGAGAAGAACCCATAGAAGAACGGTTTTTTTTCCTAAATGGTTCCATTAATACTCTTCAACATCTGAAGAACCTCTCTGTTTCACAAAAGGTTTTTCAGATTATAAAAGGTAAGAAAGAGATGGTTCTTTAAAGAACCTTTGACCGAATGGCTCTTCGTGGAACCAAAAATGGTTCTTCTATGGCATCGCTGTGAAGAACCTTTTAAAGCACCTTTATTTTTTAAGAGTGTACAGTACTGGCTACTATGAGATAGATATATAGCCTAATTGTTATATAATTTAGCGTTACCTGTTATTTTTATGATATATCAAAAAGTGTATATTTTTAAATGTGATTTTTTTTCTTAATAAAACATAAGACTTGGTTTTCTAAAAGCCTTTTTCTGAAAGATACATCTTGAAAAATAAGAAATCAGGGTCGGCTTATATTTGGGACAACACGGTATTGTATGTTATTTTAGTTTTACCAAACACGTTTTTTTTTTCTTACTTAGATTTTTTTTGTCTTGTTTCCTGCCAAAATATCTCAAAATTCCTAAATCAAGAAGTAAAAATGATTTTGTTTTCATAAAAAAAAAAACAAGTCAAAATTATGTGAGTTTTTGCTTAAAACAAGCTAAATAATCTGCCAATGGGGAAAGAAAAAATATCTTATTTCAAACAGAAAACAAGATTATTTTTCTTACCCCATTGAAGGATTTTTATTTTTATTTTTTTGCTTCTTTTCAATCAAAAAAAGCACTTACTTTTGACTTTTTTTTTTTTTAAATGTAAGAATTTTTAGATGTTTTGGCTGGAAACAAGACAAAAAAAAAAATCTAAGTAAGAAAAGCATTTTTTCAGTGCAGTTGCTCTACACCAAAAACGAAAAATTTGTGTTTATCTTCCATAATTTTAGCGTGTTAGCTTTTGCTTTTTTAATTATTTGTTTTTACATATTTATGGTAAACATTAAAAAGAGACAATTACATCATTTAAGAATACTTTTATTAACAGTAAAACAAACAAACAAACACTAGTAATCCACAGAAAGGCACAGTATTATACATCATAGATCCAAAGGACTGGCTACTAAAAGCAGTAGACAAACACATGTTAATAGTGACACAGACATGTTTGAGGTGAATCAGAGAGTGTTTCTGAGGATGAGCTGCACACTGAGGTTGGATGGTTCCTCCACCGGCTGCTGAGACAGGTTGTTGGTTTGTGGGATGCTGTCTACAGTACAGCCCTTCACAGGACACACAGAGAAACGAGACAACAGCGGCACGAGAATGGACTTCATCATCACCATTGCAATATGCTTCCCCACACACGAGCGCGGCCCCGATCCGAACGGCTGAAAGAAACGACTCGGCACCTTGATAGAAAGACAAAGACAGGGGTAACACTTCAAATTATCTTTCATTAAAGGAGTAGTTCACTTTAAGAACAAAAAAGTACAGATAATGTACTCACCCCCTTGTCATCCAAGACGTCTTTCTTTCTTCAGTCGTAAAGAAATGGTGTTTTTTGAGGTTAAAAAGTATATAAATTGTGATTTTTTTTATTTATTAATTTTTTTTTTTTAGAAAATAATCTGGGATCATTTAGAGTCCTTTGAAGCTGCATTTAAGCTGCATTTTGGAAGTTCAAACTCAGGGGCACCATAGAAGTCCATTATATGGAGAGAAATCCTGAAATGTTTTCCTCAAAAAACACCATTTCTTTGCAACTGTAGAAAGAAAGACATGAACATCTCGGAGTGGGTGAGAACATTATCTGTACATTTGTGTTCTCAAAGCGAACTAATCCTTTAATAATCATTAACAAACATTATGAGAAAGCCAACCTACTGACCTGACTTAAGCTTCACTGCAAAAAATGCTTTTCTAACTTAGAATTTTTGTCTTGTTTCCAGTCAAAACATCTAAAAATTCTTAAATCAGGAAGGATTTTCTATACAAGGAAAAATATTGTCTTGTTTTCAGAAAAAATAAGTTAAAATGAAGTGAGTTTTTGCTTGAAACAAGCTAAATAATCTGCCAATGGGGTAAGAAAAATAATCTAGTTGTCTGCTTGAAATAAGATTATTTTTCTTATCCCATTGGCAGATTATTTTGCTTGTTTCAAGCAAAAACTGGCTTAATTTTGACTTCTTTTTTCTGAAAACAAGAAAATTGTTTTTACTTGTCTATAAAATTCTTTGGATTTAAGAATTTTTAGATGTTTTGACTGGAAACAAGACAAAAAATCTAAGTAAGAAAAGCATTTTTTGCAGTGTTTTTCTTCTTCTTCTTCTTAGACTAAATATCTGACAGCTACTCCTCCTAGAGCTTTCGAGCTAGAACCATCAAACTCAGACTGATCTCACTTAGTGTGCTCTATCTTTTCAGACTAATTTGATTTATAGTTTTCATAAATTATGAAATGACATAAAAAGATGCACTTTTAGGTTCTGCATTTAATGTCAATCCCTACTATAATACATTTTCTTTTCATTGTAAATATCATGCACAGTTTGCACAAGTACGTTGTTTTCATAATAATAGTCTTTTGAAAAGTACGCTAAAGTGTAAATGTGTGCAAATTTTATAATGCAGACTCACATTCTTTTGGAAGTTGTCCAGACTGAACCGATTCGGTTTGGGGAAGAATTCGGATCTGTGCATCCGACCCACGTTCAGTATGATATTTGTTCCTTTCTTGACTTTGTAGCCCTCGATCACATCATCGTCCAGCGCCCGCCGCATGGTGAAGTCCACGACCGGATGGAAGCGGAGCGACTCGTTGATGAAACTCTCCAGAACATGTAACCTGGACAGATGTGAGTGCTGCAGACTCCCACCAGCTACAAAACACAAAACATGAGAAACAATCACAGCTGAATACCCTTATGAAAAAGAAGTGTGCTATTGGTATACCTCTTTTAAAAATAGGAACGCATACTTTCAGTCTACTTTTTATGTACTTAAAATGATATTTAAGTATACTTGACTTATTCTTAGAAAAATTCTAAGTATATTTGAGCTCTACTTGTGCTCTGAGAATCTGTGTTTTCAGTGTTATACTCGAGGAGATCTATTGAACATCTTCAGAACAGAATTTCCAAAACACAAGTGAAGAAGAAACCGAAACAACAGATGCTTCCACATGTAATCTAACACAATCATCAGACATAAAACAGCATCAAAACCATAGATATGGAAAACTATGTAACGTTATGGAATAAAATGTCCACCCATGAAGAGGAAATAATGACTGTCAAGCTTTGGGCTGTTGATCAACTCCATCTACGATTTCATGAATAGTCTTTTTGTTCAAAATGTTGTTTATTTATTTATTTTTTGTGTTCATAAAAAAAGAATGCATGAAACTAGAATAAAATGTTTTTGTTTACAAGCATGTTTTTGTTTTTTCTTTTGATTTTTTGTTCAGATATTCATATTACAAAATATATACAAATTAATACCTAAATAGGGACATAGTAGTATACTTAAAGTATGATGATAAAGTTCACTTAAAGGATACTTGCAGTATAAAACTACTAAACTAGTAGTTTACTGAGACTATACTTCAAAGTGTACTAAAAATGCATAAAAAAGTATTTAATTTGTAAATTATACATATACCTGTATACATATAAGTTCATTTTTAGTATACTTGCAGTACAAACTGAGAACATGGATGTAAACTAGTTGTGTGCTTAAAGTTTTCTACTGTTATGTGTGGGCCAATTTAGTCCCAAGGAGTTTTGAAATAGTACACTTAAAAATATACTACTAGTACACTGATATTTGTATACTTACTACATAAAGTATACTTAAAATATACTTGAACTTTACTTTACTATACTTAAATACTCAATAAACTTGAAGTATACTTCTTTTTGGTAAGGGTGATTAGTCTAAACATGACAATTCCGTTATTATTTGATCATTTTAATGACATTAAATCATCATGATCTACTTTCATTAAACTTCTTTAAAGGTCTGTCATTGAATGTGCAACAAAATAATCCTAGAACGCTGGCTTGAAATGACATGAGGATCATGAATAAATGATTCCATTAAAGAACAATGGATGAATGTTGTCTCAAACCTAAAACAGTGTCCATTTCCTGCAGGATCTTTAACTCGACGTCTGGATTCTGTTTGAGCAACAGCAACATGAAGAACAGACTGATAGAGAGAGTGTCCGGAGCCGCGATCACCATCTCCAACACACACTGCTGGACGTTTTCAGCACTCAGCTCCCCGTGGCTCTAAACACACACACACACACACACACACACACACACACACACACACACACACACACACACACACACACACACACACACACACACACACACACACACACACACACACACACACACACACACACACACACACACACACACACACACACACACACACACACACACACACACAGGTCAGTCATTCTCATTCATGTTTCTGAGGTGTGTTTGACGTACTGACATGCCACATTCACCTGAGCGAATATCAGTTGTGCTGTGAAGTCAAGCTGGTCCAGTTTTTGTGCACGCGTCAGCTGAACTCTCTTCTGCTCGATCAGAGCGGCGATGGCATCCTGCAACTCCTGACTGAAACACACATATATACACTATATTATAAACTATAAGTATTGGGAGACCCCTTTCTAATGAACTGGTTTGACTACTTTAGTAATTTCCATGAGTTCAAATCTTAATGTTTAAGCATTTAATGAAATTCTAGGGAATTGTGTGCTTCTAATTTTAGGCAACAGCTTTGACAGGACCCTCTTCAATTCTAACATGACAATGCCTCTGTGTATAAGGCAAGGTTCAAAAAGAAATGATTGATTCAGTCAGCGTGGAAGAACTTGACTGGTCTGGAGAAAGCAAAGTCCTAATCCCAGCTGAACACCTCTGGAGTGACTTTAAATGCAGACCTTGAGCCAAAAACTTATCACCAAACACCAATGACTTCTACATATGGGCTAAAATTGTGGCAACAGGAATTGAAACGTAATTCATGTATTTCAAGATTGCATTTCCATCTCTTGCAGCAGTTTTGGAAGTGTCTAAAATGACTGTATTCATATGTACAAGTCATTGGTGTTTGGTGATGAGTTTTTGGCTCAAGGTCTGCATTTAAAGTCACTCCAGAGGTGTTCAGCTGAGATTAGGAGTTTGCTTTCTGCAGACCGGTCAAGTTCTTCCATCCTGACTGAATAAATTTTTTTTTTTAACCTTGCCTTATACACAAAGGTATCGTCATGTTAGAATAGAAATGGGTTCTGTCCAAACTGTCGCTATTAAATTAGAAGCACACAATTCCTTTGAATAACTTTATATGCTTAAACATTAAGATTTGTACTCATGGAAATTACTAAAGTAGTCAAACATGTTCATTATAAGGGGTGTCCCATTACCCCTAATATATATATATATATATATACATACACACACACACACACACACACACACACACACACACACACACTAGGGCTGTCAGTCAATAATTTTTTTTAAATATAATTAATCACATATTAATTAAAAAATTAATTTGACTCTGAAAATACCCACAAAAGATTATTTTAAAGCTATTTTGTGTTAAATGAGAAAGTAGCAAGTAGACATTACAAATTGTAGATTTAGAAAGAAATACCAACAGTCTTCAAAATACTTTCTTTTATCTTCCACAAAAGAAAGGTTTGAAAGAACATGAGGGTGAGTAAATGATGTTTTTTTTTTGTTTTTTTGGTGAACTATCCCTTTAATTTTATTGTTATTATTATTATTTTTTTATGAAATACTCAAATTAAGAAACTAAATCTGCCAGCAGGTGGCCAGTAAATGTCTTAAGACGCACAGCAATTCTGCTACGGGTTCAAAGGTAATATGTTCTCTGCGAAATTGAACAAAAACACATAATATAATGTTTAAAATATAACACAATATCAACTTCGTATTTACTGAGCTGCTGTATAGAATCACATTTTTGCACCAAAATCTTGAATTTTAGGGCATAACTGCATTTATGGAGTTGTTGCCCTGTGTCATATTTGTCAACAGGCAACTGTATGAAATATAAGATTATGTAAAAGTCTGGGGGCGTGTTAACTGTGTTAAAATATTTTAATCGTGTTATTTTTTCAGAACTAATTATTTAAGTTAACGTGTTAAACTGACAGCCCCTAATACACTGCAAAAAATGCTTTTCTTACTTAGATTTTTTGTCTTGTTTCCAGCCAAAATATCTACAAATTCTTAAATCAAGAAGGATTTTCTAGCTCAGTAAAAAAAAATCTTGTTTTCAGAAAGAACAAGTGAAAATTAAGTGAGTTTTTGGTTAGAACAAGCAAAAAAATCTGCCAATGGGGTAAGAAAAAAAATCTTATTTCAAACAGAAAACAAGATTCTATTTCTTAACCCATTGGCAGATTATTTATCTTGTTTCAAAGCAAAACAAACTTAATTTTTGACTTGTTTTTTCTGGAAATAAGACTTAAGAATTGATTTAAGAATTTATATATATTTTGGTTGGAAACAAGACAAAAAACCTAAGTAAGAAAAGCATTTTTTTCTCAGTGCATATACTTTTCAAAGCCTTTACAAACATTCATACATGTCCAAATCAACATCTCACGAACTCACGCATCTCTCTTGTGCTTCCTGCACAGCCGCTCCAATCTGAAGTACACATCAGGTTTGATTAATACTGTCTGCCAGGTGTCAAAATATTTATGAATCTTCTGAAGCAGATCATGCTCTACAACACAGCATTTACAAATGCAATGAATATTCAGTGTATATTAGAAACTACAATTGCAATATTAAACATGATCACAAACAAAATAGAGAACATCAGCCATGCTCTTAAGCACATTATTTAGGAATGCATAATGCCAGTACGCATATTACGGTAAGATTTATTACATTAAACTGATTATTAAAGTGTCTATACTCTTTTAGTATGTGTTAATCTAAGTGTTTTTCAGAACTGACCATTGAAAGGGACTCCCAGAAACAGTCTGTTGGAAATGTCCACCACAATGGACCGCAGTAAGTTGAGGATGTCCAACTGTCCTCGAGCATCCGTCAGGTGAGACAGATCATCCAGGTGTGTGTTTGTGGAAGTGATGCAAACCTCCAAAGTTCTCTGAAGCCCTGGACCTGTCAGAGCTGATGCACACACACACACAGCCACATGCAGTTTGAATCAGCCTGTTCTCCTTCAATACATAACATGCATATTATAAAAAGCATGCCCACCTTTAGCATAAAAGGTGCGGATTTTCTTCCAGAGTGCCACATTTGAGTTGAATATGATGCCCTGTTCATGCATCCCGATGCACTGCAGACCTAGTTTGCTCCCAAAGCGTGAGGTGTACAGAGATCTCTTCAACACATGATACACAGCAGATGACCTGAGACACAAAGCATATTAAGAAACTCACGCCACGTTTGGATTCATTTATACAGGAACGTTATATGATATGATGATGCTGATGGATATGATGGTGCTGATATATTCTGCTGATATAACTTTTAGGAAAAAAGGCACCGTTAATTGTTTTTTTTTTTAATGATTGTAGCACACTTCAAATCTTAAAAGTATGTTAAGAAATAATAAATAAATAAATGTATTTGTAGAGCACTTTTCATACATAAATGCAACTCAAAGTGCTTCACAGGCATAAAACAAATATAAAAAAGCTGAAAAAAAAAACAGAAAAGTAAACAAGTATAGGCAAATGAAAATGAAGTCAAACATGCAAAATTGATAATAACAATAATTGTCAAGTAATAATACTCTTTTAAAAAGAATGCTAAAGTGTAAATGTGTGCATGTCAGGACTTACCTGCTCAAGATGAGAGTTTCCTCTCCATTGATCCAGACCCGCACGATGTCTCCGTATTTGCTGTTGTAGTAGTTGCTGGCAGTGCCGATCCCAGACCAGATGAACCGACAGTAAGACAGAACTGGACCCAGACCCAGGAGGAAACAAGGACCTGAATCAAACACATTGCAACATTGCAATAACTGACATGTTCAACTCATAACTACAACTCTAAATAAGCTCAATTCAAGCTGCATTCTCCTAACTATTATTTGTGGAGGTGTTATGGCAAGCCGTTTTAGCCTAAAGTGTTTCTCATCTCATTTCAATTGCAGTTTTACTAGTAACAATTAAATTATAGAGCTCTATAATTAAATTCTTACTAGTAACAATGATAATTAGAAAGCTCTCTAATTCAATTATTACTAGTAACAATTCCAGTTAGAGAGCTCTACAAATTGAATTTTTACTAGTCATATGTCTCCATTGACTTCCATTCATTTTTAATTACAGAGCTCTACAATTGATTTCTTACTAGTAAAAAAACACATTAAAGATATGTTTAATTGCAGAGCTCTGTAATTGAATTAGAGAGCTCTCTAAATAGAATTCTTACTAGTAACATCTGAATTAGAGAGCTCTCTAAATAGAATTCTTACTAGTAATATCTGAATTAGAGAGCTCTCTAAATAGAATTCTTATTAGTAACAATCTCTAAATGGAATTCTTACTAGTAACAATCTCTAAATAGAATTCTTACTAGTAACATTCTCTAAATAGAATTCTTACTAGTAATATCTGAATTAGAGAGCTCTCTAAATAGAATTCTTACTAGTAACATTCTCTAAATAGAATTCTTACTAGTAATATCTGAATTAGAGAGCTCTCTAAATAGAATTCTTATTAGTAATATCTGAATTAGAGAGCTCTCTAAATAGAATTCTTATTAGTAACATTCTCTAAATAGAATTCTTACTAGTAATATCTGAATTAGAGAGCTCTCTAAATAGAATTCTTACTAGTAACATTCTCTAAATAGAATTCTTACTAGTAATATCTGAATTAGAGAGCTCTCTAAATAGAATTCTTATTAGTAATATCTGAATTAGAGAGCTCTCTAAATAGAATTCTTACTAGTAACAATCTCTAAATAGAATTCTTACTAGTAACATTCTCTAAATAGAATTCTTACTAGTAATATCTGAATTAGAGAGCTCTCTAAATAGAATTCTTACTAGTAACAATCTCTAAATAGAATTCTTACTAGTAACAATCTCTAAATAGAATTCTTACTAGAAATATCTGAATTAGAGAGCTCTCTAAATAGAATTCTTACTAATAACATTCTCTAAATAGAATTCTTACTAGTAATATCTGAATTAGAGAGCTCTCTAAATAGAATTCTTACTAATAACATTCTCTAAATAGAATTCTTACTAGTAACATCTGAATTAGAGAGCTCTCTAAATAGAATTCTTATTAGTAACATTCTCTAAATAGAATTCTTACTAGTAACATCTGAATTAGAGAGCTCTCTAAATAGAATTCTTACTAGTAATATCTGAATTAGAGAGCTCTCTAAATAGAATTCTTATTAGTAACAATCTCTAAATGGAATTCTTACTAGTAACAATCTCTAAATAGAATTCTTACTAGTAACATTCTCTAAATAGAATTCTTACTAGTAATATCTGAATTAGAGAGCTCTCTAAATAGAATTCTTATTAGTAACATTCTCTAAATAGAATTCTTACTAGTAACATCTGAATTAGAGAGCTCTCTAAATAGAATTCTTACTAGTAACATTCTCTAAATAGAATTCTTACTAGTAATATCTGAATTAGAGAGCTCTCTAAATAGAATTCTTATTAGTAACAATCTCTAAATGGAATTCTTACTAGTAACAATCTCTAAATAGAATTCTTATTAGTAACAATCTCTAAATGGAATTCTTACTAGTAACATTCTCTAAATAGAATTCTTACTAGTAATATCTGAATTAGAGAGCTCTCTAAATAGAATTCTTACAAGTAGAAACTGCATTTGAGTGCTCTCTAAATAATCTTACTAGTAACAACTGAATTAGAGAGCTTTCTAATTGGAATTGTTACTAGTAATAATTCTATTGTAGAGCTCTCTAATTCAATTGTTATTAGTGAACATTCTGTTGTAGAGCTCTGTAATTAAACATGAATGAAAGTCAACGGAAACATATGACTAGTAAAAATTTGTTTGTAGAGCTCTCTAATTGGAATTGTTACTAGTAGAAATTGAATTAGAGAGCTGTTTATTTGGCATTGTTACTAGTAAAAATGCAATTACGAGTAATGCTTAGTATATTTTAGGCTAAATTGGCTTGCCATACAGGTGTTTGTTACAGTCATTTTACTTTGTTTATTTAGTTATCCAATCAGAATCTAGACCATAAATATACATGTGACCATACTATCTAGCCGAAATGTAGATAACACAGTCACTAACAAAAGATAAAAAGGCAAAACACCACATGACCATCATTTGATAAAGAAAATGCTGTGATGTTTCTAAAAACCACAAAACAAATATAGCACAACAAACCATACCGACCCGGCACACGGTCTTTCTCTGGCCGATGGTGTCTGATGGCCAGCAGCAGGCAGAGTAAGAGCAGCAGTAGTGTGGCTGTGGCTCCACACATGTTGTCCTGGGCAGCTTCAGTGCTGTTATGAGCCCCTTGAATCAGAAGATCCACCGCAACCTCGCCAAGATGCACCGGCTTCATTCCGCAGGACTGGTGAAGTTTGCCTGACATAGGAACAGATTGAGATTCACAGTTTCTTCAAGTCTGAAGCATCAGCTCTGCAGACGTACACTTTTATATGTGAGTGGTTGCACGGGATTGGATCAGGATAAAATAAAAGTCAAAATAAAAACTCAGCGTAACCTTGCGTGCTCCTCGTGTCCTTCAGCATCAGTTTCCAAAACATTATCACGACACTCCAACTGTGCTAAACTCTTCATTAAGACTTTTTTATAAAGACATCAAAGATTTCAGGATATATGAGCCATCTGCAGCACAACCTTGAGTCATTCCACAGCCGCTCCTGCTCAAACTAAAGGCCTTCAGACTTCACCCCTCACCACTGCAGCCTGTTGAGAAGCATTATTATGTTGGCATGAGAATTTAAACTCCCAGAATCCCTTGAGTCTCAATCAAGCTTCCCTTCTATCAACTATTTCTAATCCAATCAAACTTCCATTCTATCTAATATTTATCATCTATTTAACTACCTAGCTTAGCCTAGCAACTACAACCATGCTAGTAACCTGCTAGTAGCTTGCTAATCATGTTAGAAACATGCTAGTAACTTGTCAGTCATGCTAATATGCTAGTAGCTTGCTAATCATGCTAGAAACATGCTAGTTACTTGTCAGTCATGCTAATCATGCTAGAAATGTGCTAATCATGCTAACATGCTAGTAGCTTGCTAATCATGCTAGAAACATGCTAGTAACTTCTCAGTCATGCCAGTAACTTGCTAATCATGCTACAAACATGCTAACATGCTAATAGCTTGCTAATCATGCTAGAAACATGCTAGTAACTTGTCAGTCATGCTAATATGCTAGTAACTTGCTAATCATGTTGGAAACATGCTAATCATGCTAACATTCTAGTAGCTTGCTAATCATGCTAGAAACATGCTAGTAACTTGTCAGTCATGCTAATATGCTAATAACTTGCTAATCATGCTAGAAACATGCTAATCATGCTAACATGCTAGTAGCTTGCTAATCATGCTAGAAACATGTTAATCATGCTAACATGCTAGCAACTTGCTAATCATGCTAGAAACATGCTAGTAACTTGCTAATCATGCTAGAAACATGCTAATCATGCTAACATGCTAGTAGCTTGCTAATCATGCTAGAAACATGCTAGTAACTTGCTAATCATGCTAGAAACATGTTAATCATGCTAACATGCTAGTAACTTGCTAATCATGCTAGAAACATGCTAATCATGCAAACATGCAAGTAGATTGCTAATCATGCAAGAAACATGCTAGTAACATGTCAGTCATGCTAAAATCATGCCAGTAACTTGTTAATCATGCTAGAAACATGCTAGTAACTTGCTAATCATGCTAGAAAAATGCTAATCATTCTAACATGCTAGTAGCTTGCTAATCATGCTAGAAACATGCTAGTAACTTGCTAATCATGCTAGAAACATGTTAATCATGTTAACATGCTAGTAACTTGTTAATCATGCTAGAAACATGCTAATCATGCTAACATGCAAGTAGATTGCTAATCATGCAAGAAACATGCTAGTAACATGTCAGTCATGCTAAAATCATGCTAGTAGCTTGCTAATCATACTAGAAATATGCTAGTAACTTGTCAGTCATGCTAATATGCTAGTGGCTTGCTAATCATACTAGAAACATGCTAGTAACTTGTCAGTCATGCTAATATGCTAGTAACTTGTTAATCATGCTAGAAACATGCTAGTAACTTGTCAGTCATGCTAATATGCTAGTAACTTGTTAATCATGCTAACATGCTAGTAGCTTGCTAATCCTGCTAGAAACATGCTAACATGCTAGTAGCTTGCTAATCATGCTAGAAACATGCTAGTTACTTGTCAGTCATGTTAATATGCTAGTAACTTGTTAATCATGCTAATATGCTAGTAGCTTGCTAATCATGCTAGAAACATGCTAGTAACTTGTCAGTCATGCTAATATGCTAATAACTTGCTAATCATGCTAGAAATATGCTAGTAACTTGTCAGTCATGCTAATATGCTAGTAGCTTGCTAATCATGCTAGAAACATGTTAGTAACTTGTCAGTCATGCTAATATGCTAGTAGCTTGCTAATCATGCTAGAAACATGCTAGTAACTTGTCAGTCATGCTAATATGCTAGTAACTTGCTAATCATTCTAGAAACATGCTAGTAACTTGTCAGTCATGCTAATATGCTAGTAACTTGCTAATCATGCTAGAAACATGGTAATCATGCTAATATGCTAGTAACTTGCTAATCATGCTAACATGCTAGTAGCTTGCTAATCATGCTAGAAACATGGTAACATGCTAGTAGCTTGCTAATCATGCTAGAAACATGCTAGTTACTTGTCAGTCATGTTAATATGCTAGTAACTTGCTAATCATGCTAATATGCTAGTAACTTGCTAATCATGCTAGAAACATGGTAATCATGCTAACATGCTAGTAGCTTGCTAATCATGCTAGAAACATGCTAGTAAGTTGTCAGTCATGCTAATGTCATGCCAGTAACGAGCTGATCATGCTAGAAACATGCTAGCAACTTGCTAATCATGCTAGAAATGTTCTAATGACATGCTAGTAACTTGCTAATCATGCTAGAAACATATTAAACATGCTAGAAAAAATGTTAGAATCATGCTAGCTACATTCTAATCATGCTATCAACATGCTAATCATCTAATCTATCTATATAAAGTCTGTGTAAACTTTTACAGCTGCTTTAGATTTTCAAGCTAGGCTTTCTCAAGCCAACCCTAAAGTTTTTTATCTAGTTAATTATTATTTTATTATCAACTTTCTTATTCAGTCCTAAAGCATTAAACTTATTTAGATATTTTACGGTTTTCACCATTCAATTTAAAACAAAAACAAATTGTTACAATGAACACAAAAGCCATTTTGTGTCTCCAGTTTGCCCTCTTTGTGTGTGTCTATCAGATGCAGAGACGTTGTGAATTCACTGAACGCCCACTTTCTTTGCTTAAGAATTTATGGAAATAAGCTGACATCTTTTGCATGCAGCTTTCTGGCATTTTCTGTGTAAAGGGAGGACGCCTCATAGTCCATGTGCCAGTAGGTGAATGTGTGCGATGCCTTAATTTCACACATTCAATCTCTCACATTGAACATCCCACCGATGCAACTTTCTCCATCTGCTGTATTAACTCAATTTTCCTCACTTTGATTCTTAGTTATGATGTAGAAAAATGGAACACGGGTCAATATTGTATGCCAGCAGCTTAATGGTTAAACACCCGAGGATTTAACTAGATGTCGTTGGGTAAAGGCCCAAAGGGGGTTATTTGAACCAATGTAATCTTGAGCAAAATGTTTAACTTGAGGATACTCAGGGAGACTGAAACTGTAATGTTAGTATGCATTACAGTACCTTAAATAAGAAATCATAATGAACCTACATAACTGTGTGAAAAAAAGCCTTCACCGAAGCAAAACTGGATTTGATCATGTTTAAGGGCTTGCTGGAGTGTATTCAACATATTTTTTGCTCATTTACTTCATTATTTATAACTGATATTCATTAGTTTCATTGACTTGTGTTGTTTATTGAGTTATATGAGCACATGGAGGTGTAAGGGGTTATTTTCTTGGATGTCAGAATCTCAGGGTGGTCTTAAAGGTTTTGAGCCTCTCATAAAGAAGTCGACCTTTTGAACACGCAGCAACATGGAATGTCTTTCTCGGAAAGAAACAAGTAATCTTTAATTCATGGGAGAACAGAGTGTCCCTCTGCACATTGAAAGCCACGTCACTTACACAATATGTCGTCATTTCAATAAGGCCTTTGTGGTCCTTGAGTTTCACAATTCTTTGCAAAAAAAGTTGTTTATTCCCTTTAGAAAATCTGTGGGCAGGAAGCCACAAGGAAGGGAATTGTGGCTACTGTCAACCATAAATTTACAGGTCATTTACACTGATATTGCAAGCTGCTGCTTTCTCACAAAGACAGCCAAGGAAGTGCTAATATTGCGTTTGCAGATAAATGCATTTGTGATAAATATTAATGACAAAACTACAGGTTCTTTTTTTAATGATTAGGTCCATCCACTGAATTACTTTGGCAGCTCATCATCGTACATCTAGCATCCTGAGGAGAGTGTGTGTTGATGTCTCTGACGGTTGTGATCAGCTCAGCGAAAGCAATGCTAGCCGTACGGCTGTTGTGGGAAGACACTTGTTCGGTTTCTCATGGGGAGTGCCAAGCAACAGAGAATAACAGCAATGTTTGATACAACGCACAGGGAGAGAAGCCAAACCACTTCCCTTTACTGAACACAGTCCAATGTCCACTCAACTGACCTCTCTGAAGTCTGAGAGCCTGTTTTATAAAAATCTTGCATATATAGTGCACTGTTTAATAATTGCTTTTCATATACAATGTGATTTTATTGAAAAGACAATATTAGATAAGGCCATTCTATTGCAAGTAAAGTTTGGTATTCCACAGGGTTCGGTTTTAGGACCTTTATAATTCATTTTGCACATGCTGTCTTTAGGTGATATTACTAGGAAACTTGCCATTAGATTTCCTTAGTATACAGATTACATTCAGCTTTATATTTTAGTATCAACATAGTGGGTTGTGTTAAGGGGAGACACTGCAGGCAAAAACACTTTTTTTAATGCACCTGAAAAACAAGTGTTTTTTCAGAAAAGTGAAAAGACACTGTTAAGTGTTTCTTTTATCTATTTGTTTCAATAGATTTCAGTTACAATACATATTTTTGAAGGCTGTTTTCTTAAAATGAGTTTTTTCTTCTACACTGAGCCATAAATCTCCACTTCAGTAGCACTTACACACACCAAACTTGACATTTTTATTCTTGTCTATATCCTGAAGATTTTTACAGACGGTTTTTTTTTTTACAACATTTTATTACCCAAAAACTGTAAAAAATAAATAAAATAAAAATAAGTTTTCTGCCTGTTCTAAGTATTTTCTGAATTATGGAGAGACAAAATGAGATACCCAAAATCCCCTCTGTAAAAACATTTGACTCTAATATGTCAAAAAAACAAGAGTTTTGAAACTGACTTTTTTACTAGAAATGTATGCAAATTGGCACATTTTTCATTAAATAATGCCTCATTTGCATATTTAAACCTAAAATTTTATAAAACTTGTAATACAAAAAATGTTTGCAATTTATCAATGTAATCAATCAACTGAGTAAGGTGATAACTATTAGTTAATTTTTTTACCCTATTCACCTGCAGTGTCTTGTGCTAAGGGCATTAAAAACAGTACTTCTTTCTGATTAATTCCAATTGAAATCATTTACTGGTTATGTGTCAAGTTGGATATCAGTTATATCAGCTCTTCAGTGTCTGTGAAGGGAGTTAGTGAACTTGACTGACCTCAGAAATTTGAGCTTTAAACAAGATTAAAATGAAAGTCAGTTCTACTATAGCTATACTGGAACATTAAAACAAATTCTTCAGTCCCTCACTTAATTTTGGAGATGCTGAAACAATTATACATGCTTTTATAACCTCCAGGTTGGATTATAGTAACTCCTTATATGGCGGCTTACCTGCCAAAGCTATTAATCGCCTCCAAATGGTACAAAACGCGGCAGCTCGAGCTCGAGCTTCCTGTATCCAAACGTATTCAGTTCAAACTCTTAGTCTTAGTTTATAAGGCCTGTCATAGACTCGCACCTCAATATCTAGCCGAGTTAGTGCAACCATAAATTCCGGCACAGACTCTCAGATCTAGCAATGATAATTTGCTTGCTGTGCCCAAGTATAAACTCTCTACAGTGGGTGGTAAGGCTTTTTCTGTATTATTCCATAAGCTATGGAATAAGCTGCCCCATAATATTCGGGCTGCCTCCTCTTTCCAGATCTTTAAATCTCAGCTTAAAACTCATCTATACACTACATCTAAATAACTATTTTTTTCTCGCTGCTTCTCTTTTCCCATTTTCTGTCTGTATGTCTCAGGACTATTTTCTTGACATAATTGATGTTCATCATATAATTGCTTGACTTTCTGCTGTTGATTATCTATAGTTCCTTGTTGTCAACACTTGCTTGTCTGAATGTCCCCTCTGCTTTTCTGATGTATCTTGTTTGCCAGTTGCTTGTATTATTTGTTTTTTGCTTGTATTATTTTGTAAAAGTGACCTTGGGTTCTTGAAAGGCGCTATAAAAATTAAATATATTATTATTATTATATAAACATTACTTTTAACAATATTGTACTTCTCCCAGTTGAATTAACTGATCGTTGCTTTTTATGTAAAGTAAAACGTGTTACTTTGTCATTTTTAAGTATTCTGATGCATCATTTAGTTTTCACCAGACAAAAGCTGATTGTTTTGTATTGTAACGTGCATTACATCTCTCTCTCTTTCAACTTGCTCCTTTTTATCAGGGAGTTGCCACAGTGGAGTGATCCGCACAGCTGATTTGGCACGTGTTTTACGCCGGATGACCTTTCTGCCACAACTCGTGCAACCTTTAATACAGTAAACACTCTTTAAAGGGTTTGAGTCGATTAACGAGCAGTTGTCAACCAAAGTATTGCAGAAAGTAAATTACAATACTCTTGATAAAGAATTTGGCTGGCCTTAAAAAAACCTGAGCTAAAAACAGATTTATAGTTAAAGACAATTAACTTCACAAGACTTTTAGCAACTGTTTATCAGTAATGTAAAAGTAATGGATTACAATATTAAGTTACTCTCTAAAAAAGTAGCTAATTACGTTAGTTACTTTTTATGGAAAGTAATGTGTTACGTTACTTTTTAAATCTGGGCAGGGCTTGCTTGTTTGTTTTTAATATGAAAAGTTATATTTTTGTTAAATGTAAAAGCCTTTTACACCAAAAGGCTTAGAGAAAAGTACATTGACGTCTGTACAGTAGACCGCAGAAGAACAAAAGTCAACTCTTCAGCAATAAAAAAAGGAAAACAAATGTTAAATTATCTTGAGTAATTTCTGCTTATTAGTATGGATGAATTGGATCATCGAAGGTCGGCAGCAAAGACATCAGTTAATAAAATGGGATTTAATACATAAAGGATATTTGTATTATTTAACATATTTAATTATTGCAGGTTTGCGTTGAATTTCAGTGTTTTTATTAATTTTGAAGAATACTGTATCTGTTTTTGTAGTGAGTGAGATGAATTAATGCATGTTCACATTTATTCTAGAACTAAAGTAACATCTTACTCACAATTTCTCTCAACATTGAGACAGGAGAGCTTTTAGTCAATAAATGGGGGAAAAGTAACTGGCAATACTTATTTGAAAAAGTAACTCAGATATTTTCATTTCAAATAAAAAGTAATGCGTTACTTTACTAGTTACTTGGAAAAAGTAATATCATTACACTGTTTATCAGTGACATTGTACCCAAATAACTACTTGAAGGAATGACAGAAAAGAAAACCTGACTGAACCGATATGACCTCCACACTCCTCTAAGCATAAGCACATACTCAGCACACGCTCTACCCAGCTTGGATACCTTGTTTCTTGTTTGCGTGATCACACAAACTCAACCAAGGAGCTTGTAGCTAAGCTTGTATGTTTTATCTGGCAATGACCTACAGCTGCAGGGCAAAGGACCACGAAACACAACCAACTCCACAGCTTCACACAGCAGTGCACCAACATTTATCAGAAGGAGTTCATCTTTTTTTTAAATGCACAAATCCTCTGGTTGCGCACGACAGGATTATATTAATTTGTTAAATTATTATTGTACAGCCAGTACTAGCACTGCGTGCCATTTCCGATTGTAACGAGTGCGGACGTATTACACATTCATTATATAAGCACAGAAAGTGAAAACCGAGCGAGGTGCTAACCGATATCAGATCAAAACCCGAATTAAAACTACAGAAGTGGGTCATGTCGCGTGATATGGGCGCTGTAAGAATTGCATGTCAGGCCTTTAACTCCACAACCAGCCTCAGTTCCCTCAAGGGTCTTGGCTCCTTTAGCCACTGACATTTACTCACTCTGACAAGTTCGTAAAATCACCTTGGAGCTGAATAAGTTTTTTTTGTCTGTATTGTTCCATTGACTCAGATATGTTTAGCACATATTCTGGTGTTGCACCAAGACAGCTAATGAAATATATATAAAAAACACATGTTTGCTGATACACTACATTGCCAAAAGTATTGAACAGGTTCTAATGAACAGGTTTGACTACTTTAGTCTTTCCATGAGTACAAATCTTAATGTTTAAGCATATGGTGATATTCTAGGGGATTGTGTGCTTCTAATTTTACAGCAACGTTTTTTTTACAGGACTCTTTGTGTATAAGCCAAGGTTAAAAAAGAAATTATTGATTCAGTCAGTGTGGAAGAACTTGACCGGTCTGTATAAAGCCAAGTCCTAATCTCAGCTGAACACCTCTGGAGTGACTTTAAATGCAGACCTTGAGCCCAAAACTCATCACCAAACACCAATGACTTGTACATACACTATATTGACACCCCCTTCTTTAGAACAGAAAAAGGCACTTCCAAAACTAGAAACAGCAAAAGATGAAAACAATTCATGTATTTATAAATTGCATTTCAATCTCTGTTGCAGCAGTTTTGGAAGTGTCTAAAATGACTGTATTCATATGTGCAAGTCATTGGTGTTTGGTGATGGGATTTTGGCTCAAGGTCTGCATTTAAAGTCACTCCAGAGGTGTTCAATTGATATTAGGACTTTCTGCAGACCAGTCAAGTTCTTCCAAACTGACTGAATCAATAATTTCTTTTTGAACCTTGCATTATACACAGATACATTGTCATGTTAGAATAGAAAAGGGTTCTGTCAACGCTGTTGCTATCAAATTAGAAGAACACAATTCCTTAGAATATCATTATATGCTTAAACAAGAATTTGTACCCATGGAGATGTCTACAGTAGTCAAACCTGTACATTGAACTGGGGTGTCACAATATAGTGTCTTAGAACTGAAACCTCACTGTGTCTCTCAGCATGACTAGTTTTCTTCCACATGATTGGCTGTTGGTGTGGATGTGGATTATGCTGGTCGGCCCACGGTCACGCTGAAGAATGGGCTCGACTGCATATAAATCAGGTGACTGCACAAGTGGGGAGTTCATCTCCAGCGCATCAGCCCTCAGTCGCACACAGACTCGACTCCAAACAAGGACCTCAATTGTCTTCTCGCATCCAGAGACTGTCCTTTTTCAGCGTAATATTCTAGACTTTTATTATTCAGTCTTACTTTTGAAAGTGTGGCTTTGTAAGTCACACTTTGCAGTTTTTTGATTTTCCGAATTGAAGTCAGAATGCTGGATCCGTTGGCTGAGATGAGAAGAACCGGAGGCTTTCGGCAGTGTGGTGGCCAGTTGTCCTGGCAGGTGCGTTTGATCTTTTACAGCGTCTGCGTGCTGACGGTAATCAACTGTGCCGGCCTGGTTCTGCTGCTGGTTCAACAGAGAGAGCTGCGGGCTCATCTGACAGAGGTGGAGAGGCAGATGGTGGAGATCTCTCAGAGCTCTGTGGTGGAGTTCATGGCTCAGGTGAGCGAAGATGAGGAAGAGTATCAGTACCCAAGAAACAGACGCAGACGGCAGCATCGAGGGACACGACCCTTTGATGAGCGCGAGGGGAGTGTGGGAGAGGAAGTCTTGGGAGACATCCAGTATCGGTATCCGAAGACGCAGACACATGGGCCACTTTACCAGCACAAAACAGAAGAGCAGGATGGAATGATGACCATGATGACATACTCCATGGTGCCAGTAAGAAACTTTAAGCAGATTACATGTTTCATTTCAATTCTACACAGCAAACTGTGAATAAAATGTGACCCTGGACCACAAAACCAGTCTTAAGTCGCTGGGTTGTATTTGTAGCAATAGCCAAAAATACATTGCATGGGTCAAAATTATTGATTTTTCTTTTATGCCAAAAATCATTAAGAAATTAAGTAAAGTTCATGTTCAATGAAGATTTTTGTAAAATTCCTACTGTAAACATATCAAAATGTAATTTTTGATTTGTAATATGCATTGTTAAGAACCTAATTTGGACAACTTTAAAGGTGATTTTCTCAGTCTTTTAGATTTTTTTGCATCCTCAGATTTCTGATTTCAAATAGATGTATCTCAGTCAAACATTGTCCTATCCTAACAAACTATACATCAATAGAAAGCTTATTTATTGAGCTTTTATGTGATGTATAAATCTCAGTTTTGTCAAATTTAACCTTATGACTGGTTTTGTGGTCCAGGGTCACAAATGTGACCCTGGACCACAAAACCAGTCTTAAGTAGCACTAGTCAAATGTTTAGGTCAAAATGATACAGTTTTCTTTTATGCCAAAAATTATTAGGATATTAAGTAACAATCATGTTTCATGAAGATATTTTGTTCGTTTCCTAACGTAAATATATCAAAACTTAATTTTTGATTAGTAATATGCATCGCTAAGAACTTTATTTAGACGACTTTAAAGGTGATTTTCTCAATATTTTGATTTTTTTTTACACCCTCAGATTACAGATATTCAAATAGTTGTGTCTTGGCCAAAGATCATATGATGTTCAAATCTCAGTTTCGAAAAATTGACCCTTATGACTGATTTTGTGGTCCAAGGTCACAAATGTGTATTGTATCAACAGTCTATTTCTCCCAGATGGCTTTTGAGGGGGAAAAAAAAAGTTTTAATTATGGACTGTTATTTAATTGTTTTATGAGTTTTTTAGATGTCAGTCATTCATTTTCAAAAACAGTATGGCGCTCATTCAGCTCCGGAAGAAAAATACAAAGTAGATAACCTGATGATAGCTATATGGAGTGATATACCTAATAATAGAGCATTTTTCTTTAACTGTATCCAGGTAAACTGTCTGAATTACCTGATGGAAATGTTTCTTATGACAAATAAAAATTACTGTTATTATTGGGGAAAGTTACTTTTAAAAGTAATGCATTACAATATTGCGTTACTCCCTAAAAAAGTAACTAGTTACGTTACTTTGTTACTTTTTATGCTAATGCGTTACATTACCTTTGTGTAACTTTTAAAATCTGGGCAGGGCTAGCTTGTTTGTTTTTAAAATAAAACGTTTGATTTTTAGCAAATGCAAAAGCCCTCTCACACCAAAAAAGTGAAGGAAAAGTAAATTCACATCTGTACAGTCGAACTGTAGGAGCAGGAAGTTCAACACTCTTCGGCAAAGAGAAAAATGAAGCACAAATGTTAGTTCATCTAAAGTAAGTTTTGCTTATTAGTATGGTTGAATTGGATTAACCAAGGTCAGCAGCAAAGACATTGGTTAATAAAATGTCCATAAAAATGTCTGTAAACTACATTATCTGTCAGACATTTCTAATCCTAAACCACAAGAGAATGCAATGCGTAATACAAAATATGGGTAATAAAACTAAATATGAAATTATTTTCTATTATCTAGATAATTTGTTTACTTACAAACAAAAAAATTGGTCATTTTGTTCTAGTGGTTACATAATCTGACTGTAAAGACCTGACTACAAATTTATGTTTCAGGTTAAAATTCTTCTGGACATTTGCAACAGTACTAAAGGAGTCTGTCTGATTGGTGAGTATTGCGATCTATTGGATTATTTTGTGCATTTTTACAATTTCCTATCTCCTGAATTTAATGTCTTCAAGTTTACAGTTTGGTTTAATTTTGGCTTTTACAGGGCCGCCAGGACCACCGGGAATTCCAGGTAGGAAACAAATGATTCTAATGTTGTTTATAGGTTACATTCTTTAAACACTATTACTTTTTACTTCGAAATGTCATGTTTTCTTGCCATTTTGTTGTACATAATTGTTTTTCAGTGTAGCATTCCAAATAATATGTTACTCTAATAATCTTACTTTATGGAATTCCAGGTTTGCCGGGTGTGGACGGTATGCCGGGATATAACGGAACAGATGGAATTCCAGGGTTGCCCGGAGCACATGGAAAACGAGGAAAAAGAGGTCAGCTACTGTAACATAGAAAATCCATCCATCATGCACATGAATGAATACTGACAAAAAGGTCTTCTGAAAGAAAATGTCCTCCTTTCAAACCTCTTCTCGAAAATTCAGCTGTTTCTATGGCTTTCATCCTCCACTAAGGAAGAGGAGAGGGGGATTTTATCCTGCTTTAGCCACACAGCAGGATTCAAAGAGACACGGAGATCTCCCACTGAATAAAGCAGGACTCATGATAAGAGCTGACTGACTGCTCTGTTCTGAGAGCCCACAGACATTCTAGAAGTGTCATTCAGCAAATCAATTACGAAGAAACTGAATGGAATTCTTTGTACTGCAAAACACTTGAATGCATTTTATGATGACTTAATAATTAAGTTCCACAAGCAAGTAATTGTTTATGCACTGTTTACCTGACTACGTAGAGAACTAACAACCAACCAGAACATCACCTACTGTAGCTTCCAAAAACACTGATCTTAGTTCAGAAGATGTTTTGTATCTATATATTTATGTAATGTGGGTACTTATTATAGCAACTGAATACACTGTAACAACGTCATTTTAAATTTAAGCATATGTGACCATGGTGCACAAAACCAGTCATGCACTCTTCTCAAGGTGCTTTAAAAGGTTCTTCACAGCGATGCCATAGAAGAATCATTTTTGGTTCCACAAGGAAACATTCAGTCAAAGGTTTCTTACCTTTTCATAATCTGAAGAAACTTCTTCCGCCACAAAGAAGCTTTTGTGAAACAGAAAGGTTCTTCAGATGTTAAAGGTTCTTTATGGAACCATTTAAACAAAAAAGGTTCTTCTATGGCATCGTGAAGCACCTTTATTTTGGTATATTTGTAGCAATAGTCAGCAATACGCTGTAGGGTCAAAATGATCGATTTTTCTTTAATGCCAAAAATCATTAGGATGTAAAGATCATGTTTCATGAAGATATTTTGTAAATTTTCTACCATAAATATATCAAAACTTCATTTTTGATTAGTAATATGCATTGCTAAGAACTTCATTTGGACAACTTTAAAGTCGATTTTGATTTTTTTGCACCCTCAGATTCCAGATTTTTTCGATTTTAGTTGTATCTCAGCCAAATATTGTCCTATCCTAAGTATACATAAATGGAAAGCGTATTTATTCAGCTTTCATATGATGTTAAAATCTCTATTTCGAAAAATTGACCATAGTCACATTTATGTAATGTTAATTACCTGAATGTAATAATGTAATAAACAAAGCTCTGAATGGTTTAAGCAACTGTGTTGCATGGAGCCATGAATCAATAATCATTTTGCTTCTTTGTACCTATGTGCAGGTCCTCCAGGTGAAAAGGGTGAGTCTGGTGAGAGAGGAGAGCAAGGATATCCTGGACCCCCAGGACCCCCTGGAGAACAGGCCAAACCTTCAAATGATGTCATCGTAGAGGGTAAAGATGAGTTTTTATGGGGGGAACATAAAGATACTTTTTAAGCTATAAGGTATGACAGTGTTGAAATATAGTCACAGCTGAATGGTCTTGTTAGGCAAGACTATATTCACAAAATAAACATCAGTGCATTGTTGGGTACTGCATAATAAAGTAGTTAAGAGCAAAATTTTATTTTAGCATGATGGCCATATTCCTTCCGCTTAAATCTGCAGGTCCACCTGGACCAATAGGACCCCCTGGCCTCCCTGGTCCACCCGGCCCTCCAGGGCCCCCTGGGCCTCAAGGGCCACCAAGACACAAGAGCTACAGAGCACATCTCCAGATGGCAAAGGAGTCTGTGGGTGAGTAATAATCAAAAACTATAATAAAAGAAAACTATTGACTTTTTTAAACATTAAGAAATTATGAAAATGTATAATTGTATGTAAATGACATACGACTAACTAATTATTATATTTAATACATTTGAATTAGAGGAATGACATTTACCATGAATAATAATGGAATAATAATAAAGATTGAACTTAAAGGAGTAGTTCACTTCCAGAACAAAAATACAGATAATGTATCACCCCCTTGTCATCCAAGATGTTCATGTCTTTCTTTCTTCAGTCGTAAAGAAATGATGTTTTTTGAGGAAAACATTTCAGGATTTCTCTCCATATAATGGATATGTATGGTGCCCCGAGTTTGAACTTCCAAAATGCAGTTTAAGTGCAGCTTCAAAGGACTCTAAACAACCCCAGCTGAGGAAGAAGGGTCTTATCTAGCGAAACGATTGGTTATTTTCTAAAAGAATTGACAAATTTATATACTTTTTAATCTCAAAATGCTCGTCTTGCCTCGTCAATACAGTTAGGGTATGTTGAAAAACTCCCATCTAGTTTTCGTCTTCAATTTCAAAATCGTCCTACATCGCTCGTTTTACCTTTTTTGTAAAAGGCGTTTGATCTTCTTTGTATGTTCACTTTGTAAACACTGGGTCGGTACTTCTGCAGCGATGGAGGACGATTTTAAAGTTGGGGAGGAAAAAGAGATGGTAGTTTTTTGACATACCCTAACTGTATTGACGAGGCAAGACGAGCATTTAAGGTTAAAAAGTATATAAATTGTCAATTTGTTTTGAAAATAACCGATCGTTTTGTTAGATAAGACCCTTCTTCCTCAGCTGGGATCGTTTAGAGTCCTTTGAAGCTGCGTTTAAACTCCATTTTGGAAGTTCAAACTCGTGGCCACCATTCATATCCATTATATGGAGAGAAATCCTAAAATGTTTTCCTCAAAGACACAATTTCTTAACATCTGAAGTAAGAACGACACGGAAATCTTGGATGACAAGGGGGTGAGTACATTATCTGTATATTTTTGTTGTGAAAGTGAACTACTCCTTTAATGTACAGTTAGAATACGATTTTTTTCCCTTTTTCCATTTTTTTTTATTTTGTCACAATTTACAAAATATTTTAATTTCCTTTTGCACGTCCTAAATTGGATATAGCAACTTTTCTCTGTAAGACACGTCATAACATGTAATAGTATGATGTATTTATTCTTGTTGTTTATCTTTAGGTCATCTTAACTCAGTCCCAAATGATGACAGCATCGGCCAGAAAACCATATCATGGAAGATAAACGGTACCAACTAGACCAATTTATTAGTTGTTCTACATTAACTACAACCTATATAAAGCTTTAGCCCTAACAGTGTGATTGTGTCTGTCAGACTGTGTCATAAAGTCAGTGCAGAACCCCAGACACCTGATGAAAATGAGCAGCACGTTTGGAGCGTGGATGATGGACACTGCCGCTCATGACAACGAGAAGATCTGGGTAGCTGAACATTTCTCAGGTACTCTTCAATACAACATCTAAACTACACTTACATTTGTAATCAAAATGTGTAATCTTGTATTTGTCATGGTGCACTGTCATAAAACATACCTTGTATTGAACCCGGAACATTGCTTCTAAGCCTTTCCCCATGTCATGTTCATAAATGCATTAGGACGTATCATAAAGGAGTACAACAGTATCGCGGCTTTCCAGAACAGCAGCAGTGAATCCATCGATGTCCGGAGGTTCTTCCAAGGTTGTGGCCACACTGTGCACAACGGCTCCATATTCTACCACATCGCTGGAACCTCCAATATTGCTAAGTATGACAAAATATCATAAGTCATTTAATTGAGCAAAAAATGAAAAATCTGTTATCATGTCACTTCAAACTCCAAACTCCATATGGAGGACTAGGAATGCCACTTTAGGTACTGATATGTACTTTTAAAGTACAAATGTGACCCTGGAGCACAAAACCAGTCTGAAGTAGCGCAGGTATATTTGTAGCAACAACCAAAAATACACTGGATGGGTCAAAATGACTTGAGATTTTTCTTTTATGCCAAAAATCATTAGGATATTAAGTAAAGATCATGTTCCATGAAGATAGTTTGTAAATGTCCTACTGTAAATATATCAAAACTTAATTTGAAAATACTAATATGCATTGCTAAGAACTTCATTTGGACAACTTTAAAGGTGATTTTCTCAATATTTAGATTTTTTTGCACCCTCAGAATCTAGATTTTCAAATAGTTCAATCTCGGCCAGTTTTCAGATTATGTCTATCAAATATTTTTTTATGCATTTCAAAAATTGATCCTCATGACTGATTTTGTGGTCCAAAGTCACAAATATGTATTTATTAAGGATACTAATATATAGCTTTTGTACCTTTATTATACTAGTCAAGTGACAGCTTTGCACTCCTTTTTTAAGTGTAAAATAAAGTGCAACTAACCTTTATGTAATTCATGTTTAAAATGCAATGTAAATGTATTCACTGAAATACTTTATTTTTTAATATTCAAACAAAAGCTGGTCTAATACTTTTCTTAGGTAGTTCAAGCTAAAAAAATGTAGTTGTAATGCAAAATGAAATGTAAAATGTTAGTTAATAGGCAAAATAAATAAATAAATAATATTACTAACTACCAACTCCTAAAAAAAAGTAAGTAAATGTAAAATACAAAATAAATGCATAACTTATTACTACTCCACTTATTAGCATGCACTTAAATGAAAACTCTTAGTTAATAGTGAATATGTGACTCTGGAGCACAAAACCAGTCTTAAGTAGCGCAGGTATATTTGTAGCAATAGCCAAAAATACACTGGATGGGTCAAAATGACTTGAGATTTTTCTTTTATGCCAAAAATCATTAGGAAATTAAGTAAAGATCTTGTTCCATGAAGACATGTTTGTAAATCTCCTACTGTAAAAATATCAAAACTTAATTTTTGATTAGTAATATGCATTGCTCAGAACTTCTTTTGGACAACTTTAAAGGTGATTTTCTCAATATTTAGTTTTTTTTGCACCCTCAGATTCCAGATTTTTAAATAGTTGCATCTCGGCCCAATCTAAAGTGATTCCTCTGCCATATAGTTCTCAAATCCTATTCACAATTCAATTCAAACATGTTAAGATGCAACAGTCCCCATTAAAATGAAACCTCACTATTTGTGCTCTAAGGAAGAAAGTCAGTCACAGCTTTGGTACAACATTAATCTGGATTCATCTAGATTTAGTTTTTGTAACGCATGTTCTCAATTCTCCAATATTTCCAGGTTTGACCTCCAGACGAAGATCTTACACACGCTGACTATTGAAAATGCTCTCCATCACAATAAGTCCTACCTCCTGGAGAACTCCAAGACGTATTTCAAGTTGGCAGCGGATGAGAACGGTATGTGGATCATATTTGCCTCCAACATCGACGACAACATAATGGTGGCGCAGCTGGATGAGAAAACCTTCTCCGTCAGCGCATACATCAACGCCACCTATCCCAGGACCAAAGTCGGTAATGCGTTTATCGCCTGCGGGATCCTCTACGTCACCGATACCAAAGACACAAAGGTGACCTACGCCTTTGACCTCCTGAAAGAAAAGCCTGTGAGTGTCAGTTTTGATCTGAGGTCGCCCGGAGGAGTTCTGTCCATGATCTCGTACAATCACAGAGACAAACATCTCTACATATGGGACAGCAGCTATGTCAAGACATACCAAGTCCAGTTCCTCTCAGACGAGACTATCATTTAATTGCATTTTTGTTTTCTGAGCAAAAAATAAATATCATACACTTTTCTCTCATTTATAGAAGACACCCACTAAAATGTCATTCAGTGTAACAATCTTGTCAGACATAGTTACAACAAAAATCTATTTATGACATTAAAAGATACTAATTAGTTGTAATTCTATATTTTTACTCATTTAAAAGACAACAAAATGTAATATGCTCTTATTATTTTATATATTTTAATGAACAAGTCAGAATAAGCATGTTGTTTGAATTTTCACATAAATATTGTGTTACACTGAATGACAATGTAACATTATTTCAAACATTTTATTCTCCAAAAACATATTTGGAACCTTAAAAGTAGACACTTTACTCACATTTTGAGTAAGGTCTTTGACCCATATATATCTATATATATATATATATATTTTTTTTTTTTTGCATGAATGGATGATGACAAGTTTGTCATCTACAAACAAACAGACCTTTTAATCAACATAATTACATCATTTGACTAGTAATGTTTCAAGTCTGAGACGGGTCAATTAACTGAATTACTAATAAAAATGAGTACGTTTGAGTAGAGATCAGAATTTATATACACAGTTTATCATTTAAAGCCTAACAACCATCTTTTTCTAAAATATGTTGCGATTTTGCATTTTTAAAATGAATGCAACTTGTTTTTAAAATGTTTATCTTATGTAATGATATGCATATTTAAATGAGTGTTCATATACATTGGGGCTACTATATTTATGTATTTCGGTATGGTTTTACTTTTATATTTTGCTTTTTTGGCTAATGTATTAAGTAAATATTTATTAATTTATGCAAATTGCTCGTAAAATCATTGTTACATATATTGTTTAGTAGAAAGGATTTAAATTTACAACAAGGTTTCAATGTGTGTAAATGGAATTTCTATGTGCATTAAATTAATTTAGCAATCTTGTATACATAACCATTCCTACCAGTATTATTTCAAGGTAAAGTCAGTCAAAAACCCTCAATGCTAAGATTAGGAATGTGCATCAAGTAAACAAGGTGATTATTGATTTTATGTTGACTTCATGTTATAGATACTGCAAGTATGTGTAAGACACAAAATGTATTGTATAATTTATATTGCATGCATGTTTATGCTTGTAAATCCTGAAATAAACCCTGAAACATTCATCTAAAAGAGTCGAAATGTCTTAATTCAAATAAAAAGAATTTATTCAACTTACAAAGGTAAAACTTTGACCATGACAGAACTACCTGTTCCTTCAGAAATATCAACCAGTGTTTTTGGGGTTTGCATTTTCACACACGCAGACAGATCAGGCTGTTCAATAAATACACATCAGACCATCGGTTGAACATTTAAAATACATACAGTTGACATGGTGCCCAGCAAATCAGACAGAAACACAAATATAATCTGAATAAATACCACATACATCAAACCAAATATACGACTATTCCAGCAGTTAAGATCCAAAAAAAAAAAAAAAAAAAAAAAAACTAAAAGCATTGTGTTTGTACAAGCTATTGTCAGAATTCAAGAGTTTTATATTCATATATATATATATTTATATTTATTCATTTAAAACTATATCCACTTTTTACTACTCGGCCACACACAGCCAGACATTCATTTGCAAATAACAGTTTCCTCTAATAGAGCTTTTATCACGTGTATAATGTAATGTAGTTTTCCCAGAACCGAGTGCAAATATTCAGAACAGATAAAACATGAAAAAAATAAATATGTAAATAAATAAAACACAAACCTATTCAGTGTTGCACTTTGTCCCAGACATCTAAAACGTACTTTACATTCCTAAAGTTAAATATAAATACCAGAGTTCGTAAAAGAACAAACGAAACCAAAACGAGCAAACGAACGAACGAACAAATATTCTGTGCAAAAACGAAACGTTTCCCGTTCAAAGTGAGAGTTTCAGGGCTTGAGAGATGAAAAGGTCAAACACGTCATTTCCAGGAGCAAGCGTCGTCGTCTCGTGTGGAATGTTTAGCTGTTCGGCCGCAAGCGTGTCAACAGCAGCGTGTGCGTGTCGAAGGGAAAGGAAGGGAAGGGAAGGGTGTGTCTCTGGAGCCGCGGCGAAGCGCCGGGCCGCCAGGGTACTGTGCCATTTTACACTCCGCAAATACATTAGCAGCCAAGGAGAAAACGTACAGTAAAAACAAAACCCAACAACTGGACTTACACTGATAGCAGAAGCACAGTGCTGGTATTTTAGATGCTAAAATGAGCACAAAATGAAGACACACTCACATACACACTTAAAAATGGAGCTTTGAGCACTTTTACAGAGCACGACCGATAACCTGGGAATGGAGCGCGATGACTCAAACGGCTCATGCATACGGCTTTCCTGCCAACAGCTTTTCTGGATTGGTCTCCAGAGATGACAGAAGTCGGTCGTCCGAATGGAGGGATCTCGTGTGTTTTCCGGCGTCTTTCGTGGGGCGGGATGCTAAGGAGATTCTGCAGCGCGATTTATTTGTTACCGGTTTACGATTCACAGCTAAGGAAACGCAAAAGCGCTAGTGTTCTACGGCCGATCTGCCGTTAGAGGATCTGGAATATACTGGCCGGAATGTTGTAGCGATCGGGAAGGACCCTCATTTTCAGGGTCCCGTCGGCTCCGCAGGTGAAGATCCGGTTGTTCGGGCAGGTTTCGATTTGCATCACGCCGGCGCCGATGTTTCGGAATATGGACTGTTTGGCGTGCTCAGTGCTGAAGGAGTGCATGAGACCGTGACCCGCCAACTTCCAGACCTGGACCGGAACAGGAATACGATCATTAGAAGTCATGTGCAAAAACTTGAACTTTTCAGACTTTAACTTTAAAGGTTGTATCAGCGATTTCTAGCCTGAAAAATAAAGTGTCAAATTCAGCTGAGCTTTCTTCACGATCCGCTCGCTGCCTGCCCCATAAATTGTCTGTGAAAAAACCGCGTCTCTCTGGTCAGCCTAGGG